>NC_080765.1:41418069-41745014 GCF_020826845.1 Diceros bicornis minor | reverse complement strand
ACTCCCCCAGCCCTGAGAAGCATCTTTGATTTACTTATACTGCTCAACGTGGCAAAGATAATCCTGCAGAAGGCAAATGAACACAGATTTAGATGTGCTGGTTGGGTCCTTCTGCAATTTGACAGGAGCAGCCCATTGGAAGCAAAGTCAGAAAAAAAAAATGAATAGGGTCACATTAGACAAATTGCTTTAAAAAAAAAAAAAAAAAAAGCACACCGTGATCATCAATTTAAATTCTTTTAAAATGTGCTTAGTCTTCGAAGCTTTTAGGATGCACTTTAGAAGTCCACGTGGAATAATCCCCTGCTTGTCAGTGCGACAGCTGATGCGCGTCTCATTGTGTTCAAAATTATAGTTCTGAGATGGGACTTGCTCCACACTGCTTGTCTGACATCAGCTATTAAAATACAAGTAAATCTTGGCAGGTGGAAATTTAAAGACGAAAAGAGATTATGTAAGAAAAATGAGAATTGTTAATATTAATTTGCTAACCAGGGGACACTGGCTACCGATAGTTCTTCGTGTGCTCTAATAGGATGCTGATATGAGGAATGCCTTATTCTTGCCAGGGATGAGGATAGAGGCTCTGAATGGGATGGGAAGGAGTAAAGAGTGCTACCACGAATTGTAGGCGGTCCATGGTTTGGGTCCTTTGAGGCCAAAGTGGCCAGGATGACACTGCAGGTTCCTTCCATTGCATCCCATCTAGCAGTTTGGCCTGACACTGGGATGGCAGAAGACGGGAATCAACGAGAGAGGGCAGGAACATGACTGGTCTTGAGACCATGCTGGAACATACACGGACTCTTGCTTTCTTTTAGAAGGGCATAATTCTTCCTGACAGGCTTCCCACTCATTTGTAAGCCCTTCGGAATCCCAAACTTGCTTGCGTGCCTGCATTTATCCATTGAAAATATAATCAGCCTAATGCATTCTCTTACTGAATTTTAAACCAGCCCATTAAAACTCCTTTAACGTGCTAAAGTCGGCTTCAGAGAGGGTTTCCATTTCATCTTTATTGAGCTGAGGTAGTGGTTCGCTCTCCCCTTGCACCACGGTGAGCGCCTGTCAATAATTCAATAGCGCAGCCTTGACGGGCCCAAGCCCAACCTAGACTTTCAACCGAGCCAAGCAGCTTGTCAAAGCCTGATGCGCTGTCAATGGCCGACTGATCTATACTGCATGAATCCCCCCCTCAGCTCTTCATGTGTCCCTGGGAATAAAAAGAAAGCCATTTCAGAAGTCAGCCCAGCGAGAAGCACCTGTTTGTAGAGAATCTTTAATGAGGGCAGGTCGCGCCTTGGTGGAGTGGAGTTCGGCGGAAGCCACTGCGCCTTGTTTTGTGGAGCCAATGTGGGGTCTCCGTGCGTGCGCACTGCGGGCACGCGGAGAAGCGCGTTCATGGCGCTGGGGGATGGTTGTCCTTCGCGTTGACTCTCGTTTATGCAGGCCTTTGCATTTTGCTTGTCTCCGCTGTTGCGGAAGACCTTGACCCACAGATCCAATTCAGGGAGGAGAGGATACTAATCACAGGATCATGTCACTGGCTTGGCCTTCCTCACCTCTCCAGTGGCAGCGATTTGAAGCTTCCTGTTCCATCTCCTTGTAGAACATCCTGAGTTTGGCTATAAGATTCCTTGAAGGCAGATAAGAACTACAGCCTCACTTTTCTCGGATGCAAGAAAATGCACCCATTCATTCTGAAAGGAGGACAAATCGTTTGTATTCTTCCAGTCTGGACATGGTTTTTAACCCAGAATTATCCGTCTGGCCCCTGCCATCTCCAAGCCTTGAACGTCAGCATAAATGAGGTTTACAAATATTTCCCCTAAAAAGGGCCACGAGGAGAGCACTTAATCCATGTTTTAAATGCAAAATGTTTTGAGTCCCCCTGCTGCTCAGTTTTTCCTGAAGATAAATTTTAACTGGATTAAATAACTGTTTTAAAGGCACTGTTCATGCAAGTGCTGTCTCATTTGTGACTGTATTTGCATTGCTAATGAACGTGTCTTTTCCTCATGCATAGCCTTTCCCAAGCAGCCACCCCCAAATTTACAGATTTCTTGCTTGTCAAATTGGGGTTTGTGGAAGAGGTGGCAATAATGTAGATGGAAAAGAGAAGCGGCGATGTGTTAAAAGCTAATAGAAAATTGTTGCACTGGAATAGATTCGCAATATAGACTCCTGCTTTCCTTAACCACACAACAACCGAATCGTTTCTGATAAGGCACATCGTGCCACTGTGGCCTTATGGTCTCCCCAAATAAACAGCACAGGGTTTGTTTTAGGCCAGCCATGGGCTGTTGGGGTAGGAGGAGATGGGTATGGAGAATTAACAGTGGGCAAAAGCAGGATTGTTTTTACAGTAAACTTTTGAGGTGGGCGAAAGGGAGAGAAAATGAAAATGATGATTTTAGGGAAGGAAATCTCTTCCAGGTGTATTTCCCTTCCAACTCTGGGAGATGATGGGTCAGATAGATGCACAGGGAGTGGAATGATATGCCTGGCATTAGGCAGCAAGTGGCTGAGCTGGGTCAGCAAGTCCTCCGGCTTCTAGAAAACTAGGGCTTAGAGATGTTGCTGTGATACTCACACTTTTCATTTGGAGAACTTTTTAATTAGTTAATTCATTCATTTACTTTTTGTTTCGCACATTTTGCTCATAGTCTTGGGTGAACGCACAAAATAATACCAGTCAATTGGAGTATCTCTGTTTGGGGCTGGGTAGGAGGAAAGAAAGAAAGGAAATGAAACTCAGGGCTTTACCTCAACCCCACCTCTTCCTCTCTATTCCTCACTTTTAGCAGCCCCTGAGGGGGTCGCAAAGAACCCTCAGTGTCCACATGGCCCAGTGTGCCAACTTCTAGTCAAGTCCACCTACGTGCTCTTATGGGAGAGAGGGAGGAAGTGACCTGCCTGGCACCTGTGAGATGGGGCTTGCACCAGGCTCTCTCGCTCCACCATTGGCCCAGGAACCAATCTCTCTTATTCTAATGAAGCCCCAGGCGGTTAGGGAATCCATGCTGCATGCGCATGACTTGGCGATTCTGGAAGCTCTATTAGGTTAATAATCTATGTTTTAAGAACAATCAGCATCAATGGCTTTGGCAATGGTGGAGCTATTAGCATATTAGTTCCATCTGAGGTGGTTAAATGCTTTTGGAAACTATAAGCCCTACCTAATAAAGTTTATTTTTAAAGGATTGGAATCATAGAATGTTGGTCTGAGAGATCACATTGACTAGCTCCTCACTTTACAGAAGAGCAGAGAGGAGCCTAGAGGGCTTCATTGATGTGCTGACCTCACCAGGTGGTGGTAAAACTAAGACTAGTATCTAGGTCCCTCCGGATTCAGCATCTTTCTCAGATCAAGTGTTGTAAACCTGAGATCTATGCTTTTCTTTGGTCCATACCAAAGTTGGTATTTTTACTTTCCTTCTGTTATTAGCTGCCAACATTTAAATACCTAAAGATCTCACTTAAGATCCAGATTTCTGGCTTCTTTTGAAAAATCAGACTTTTGGCATATTGGGCAACTTCCCCACATTTCAGCCCTCAGCTGGAGCTCTACAGCAGCTGTCTGCTTAAGTGCGGTATGAGCTTTCCAGTTCAACGCAGTCTCTGCTGCTCACTGTTGACCTTGACTCAGCCTGTTTGACTATCCACTGGCCACTGCAAGCATTTGGGTCTGTAGCCCTCTTTTCTCACCCCTCGAAAAATAAACCTGCCCAGAGAAATTGGCAGCAGGAACACTTTGCATCTGCATTGGGGCTGCCTGTTCTTTGCAGCTGTGCCTGGAGAATCCAACAGCTCTTTCCTCAGCGCAAATAAGCTTCTTCCCGAGTTCATGTAGAGAATGGCATCCTTGGCACATAGCAGAAAACATCTGGTGATGAATCCATTAGCCAGGCTGTTGCTCAGGCTCCGGGTGCCCAAGGGGCTGAGTGCTGGGCCGAACAGGATGCATGAATAGGACCCAAAAGATTTTACCTTTTGGCCCTCGTTCTGCCAGAACTCTGGTTTGGTCCTGAGGGCTCCTGTGACCGCTCCAATGTCAGGTGTTATCCTCAGCCATCCCCAGGTGAGAAGCTGGCCAGCCTTCAGGATTCCCTCTTCCCTTTCTCTACCACATCTCCCTCTCCAGCACAGCCCTCCGGATGCACATAAAGGAAAAGGCGCAGATTATCTTTGGCATACGTAGGGAGCAGCATTTGTCGAACCGTGGGCCCCGCGACTCCGCGAGCAGACCTGCATACTGCACAAAATCATGAGAAGCCCTCTGTCTGAGGGCTCAAGGAGGTTGGGCAGGGAGGTGAGAGTGAATAAAAATGAGGAGGCTCGCAAACTGCTTTTGCCCAAGGGCTGGTTTTAATGAGCCTGTCCCTAATGAGTTGTCCCTGCAACTAGCTTCAGGCCTAAACAGATGAGGCAGGGATTCTGCTAAATTTTTGATAGGATTTGCACTGGTTTTATGAGAAAGCAAGCAGTAGAGAGTGCAAAGTTGGGTCATGAATCTTTTACGAGGGTGGATGGTTGTCCATCTTGTCAACTGGAGCAGGAAAGACCTGGTTGCTAATAGAAACCCTGGCCTCAGCCCTCCGTTGTCACCCACCAGATCACCTAATTTGGTCAGGGTGGCTGGGTGATTTGTGTTTTTCTGATTCAAGACCTGGCCCATGGCCTCCAATAAGAATTTATCTTCAAACTCCATCAAGGAGATGACTTGAGTCATTGCCTCTTCCTGACTAATGATCTTTTGTGGAACTCAAGTCATCTTGGGGATTTGCACATTTCTCCCATGGTGCACTGGGAAGAAAACTCCATCAAACACTTTAATTAGCATGCTTTTTTCTTTTAGGGCAGTCCCACTCGTATCAAAATCATGACTTACCCTTCTGGGCATGAGAAAACTCCAACCGAGGATAAAATGTCACCCTTGATTCATATGGAGATGTTTCTTATGTTTCTAGTATTTGTCAATTCTGGGATTGAGCAGTACAGGAGATTTCATATACTACCCTCCCCCCTTTTTTTAATATGAAAAGCTGCCAACAAATATATTTCTCCGGTTTGATTCATCCACCAAGAGGCAATTTTCTTGGTGGCTTAGAAGGTTACAAAAAATGCTTGATCAGCGGCCTTTTCTGTGCTGAGTGAACTAGTGCCCCCTCCTCCTTCCAGCTCACACACTCTCTTTCACATTAATCATGTAATTGATTTAATAAGCTCTGGCTTCCAGAGCTTTTTTTCCCCTGCCTCTCTCTCTTCTCTCCATGAGGTTTCAGTTCAGTGTGTGACTGGTAGGCTCAGGCCCTTGAATTTTGCCAGACATGAAATCCAACAACCTGGTTTGTATAATAAATACTCTCATCTTATATTTCTGTGGCTCTCTTACACTTATTTTTCTAAGCCATTTCATTAATAAAGTTTAAGTGTCATAAAACGTGCAACCTACTTCTTTATACATCTATTTTTGAGGGGTGCTACTTCACAAATTGAAAGCATTTCCCATGTAGTATCTTGTTTGAACCTCTCCAAGACTAAAAACCCTGAGAATTAGCCAGGGGAGGTGTATTACACCTATTTTATAAATGAGGAAGCTGACAGAGAGAGAGGTAACCTGACTTGTTTAAGACCGGGTAACTAGTTAGGCATGTGCATGGGGTGAAACTGTTGGCTTCCAAACTCCCTGCAATAGGATGCTGCTGTTTTCATATTCCTTGGTTGCCTAAGGCAGCCTTTCTCTGGGTTGAAACAAAAACTGTACATATTTATCTTCCAGAGAATACTTCCAGTTTGTCTATCAGGGAATAGTTGGAGTTGTTTTCTGTGGCTGCCTTAAGTTAGATGCATTAATGTATATTTAAGTCAAACAAGAGCATACATTTGCAAAAACCTTGATGAATCCCATAATACTCAACCGGCGTTGTCTGGGGTTATTATTTCAGATTATAGTTACGCAGGTCTTCAGTGTTAGGTCTCATGGAATGTCCCCCCAGGAGCTTACACATGCCATTCCCTGTGTTCTGACCTTTCTTGTAAAGATGGATGTGGTCTGGCTGGTATAGGGTCCATGGGATTGGGGCAGGGTCATTATTTCAAGGAGATGCACGTCTGCAAAAGTCAGTTATCTAGACTGTAGAGTCTAGAGACAGGACTCCAATGAGGGATTTGGTGGACAGATGACAGAGTCAAAAGACTTAATGACCTGGGGAAAAAATGAGAAGTAAAGGCAGCTACTATAAATAATGAAGATGTTCTGTAAAAATATGTCTGATCAGGCTCTGATTGGCCAGGGTGAGCTTCATATTCTTTATCCTGGCCTGTGTCTAAAGGGGTGAGTATAGACAGTATGACAGTAGTGTTATTCCATGTATTATTGGGTTCTCCAGAGAACAGAACCAACAGGAGATATATGTGTTTATTATAAGGAACTGGCTCACATGATTATAGAGGCTGAGAAGTCCCATGATCTGCACATCTATAAGCTGGAGGCCCAGAAAGCTGGTGGTGTGATTCCCATCCTAGTCTGAGGGCCTGAGAACCAGAGGAGTCAATGGTGTAAGTCTCAGGCCAAGGGCAGGAGAAGATGAGATGAGATGCCCCAGCTCAAGCAGGAAGGCAGGGGATGAATCCTCTCTTCCTCTTCTTTTTGTTCTATTCAGTCCCTCCGTTGATAGGATGATGCCCACCAACATTGATTAGGGTGAATACTGCGTCTTCAAATGCTAATCTCATCTGGAAATACCTTCACAGACACACCCAGAAATATTGTTTATTGCGGGCAACCCACAGCTTGTCAAACTGACACATAAAATTAGCCATCACACTACCCACAAAAGTTTACCGTGAATTCTGAGTCTCAACAAATCCATAATCATGGTGTGTCCTATGAAGAACTTTTTCCAACTCTATTGCTCAGCCTGACTTAGAAGTTTTTCTTTTGGGAATACAAATGAACAAATTTCTTTCTTGTCTGGAGAAATATTGTCTTGTCAACTGGGGATGCTGGTGCTGGATTTGAGGAATGTGTCGGGGAGAGAGAGGATAGCACCTTGCAAAGGGTTAACATAGTGCCAGGTGGTTCACAAGGATTAAACAAAGGAAAGATATTCGTGTTAGTGCCTGCATTAGTATGAGCATTATAAACAGTGGAAGGAAAATTGATAATAGGAAAAAAAAAGAGTGACAGCATGTGCTTCAGTATGGACTGGGCCTCTGTAACTTTGCCCCATTAGCAACAAAATTCCTCACTTCTCCTCTCTCACTAATCTGGAGGCCCAGGGGTCCCTGATCTCCCCATGCCCTAGCTCCATTAGAGGAAATGAAAGCAGGAATCACAATATTTGCCCCTGATCTGCATAATTAGGACAAGCTATTGAGAGTGAAGAAGCTCATCAAATGAACTTCTCAAAATGCATTTGATACAGCATCAAATAGTAGTGACAAGTCCATAAATCAAGTGAGATTGTGGCCATCTGATTCAGAATATAAAACGTCTTCTCCCCAGCAAGCTCATCCCCATGAAGCCTTTCACAGAATACAGAGGACGTTTCCCTCTGGTCCTTTAGAAATTCGAAATACAAGGAGACCTCCTACCACGATTCTTTTCCCTGTCCTTGCACATGGGGTGACTTTTGAAGATGCCCCAAGACTGACAGTCCAAAAGTACCTAGTCTACAAATACGAATATTCGTTGAGTGTTTTTTCACAGTCCTCAATCATCAAAGTGGTTAAAAAACATTCATTGAATGAATATTCTCAATTAGGTGGTGGATATTTTCCATTTTAATTTACCGTTTTACTTAGCTGTTAAGCTTAGTTTTCCTTCCTACATCTTTCCTTTTCTTGCCCAAACAAGCCCATCCCAGGAGTCAGGAATCTTCTGGTTCAAATCTCAGCCTGGCCAACAATTTGGAGCGTGGTCTTACTAAGCCTCCTCTGCTATTCCATCTTGTCTGAAACCTGGGTTAACTGGGACTTAACTCCTTGTCAGAGATGCGGTGTGAAATGACTAATTAACAGCAGAGAAGGAGACAGAACTGTCATTGACAAATAGGGCTTTTAGTAACCAGCGGTACTCCTGGAAATGTTTGCCCAGCACTTGAGTCTCCCTAGAGCCATGTGCATTTAGAGGAAAGAGGACCTTTGTCATCCCCTCTGTGATTGAGTTGCTTGTCATTTGAGTTTATAAACTTGGGAGTCACTTCATCCAAACTGTCCTGGGATGGACAATGGCACAATCCTCGTTTCACAAGTTCAAGAGGAATAGGGCAAATGAGCCCATGTTTTTCTAGTATAACCCGACAAAGGTTTTCAGAAGGTCTTTCCTGAATGGTGCGAGCTAAGTACTCACATTTGCCTGTGGTTGAGCTATAATTGAGTTGGGGAGGAAAGATTGATATTTATTGCATTTCAACCATACACTAAACAGTGTGCAGACATAATCTGAGCAGTCCCCAAACACGTCTTTTCCCTGGCTGTTCAGTGCTGTTCCATTCCATCAGACCAAGCCTCCTGAAGCACACGAACATGTCTTCCCTTACACCAGAAACCTCAGTAGCAACCTATCGGGCAATCCCACAGAACAAACTCCAGAACCTCCAGAATTTTTACTCTAGTAATCAAGACCCTCCCCTGTCAACCTAAACTCACCTTTTCATAACAAACTCACCTCCATAACAAAGCTAATTTTATGAAGCGGTCATGAACTGTGCTCCAAACTCCACCTTGGACCTCCTGCTTTTCCTCTCTATGATCCTCTGCCTCGGCTGGACTCATAGTCTCTTGATTGAGTCAAGTTTAATGAGAGCTAAATACACTGGTTCAAGGTCATAGTGCCTCTTGCAGGGAAGCAAGAGTGGAATGTAGTTGCATTGACCTAGTTTACAACAGATTTCTCAACGTATGTTCTATGAGTTACCTGTATTAGCATCACCTGGGCAGGGGGCTGACAGGCAGCTTGTTAAACATGTAGGTTCCTGGGCCCCTTCAGAACTACCGAACCAGAACCTCTGGGGTTAGCACGCAGGGATTTCCATTTTCAAGAACCGCCCACGTCCTGTGATTCTGAGGAACACAAAAATTTGAAAACTACTGCTGTCTAGGCCACTGAAGGCTGCTCATATGATGGGACATTTACCTGAGAATTAAAAGATGAATGGAGGTAGCCAAGTGTATTTGTTTTCTAGGGCTGCCGTAACAGATTACTATGAATGGAGTGGCTTAAAAAAACGGAAATTTATTCTCTTTCAGTTCTAGAAACTAGAGGTCTGCAATAAGGTGTAAATAGGATTGGTTAGTTCTGAGGGCTCTGAGGGAGAGTCTGTTCTATGTCTCTCTCCTGCTTCTAGTGGTTGTCAGCAATCCATGGTGTCCCTTGGCTTGTAGCCTTGCCTCTGTTGTCACATGGCCTCTTCCTTCTCTGTGTCTGTATCTTCACATGGCCTTTTTCTAAGGGCACTAGTCATTGCATTTAGAGCCCACCCTGATCCCTTATGATCTCATCTTAGTTACATCTACAAAAAGTCTATTTTCAAATGAGGTCATATTCCAGGGTTCTGTGTGACATGAATTTTGGGGAAGATACTTCTGTGAATCAGTACACCAAGTAAAGGTGGTGAATGGGGGAGAAGGGAGGATGAACTTGGAACCAATTAAAAGTTCAAAGAGTTGACTGAAGGCACAGATGGGTTGTTTCCCAGACTGTCCAACACTCCAGAATAGTTTCCTGTGGACTGGAGAAAGGGGACTGAAGGTGTGTAGGAAGGATGTTCCCGTAGCTCAGATGGGCAGGCTGTGATTGTGCAATGTGGAGAGAGTTCTGAGGGAGGGATGCCTGAGATATTGATTGGAAGACAAAGGAAGGATGTGACAGTGAGAGGGAGATCCATGTGCCGATCCTCAGAGTTTCCATACAATTTCGGAGAATCCCCTGAGCCAGGGAAGTCCTGAGCCAAACATTTGGGAAGATAATCTAAGATGAACCTGGAGGAAAAAACACTTGCAGATTTAAAAAAGCAAGCTAATCTTGAGGTTTGGAGACTGTCCTAGAGGGCCTCACTGTTCTGTCTTCCTTTGCCTGCTCGGTGCTCAGAGAGAGCTGACGGTGCCATGGAAGTCATGAAATTCTGTAATCTGGGGAAAATGCTTTCTTTTGTAAATTCCATATTTCTGGAGTCGGATGTAGATCCTCCCCACTTAAGATCATAGGAGTGACCAATTGTAGGGCTTCCTTTTATTCCTTGATCCTCCTGCAGTTGACACTGCCTGTGGGTTTTTGCACTTTTGCTGTTTTCTCTTACAGGGGTGCTCTTCACTCAGATCTTGCATGAAGTAGGTCCTTAGTTGTCATCCAGGATTCCCTAAAATGTTTCTTGCCAAGAAGACATGGCTCCCTGACTCGTGATCTGTTCCCTATGTTGTAGTTTTGCAGTGTTCCTATATTGCTCTATTTATGTACTTGTTTATCACCATCTCTTCACATCATCCTCATGAGACTTTAAATCCCTACTAGATTCAGGCTTGGATCCCTCCCTGCCAGCCCTCTGTGCCTAGAACAGTGGCTGGTATCTAGTGGGTTCTCAGTGATAATTTGTTGAATGGATGCTTTTAGTTGGGGACAAAAGAGTGGTTTTTTTTTTTCATCCAGCGAGTGGAAACACTGCTTCTGTGCCATAAAGAGAAATGCTTCAGGGGGTTTGTTCTGATGACATCTAAGACTGTAAGTCTGAAATGTGAGGGGTTTCAAGGCATTTGAGGAGGAAAGCTATTAAAATATGAGAGCGGGGAGAAATGGGGAATTGTGTCTCTGGCTCCAGTACAAGGGCAGCGCAACATCAGGAGTGGAGAGAGTGAAGAGAAAGGCAGAGTGGAGAGAAAGACACAGCGGGAGAGGCATTCTGACAACAGCCTGGGAGGAGCCTTTCTGGGTGTGGATTTCAGACCTGTCATCCTAGTTGCTGACGTGGTAGGACTGGGGTGGAAGATGGAGGAGGGAAAATTGGCAGCAGAGATGATTGTGTCTGGAGAACCCTGGGGCAACTGTCAAGAATGGGTAGGGAGGAGCGAAAGAATGGAAGGAAGGAAGGGAGGGAGGGAGAGACAGAAGATGGAAGGAACAAGAGAAGAAAGGAAGACACCCAGTCCAAAGTGTAAATATAAGGAGAGAATTACAGAGAGCAAGTTCAAGGAGAAGGGGCCACGGAGAGTAAAGCCTGCACCGCTGAGAACGTTAACTCTGTAAGGACTTGAAGATCAACCCCCTTAGGTTACAGATGAAGGAACTATGGCCCAGGGAGCCCGTCTTAGTCCGTTCGGGCTGCTATAACAGAATACCATAGTCTGGGTGACTTATAAACAACAGAAATTTATTTCTCACAGTTCTGGAGGCTGGGAAGTCCAAGATCAAGTCACGAGCAGATTCAGTGTCTGGTGAAGATCCACATCCTAGTTCATAGATGGCCATCTTTTGTCTTCTCGCTGGGTCCTCACATGGCAAAAGGGGTGAGGGAGCTCTCTGGGGTCCCTTTTATAAGGGCACTAATCCAATTCATGGGAGCTCCACCCTCGTGAGCTAATCACCTTCCCAATGCCCCACCTCCTAACAACATCACATTGGGGGTTAGGTTTCAACGTATAAATTTTGTGGGGGGACACAAACAGTTCATAGCAAAGCCTGGGTGAGTTTCTTATGGTGAAGAAGGAAACTGCTGGCGTATCTGGGCTCGAATGGTCGTCTCCAGACCCCTCCCCTTTTTCACTCCTCCCTGCGCACCCTTGTCAGGAGAAGGGCATTGGCATTTATTAATTGTCTAAGGGGGGCCAGGCATGGATGCTAATGATTAAGTCTTCAGGCTGCTGGAGCAGGTCCTGTGGGGAGAAATGGCGATCCGACTAGACATTGACGAGGCTCAACGACAGCGGTAGGATTCAGGGATCTGGTCTTGGGGGGGGTGACGTCTGGTGGACTCTGGCATCAGCAGTGAGAAAGCATGAGAGTGAGTGGGTGGATGGCAGGGCTGGAATCTGGAGTGTGGTTTGGTAGCTCAAACGCCAGCTGGTGAAGAGGCCTCTCTACGTGAAACAGAGAGGCGACTGCCTCCTTCAATTACTGCACTGATGAGATAAGACCTGGGCTTCCCTCCTGAGTAGTAAACTCAGAGACAGCTGAGAGTCCCTGAGTGGCCTGCCAGGAAGGATAGGCTGATAGTTAAGATGCTGGAGAAAGGAGAATCCTGCGTAGAGAGCAGCCAGCTTCCTCGGGGATGGGGATGCACCCACTGAGTGGGGACACCAGATTTCTAGGATTCCTAGGGAGGCTTTTGGGTGGGACCTTAGATATTCAAATTAGAATGAATTCCACTTACTTCTTGGAGCTTCTGCTATGCACTTATTCTATGCAAATCCTGCAGGGGGTGACTTAAAAGCAGGCTTCTTTCTTGCAATGAATGCAAAAAGTCCTTTCTTTTGACTGAGATAGTTTAGCAAATTGGAGGGGAGGGAAAGCCCTGTTCTCTCAACGTGGACGGCTGAGGCAATGGACAAGTTAACTTGAGTGGCCCAGCTCGTCTGTGCCTCTTATGCTTGAGACCATAGTGTGAGTGCTCTGCACTGCACAGTTTAACATATGAACTTAGGAGCAATGGCGGAGGAGATCCCTAAACCACCCCCCCACCTTGATCTTGGAATCTAGCTTTTAAATTTTGAGTGAGCTGCAAATATTCTCTTAGATTGCACTGTGCCAACATTGTGAAATTAAACCTACCTGCCTTTAATTGAGTTGTTGGCTCTCCTACCTGTATTCTCTTTCTGAGGTAGGGGCCCCCAGCGCCATTCTGGGGAAGGAAACATTTATTTCTCATCTCGCAGAGGCACAACCAAATAGGCATGGTCTTCAGCCGAGACCACTGGCCAGCCCTCCTGCTCACCTCCCAATTCCCTAATCTAATCTAATTCGGTGGGGTTTTGGGGGGTTCCTTTTCAGCCGCAGAAGCTGTGCTATAATTGTTACATGTGCCAGCAACGATTTGTACCATCTGGGGATGGGAGGGGGTGGGGAGAGAGAGGAACAGAGAGAGAGACAGAGAGAGACGAGTACTACCACGGAGAAGGATTTTTATTCTATTACCAGGACAATATAATTCAAGAGTGGCTGCAGAGCAATTGGAAACTAAGGAATGGGAAGCAATGCAGTTATAGTAAAATGTCAAAGAATAATGAAACAGAGGAACAGCACTGCTTTATGATACAGCCAAGTTACAGGCAGGTGGCAGCTGTAAATATGTGTATAAATAACAATATGGATGAAATATCAGACCTTCCAGCTGGCTTGGTTAAAGCACTTCAGTAATATTCTATTTAGGGTAGCAATGTAGCTTGACAATTTCGGCGAAAAATACATCATTTGAGAACGAATCCGCTCACATTAGTGTGCAGGTGATCTAAATTGCACCAAGATCTTAGAACAACATGGGGCTCCTGGTACGTCCCCCTTCTGCCTAGAATGGCCACTTGCTTCATATTCCTTGAGGTTAACTTGGTTCTCTGGCACTGGGATGCAAATATTTGTTTTACTCTATTATTGATAACATACAAAAAATAAATAGTCAATGTCCCAGACCTGGGGTCTTACCTGTGGAAAGATGTGGGTCAATTTCTTTATTCACTCAATGAAATGTATTGAGCACTTTCTGTGTTGCTGAAGATCTAGAAGTGAGCACAAATATGTATAATCTTGGACTACAGGGATCTTTTTGTCTAGTGGGAGAAAAAGATCTGAATAAAATAATCACAAAAATAAGTGTAAAATTGCAATAGTGATACATGCTACATGTTACAGTCGGGTTGGTCAGGGAGGGCGTTCTGAAGGAACTGATGTTCAAGTTGACATCAAAGGGTGAAGAGATTAAGCAGTTAAAGAGGGATGAAAATAGCATTCCAGGCAGTGAGATTGACATGTGAAAAGGGTCTGTGGTCAGAAGGACCACAGTGAGTATGGTGAGTATGAGAGACTGAAAGAGATCATTTTCCCCATAGTGGTGCTGATGAGTCAAAGTCAAGTTAGGACATGTAGGCAGGGGCAGCCCACACAGGATCTTATAGGCCATGAGCAGGAATTATGACTTTACCCTAAGAATAGGGATCCATTAAAGGGTATTAAGCCATATAGCCCTAGAACTGGGGCTGGCCCCCTAGGAGCTATTATGTTTATATTGCAGTCAGCCAGGAACTCCAGGAAGATAAAAGCTGCTTTGCTGAACAGGTGCTGTGCATGGTTTCATAAACATGTCATAAGCATCCGTATTATGCCAAGCGTTGTTCAAGACACTGAGGATGCCTACATGCAAGACACCATCTTTGTCCTCGAAAAATTCACAGGCTAATGAGGTGGAAGTCATATTAACTATGATTTCAGTGTCAAGCACTTTGATGAAATTTAGAAGAAACAGAGGAAGGCTTTTAGCCTCACAATAGCTTCCTAAAGTGAATGTCCTCTGAACAGAGTCTTCCAAGAACAACAGAAGTTGTCCTGGCAAAGGAGTGGAGGAAGGATTGGTCTCTTGGTGGGGAGAATGACGTGATTAAGAAAGCCACAGTCGATGGCAAGTGAGGAAGATCCTCAGGATCAGTAGACAGAATGCTGGAGAAGGAGGTGGGGACACCCGCTGCTCTCAGGGTGGACCTCCTTGACTACTGTCTTGCCAGAGTCTCCCAAAATAGCATCATATCACTGGAAGATAGTCTCCCAGGGTTTTAAGTCAAACTCATGTTTTATCCTTTGCCCCTTGCCCTATTTTCCAGTCATATGTGTGTGATGGGCTATTATAGATATGATCAAGTGGGATTCATACAATACAGAATTCCCATGCACGCGAGAAAGTGTAAATTAAAGGTACCTTTTGGATTATACCCTCTGCGTTGCTGTATGAAGGCAAGCTACACAGAAATGTATGAAATCAACTGGTTGGATCAAGAAATTAAAAAGACAAAACACCATCCCAAACTCTGTCTACGCAGTAGCAAACATTTGGGTGGAAACTGAGAAAAGATATGATAGAGGAATGGGTTTGTGCTTCAGCCTATCTCCAGCCGTCTTTTGACCTACACATGTCTACCATGAACACAGGTAATTGCCAATCTCTATTTTCTCTCCATTTTGACCTTCCTTCTGACCTTCTGGATCCTAGAAGTCCTCAGGACAAGGATGGAGCTAGGACAGTTACACCAGGGACCACAGTGTTGTCGAGTGATGATCGGGGTCCTCTCCTAACACTCTCTATATGTGGTCAGCCCTTGGCTAACCCCTTTTCCCATAATGAAGCCTGTCTGTCTGTGTTTCGCTCATGGGTTCATTCATTCATTCAACAGCTATTTATGGGGCACTAATTATATGACAGGTATGATGCTAAGCACAAGGGATTTAATAGTGAACAAGACAGTTGTAGTCTCTGCTATCTTGGAGCTAAAAGTCTAGAAGGGATAAAGATTTTAGTTTTTAATTGAAATGGGGTGGCAGCTCCCAAATAAACAGCTAGAATGAAATGTTAATAGAAGTAGTTAGATTTTGATTGGAAATTATCTACTCTGAGCCCCTCAACCCACCAAGTGGTTAGATTTTAGCTGAAATATGTCATTTTTTCCTTTGTAACACCCAAATATGCTTTCCTTAGCTATTTTACCCTCTTCGTATTCAGATACTTCACATTTCAACAGCTTCATTCCCTCTCTGCTCTTTGGAATGTGTTTTGTTTTCTATCCAGTCTTGTTTTCTGTGCAAGAATTTAACAGATCCCAGAGCTGTTGGCGAGGAAATATTAAATATTTACACAGATATGGGCATTTTGTTGGGATGATATGAGAAATCTTATTCACACTTTAACCAATGATAATAACTAACATTATTGAAACTATGGGCCCGTGTGGAGTCTAAGATTCATTCTCTCCTTTGATTCTTACAACAACCCTATTAAGTCAGTACTATTAACATCTCAGTTTTGGAAATGTCAAACTGAATCCCTTTTATTGAGAGCAAGACCAGCTTCGTGGGCATGTGCCCTATACGGGTGCACAGGGCCCCATGCTTTGACAGACCCAGATGTGGTCTAATGTGCTGTTTGGAATTCTTAATGGTTTTTGAATTATTCTTCATAATTCAAAGAATTTGAATATTCTTCATAAATTTTTAATTGTGTAAGGGGCCCTGCATTTTCTTTTTGCACTGGCCCTGGGAATTACGTAGCTGGTCCTGATTAAGGGGCAGAAGCAGAGCTCTATGCAGGGCTGATCTAACCACAAAATCTGTAACAGCTCCCCTACATTAACCACACTCCCCACCCCCGCCCAATATTTCATGTCAAGGAAGGGCCTCTCTTAGGGTAATACGGTAAGAGACCTGCTTCGGTCTCTGGGCTGTGGGTGGATTCTCACTGTGGAGTGAATCACCTTTTAATGTGTAGTCGCTCCCGTACATCAGCTGTGTTGATATATCACTCGTTTTATGGGCCTGGATTAATTCCAAAGTAAACACTAAGTACTCAGCTGAAAAGCTGTAAACACAAGACACGACGTGCATCTCCAACGCCCAGCATCGTTTGCCAAGGGCCCGAATCCCTCTGCGCTTTATCCTATTTGCTGTAACAAAATCTTTGTGTCATCTGCTCTGGGTAGTGATTTGATTCCCAGATTGATTTTAAGATCTGTAGGCAAGGGGTGTGCAGCTGGGAGAATACACCTCGATATGCATTTTACCTCCTTTGCCTGCCTTGGAACCACTGGAGGGTCATCCTGGGATGCCCACCTTCCTGAGCGTGAGGGGTGTCCATAGGGCCACCACCTATGACGGTGCTCTGCTCAAGGGGGCCCACAGAGGTAGCAAGCCCCATCCTTGGTTCAGGGCTACATCAGCCTGGAGGAAGGGGCATCTTTTGGTATTTCATCCACCAAGAGGATATGCCTTGTTATAATTCAAACAGTGGTGCCGTGTACACAAGCAGTAGCCCCGGATATCCAGGAGGTCGAGCAGCAGACTGTTGGATCATTGAATAGCTAATGCTAACTTCAGGTCCCTGTCCTGGTCCCTGGGCCTCCTGACAACAGTGACCTAGTTCCTAGTTTCAAAATGACAATTTCAAAACAGAGTTTGTCAATCTCATTTTCATGGTATTGGCGTTGCGCGAGTGGAAAACACACACACACAAACACACACACACAGGGACACATCTATTCATGTATAAATATGCCTCACCATATATTCTTCCCTCCTGTTTAATTAAATGGAAAGATGGCCAGGTTTCCCAATGCTCTGACCTTGGAGAAGTCCCTGGAGCTCTCTGACCTCTGTTTCTTCACCTTCAACCTGTTGTTGATCATGGACGTTCTCTGTGAAGTGTTTTCAATAGCAGGGATCAGATCTCCTTTCCCTGATTTGGGGGACTTGTTTCTGTTGCTCTCATACTTGCAGCCTGACAGGGCCCTTCCCAGTCCTGTCAGGGACATCTGAAAGCAAACACCGCTCTTCTTGGCTGCAGTCCAGATGGTTCTCCTTATGAGCACATGGCCTCCCATCCAGTAGCCAAAATAATCTTCTTTAAAAAAACTGACATTGGTTAAGATCACCATCTTTGCTGTGATCCAGTAGGCCCCTCTAGCTTCTTCACCCCCACCTTCTCATGGCCAGCCAAGCAGATACTCCTCAGTTCCTCCAATAATCATGCTATTTCTGCCACAGGACATCTACACATGCTATTCCCACTACCTGGGATGCTACAACCCCCAGTCCCCACCCTAGTCCATGGCTGGATCTTGTATTCAGCCTGCTTTAGCTCAGACATCACTTCTCTAGGGATATACCCTCTGATTAACTTCGCAAATCAGAATGAGGCTCGCTGTTCTAGGCGCTAACTAACCTTCTCTATTTTTCTTCTTGGTGGGCAGCACATGTCTCTTCCACCAGACCATGGGTATTATAAAGGCAGAGACCTTGTGTCTTTAGCACTCGGTGAATCCTCAGAGCCTGCGTCTAACAGTCACATGAATGCATGAATTGTCTGGTTCTGTAGCTTGCCACCTTCTGCTGGAGCCTGCTGTGCCACTGCTTCAGTCTACTCTGTGCCCAGCTTCTCACTTCTCCCCATTGTCCTGGAACATCCATTCCTCAAATCTCCCCCTATCAATCTTCTGAGAAAGACAGAGTGTCTTATATTCAGGTTCACCCTCTCGTCTCCCTCTCAGCTTTGCTCATATTTCATATTTTCAGACAGGACTTCCCTGACCCCTCCATTAAAATCAGACCGCTCCTCACTCCCATGCACCCTATTTCCCTTCCCTCTCTGACATTTTGCCATATCACTTATCACCATCTGACATACTATGTGTTTTATTTTTTCATTTGTTTGTGTCTGTCTCCCCTGACTAGTATGTAAGCTCCACCAGGGTAGATATTTCAGTCTGTTTTGTTTGTTGCAGTATCCTTGGAGTGCCTGTCACAGAACAGGCATTTATTAAATATTTGTTGAGTGATTAAAACAATAGATGGATGGATTGATGGATGGATGGATGGATGGGTGGGTGATTGGGTGAATGGATGAATGTATGATAGATGGGTGGGTGGATGGGTGGATGGATGGATGGATGGATAGATGGATGGATGGATGGGTAGACGTGTGGATGGGCAGATGGATGGATGGATGGATGGGTGAATGGATGGATGGATGGATGGACGGATGGATGGATGGGTAGATGGATGGATGGGTTCATGGATGGATGGATTTGGCCTTGGTTTTAATATCAATAATAATCCCTGCTTTCTAGACCTTAGATTTTGGTATAGATACCAATAATTATTATTCTTTTAAGACAAACTTTCTAGGGCAAGTCCAGAGATCCTTTTGTTTTACTTGGTATGGACAATTACCTTACACTTGCAACTTTGTATGAAAAGATATTTGCTCCTGTTCTCCCTTCCTTCTCGGGCAAGTTGAATATTATGGTTGAAGTAAGAATTTTCAAAGACCTGTTGGAGTGGAAGAACATGTAAAAACCAAGCCACAGATTATTGTACATTTTATGTTGCCAGATTAAAGCATTGCATTTAGCTTGTGGAACCATTTAAAATTTCAGCTGTTAATTGGAAAAGTTACTGATATGGCAGCCATTCAGCTTGGATTTGGGGGGACAGTGCTAGTTTCAAATATTCTACTGTGTTCCATCTGTAAATCATGGAAATGACCTAGAAATTGCAATATTTTGGCATTTCAAATTATTGCTTGCACCTGGAAATAGCACACAAAAAAAAGTCTTTCCTAAATGCAATTTGGTTTGGAATATAAAATCAGCATAGTTTGGGGACTTATCTTTTATTCTAGTCCGTCTTCTTTCAAACTAATACAGGCCACAACATATACACATTTATTTTTACTTTTATCAACCCACTGCGTGACTTGTTTTCTACTGACAACTCGTTAAAGGCAAGGAATCATGTTTATATGGTGGATTGTTTGGATCCTTTTGGCAGCAAGTAATTGAAAACTAAACTAAAAATAGCTTAAACAAGAAGGACACATATGATCTCACTTAAAAATTCAGGGGTGAGGCAGCTCTAGAGTCAGCTAATTCATATAATTTAGCAATTCAACATCAATAAGATTTCAGGTTTTTGCTACATTTCTGCTCTGCCATTCTGCCCTTCTTATTGTGTTTGCTTATCCTCGTGGGCTGCCATTCCTTGTGGTCCCAAGATAGCTGCCATTGCCCTAGACATCACACAGAGGTGACAACCCTGAGGAAAAGAATATGAGATGCCCTTTTTGGGTTTTCCTTCCTAGGGAAAACTCCTTAGCAGCCCATTCACTTCGCCCAGTGACATCTCATTGGCCAGACTATATCATTTGCCTTAATCACTTAGCAGAAGAAATGAGATCCCCAAGACTGATTTAGAGCAGTGATTCTCATACTTGAATGCGCTTCAGAATCCCCTGCAGGGCTCAAGAAAACACAGAATGCTGGGCCTGGCTCCCAGAATTTCGGATTCAATAGGTCTGAGGTCTGGCCTGAGATTCTGCATAACTAAGTTCCCAGATGATGCTGATGCTGCTGGTTCCAGAATAACATTTTGAGACCCACGGACATAGAGCAATCCAGGCTTATCCCCTTGGCATTGAGGAGAAGCTCGGCTTTATTGAAGGGCGTGGTTGTCAGGAGGTGAGTGAAATATTTGGGTTTCTGCCAGCCAGAAAATCACCTGTTGTTTAGTTAGCCGACAGCAGCTGACACAACTGACATCTTAGAGCAATAACATGATGTTTTACTTAGTTAGTAAGAGTTGACAGAAGATGAACTGGAATTTGGAGGCTGAATCGTGTCTACATGTGGATCTGCCACTATCCAAAGACTTACAGCTTACATTCAACTCACTGTAATATTTCCATTTTATTTATTTGTTGGCTTGTCTGTTTTTATATTTCCAAGAACTATAAGTCTCATTTAAACTCACAGCCACTGTATTCATTGGGTTGAGCAGATACTTTGGAAGATGGTGTGATAATTCAGTTCCAGCAGGTGAGAAATCAGGACTCACAGAGGTTAAGAGTTTACCTAAGTCCTCCTAGGTAGTGAGTGTTGCTGTTAGAACTTAAACCCAGACTGTCTTATGTCTCTTAGCAAACTTCCCAGATCCAGAAGACAGAAGCATTTGGCAGTTTCCACGAGTGCTCTCAGCATCACACAGCCCTCAGACCCCACTCCAGAGAGTCTCCTGCCCCCTTCTGTTCTTCTCAATAGCTTTTTCAGCCACCTGTAAGTTGGGTAGATGTCAGGGAGATTAGGGAAGGGAGCATGATTGTTTTCTCCACTTACATGGCCAAGGACAGACCAGTGAACCATGGGCAAAGTAGAACCGTGGACATCTTCTCTTGGGGTCTCCTGGTGTTTGGCCTGACACACCCATGGAGGCCGCCATATGCATGAAGGTATGGAGGGCTCCCCTGCAATCTTCTGAGGGAAGAAACTGGTCACAAAGTGAGTTTTCCATGTTTATATGATTGTAATAGTTGCTGCTGTAACAAATCAGCAAATTTAGCAGGATAAAACAACACTCGTTAGTTATCTCATGGTTCTGTTCATTGGAAGTCCAGGTTCAACAGGGCTCAACTGAGTCTTCTGCTTAGAATTTCACAAGGCTAAAATCAAGATGCCAGTAGAGCTGTGTTCCTTTCTGGAGGCTCTGAAAATGAGCCCACTTCCAAGCTCATTCAAGTTGTTGGCTGAATTCAGTTCCTGGCAGTTGTAAGAGTGAGGACCCCATTTCCTTGCTGGCTGTCAGCTGGGAGACGGTCCTTGCTCCGAGAAGCTACTGGCATTCCTTCTCATGCTTTCCATGTACCCCACCCTCCTCTAGCAACGGTGGGTCAAGTACCCTTCATGCTCTGAATCTCCCCAAATTCTACTTCTGCCGTATCTCCCTGGCTACAGCCAGAGAAAGTTCTCTGCTTTTGAGGGCCCATATAATTAGACTGGGCCCGCCCAGATAATCCAGGATAATCTCCCCATCTCAAGATCCATAACCTTAATCACATCTGCAAAGTCTCTTTTGCCATAAAATGTAACATATTCACAGGTTCCAGAGATTAGGGCATGGACATTTTTGGGGGGACATTGTAAATATTAACAGGCATTATCCTAATAATGACAACAGCTAGTATTTAAAGAATGTCGCTATATGCCAGGCACTGTGATAGGTCCTTTAAATTGATTGGCTTACTTAATCTCCATCACAAAACAACAAAGTAGGGACTATTATTATTCTCATCTTACATATTAAAGGAAAAATGCTGAGACATGGGACACATGTCTCAGAACAGCATCTTGTTCTGGGTTGCTCAGAAGATAAGTGTGACACTGAGATTCTACTTAGGAAGTCTGACTACAGAGACCAGGCTGCTATCCTTACGTTGCACTGCCCAAGCCGTCCTCTCCTCCATGCTCCCTATTATGATCTGCTCCCTTGTCTATTGCCACTCCCTTCCTGAGCCCACTGTGGTCTGATTTCCTTGAAGATAGGACCCCATCATTCATCAGGTATCCCGGTCCAAGGCTCGTCATAGCTTGTAACCACAGACTTCTGCCGGGGGATGCTCAATGAATGGTTAATATACATGCACCAGTGCAAATACCTATACTGGTGGACAGTTTAGGCACCGGGGTCAACCATCTTGAAGTAGGCTGTGTCCCTGCCTGCTGGACAGACGCCAGTGCGTGTTATACATGCATACAGCTGGCTGTCTGCATCGTGCACAGCTGAGGCTGGATGAGACAGTCCTGTGCAGCTTTGAATTCCCTCCTCAGCCTCACTTCTGCTAGCTTCTAAAATGCCTCCTTCTCAAACGCGCTCACTTCAAGCACCGGGAGCTCCCCAGGCAGAAGTCTGTGGTTACTTATGCCCAGAAATGCAGTGAAATGATTGCCATCGCTATTCAACATGGACTCTTGTTTCCAAAGAAAGATCACTGCCAAAGTGCAACATTCAAAATCAAACAGGACGTGGACCACTGGAAACTGATGGGCACGTCTGAAAAATGGACCAAGAGGAGTTTGAATGGCATAATGGTGGAACGGCGTTGGGGATCGCCAGGCCTTTTTCTACTTTCTCAGCCATCTCATCTCCCTTCAGGGATACATACAAGCAGGGGATGCTAAAACTGCTGTTAGGAATCCCCGAATGATTGGTTCTTGATTTCTTCTTCTGTTAAATGAGGCAACATCCACAATGGCTTCTCCTTCCTCTGGATTTTTTTTCTGAAATACATCTTGAATCTTCTCTCTTCCATCCTTTGGGATTACCCTAAGCTAGAATGTTCTGTCTTTCAGGGCATGATCAGGCCCCCGCCACTTCTTACCCCAGCATCCACTAAGCTCCAGCCACAGTGGTTTCTCTTCAGTTTCTTGAGAACCCCAAACTCTTTCCTACCTCAGGGCCTTTGCACCATTTGTTCCTTCCATGTGGAACCCTTTTTTTGACACTCTTCACATACCTAGCTCAATCTTTTCAACTCATTCTCAGCTGACACATCATAACCTCAGAGAATCCTTCTCTGCCAACCCTAATTGAGGTACAAACTCATCACAATTTGTAATTAATTGATCTGTTTTGCCTGTCTTCTTGGGTTGGGTGGGATCCTCCATGAGTCTGTAAATTCCACAAGAGCATTAACCTTGCCTGTCTTGTTTGCTTTTGTGTCTCAGTGCCTCCCCTGGGGCCAGGCACATAGTAAGATAAATAGATGTTTTCGGAATGACTTCTAAATAACACCGTTATCTCTACTTTCCTCTAAGAAGTCTTGTGCATAGCTTAAGGCATCTTCTGTTCCCAACTCCATGGCAAGCACCATCAGGCTATTTGTGTCATCTCAGGAAAATAAAGCAATAACAATAGGGATGATAGTACTTAACTGCTTCCAAGATTCATCAGGAATGTTCTGTCTGCCTTTGTAAAGTCAGCTCATATACTGGATTCTCAAAGTATGCCCTGGGGCTCACCTGAGAACACTTATTAAATGCAGATTCTTGGGTCTCTCTCTCGGCTGGTAAATCAGAACGGCTGATGCTGAGCTGCAGGAATGTGCATTCACATCAGGTAACCCAGGCAATTCTTATCTACACAGAGGTGTTAGAATCATGGATGCAGAGTGTTTAATGTTACCTGTTATCCATCCATAAATATATCCTCTTCCCAACAAAAGCATCTCTTGGTGCTCATCTGAGCAGTTTTGTTATTTAAAAAAATGATGCACTGGGTAACAGGAAGCAGACGTCTCTCTAACAAATCTCATCGTTCCAATTTTAAGCAGAAAATGTATCGGCTCCGTTTTCTGATCCTGAGCTTGGGTTGGAGCAAACTTGCTCAGGGACTTTCTCCAGGCTTAGCTAGCCCTGGGGCTGAGCACAGGGCACAAGACTCCTGGTTGTAGTCAGCAGTGTAGACTCTCTGGGTCAGCAGTAGAATGAAACTGCCAAAAAGCTAGCAGGGTTGTAATTTGCATCTAATAAAAGTGGGATTTCTAGAACAGAAACCCTAACAGCTCCACTCTACTGTCTTGCATATGGAAATAATGCCACCGCTTTTTGCAGTTTCCCAGACCTACACTATCTAATAATGATAATAAAGGTTAAATTAAGTGAGTGCTATTCCGTGCCAGGCTAACGCTTCTAACTGCATTACCTCATTTAATTCACACACAGCCCTGCGGGGCAGGTACTAATGTTTCCATTTTATGGATAGGAAAAGAGGAGCTTAGTTTAAGGAAAGTCACTTCAGCTCATACAGCAGGTAGGGGAGCCTGGAGGTGAAGGTTGCTTTAATCCTCAGGCTGTCTGGCTTTCGTCTGAGCCTTGCAAAGAACATAGGGCCCAGATTATTCGGGAAGGATCATTGCTTTGGATCACAGCTCTGCACACACTAGCTATGCATCCTTAACAAGGCACATTTCCTTCTGATTCTCAGTTTCCACATCCGTAACATGGCAGCAGTGAGACTCACCTGCATCCACAGGTATGATAGGAGTGGAGCATCATGTAATGCATGAGTAAAGGTGCTCAATCCAGGGAGCTGTGTTATTACCCTGAGCCGGTCTGGTCATACATAGAGTGTTCAGCTGAGGACACCACAATTCCAAAGGAATGAGGACAGATTGGAGCAGGGAGAGACCAAGATGACAGAATGACGAGCATGTATGTCCACCAAAGCGGGGCTGGAGAAACTGACACTCTGTAGCTGCAGAAGCGACTCATCCAATCAACAAATATTTACGGAGCAACCCGTATGCTCCAGGGACAGTGAAAGGCACTTGGAAAATAGAGGTGAGCAAGAGAGATATGGCTTCTGTGTAGCTTCAGCGTATTTAGCAAGCAATGCTTATAACTATCTAGATAATTTAAAATTGTGATATGAAAGATAAGCAACACAAGCCTACAACAGAGTAGGGAACTTGAGAAATGTTTTCTAGAGAGGAAATCAGACTTCTTCAAACCTCTAAGCACTAGAATCAGAAGTCCAACTTAGGCACAATTGGAAAGGCAAGGAGATCCTTTTTTTTTTTTTTTTGGTAAGGAAGACTGGCCCTGAGCTAACATCTGTGCCAATCTTCCTCTATTTCGTATAGTGGATGCTGCCACAACATGGCTTAACGAGCAGTGTGTAGGTCTGTGCCCGGGATCCGAACCCACAAACCCCAGGTCACCGAAGCACATTGTGTGTACTTAACTGCTACACTACCGAGCAAGCCCCAAGGAGACCTTTTAATGATCCCCTGTGACCTGCTCAGCTACCTCAAAGTAGGGAACAAATGCTAAAGACAGACAGCTGCTGGGCATGGTTGCAGGGCCCTCATACATTCCCCTTCTCATAGGATTTTGATCTCAGAGGTAAACCCCTGACTCTGAAGGTTTTGTGTGTCTGCCTTCCTTCCAGTGCTTTCTTAAAGGCAAGGACTTTGAGTGAAGAGGACGATGGAACGTTAACAACCACAGTGGTTGGAAAATTCCAAATGCCTAGAGTGGACACCCAACTCCTCGAATATTAGAGAAGGCAGTATAATAGAATGGACAAGAATGTGGATTTGGGAATCAAATAAATGATGGTTCAAATCCCAGCTCTGTCATTTACTAGCGGTGGGACTTTGGGCAAGATAATTCAACAGTGAAAATGTGGTCAGATGGTAAGAGTGACCTTGCAAGGGTGTTTGAGGCTTAAATGAGATTGTGAACCTACAGAAAAGTGGAGATGTGAACTCAGGTCTCTCTGTGCTGAAACGCCATGCCCTTTCCACAGTGTGCTCGCAGCCTCCTTCCTACCCCCACTGTATCCCTTGGAAACCCCTGTTGTCCTGCTCGACTTCAGTCTCTAAAGAGCCCTCGTTTGTTCCCCGAGAGCTCAATCTGCAGCCAAAGGAATGAGCCCGATCTGATTCGGTCCAAGAACTCTGGTCATTGAACTTGACTTGGTATGTCCGGTAATTTGTACATTTTGGATAACAGGTTATTGCTAAGAGGGAAAACCTTTAGCCGAATCCAATACATTCACAGCAAGCGAAGCAGGAGGAAAATGCCTAATTCCGGCTTGTTAGCTGCTGAGCTTCTGAGAAGAGAATCAGCTTAACTGCTTGCAAATAAGCGAGCATCACAGAACTTGGTTGAGCTGGCAAGAAGGTAACAAGCTGTGTATGAAAACCCTGGGATTAAATCTCCACAGCAAAATTGCTTGGTGCACAGGATCAAAAGAGCTGCACGCAGAGAGAGACAATGAGCGAGCTCCCTTCTGCACACGCGCCCGACCTTTACCATTAGGAGCACCCCAAAGGGGGTGTGCTTTGGCACCTTATCAAAAAATAAGGCTGCGCTTTAGATTATAATTAAAACAATAAATTCTTTTCCCCTGCGTATATCCCGATTAGATTGTTGACACTGTGTCAAGCTGTTAGGGAGATAAACGCATGCTGCTGCTTGCACTCACCACACTGCTTATTTTTGAGTCCCTCGGATGATGTTTTTTACGTGACAATGTGCAAATAGCACGGTGGAGTTTCTTTCCTTCTGTTTCTCTATTGAGTTATTAACACTGATACCCGTGGAACTTTCGGGGTGTGAGAGCTTTCATCTTGATGTGTGAGGTGGGTCCCAGCATGAATCATTTAGGAATCCAAGGAAGTTGTTTGTCAGTAAAAATGTCAAATGACGAGTGTGTGCTCAGATGCTTTAAAGTCGCCCAAAGATAGGCTGTTGTGAACTCTGGCAAGTGGTATCAGGCCAGCCCCTGGGCAGGGATTTAAGAGTTTCTCTGGCCCCTCACTCTTGTTGCTCCTAGCATCATGAGTAAACTCCTTCCTTTGGTGGTTTCCACTGGTGCTCAAGCCACAGTCAAGGGTGGAGATGTTGCCAGAGCCAGAGGGTCCCAACCAAATGACCCGACTCAGGAATTAGGGGCCTTGGAAGCAAGTCCCAGCCAGACTGAATAACTTTCATTTCCTAAACCTAACAGGCTGTGTTTGTCTCACTCTTGGACCCGCATCTGAGACTCCCTTGCCCGAAATGATCTTACCATTCACCAATCCCTGGGTCAACTCCAGTTCATCCTTTAGACCTCGGCTTAGATGTGACTTCATCCGTGAAGACTTTTTTTTTTTAAATAAACATTTTATTTTGGAGTAGTTTTGGATTTACCAAAAAGTTGGGAATATAGCACAGAGATCCCAGATCCCCTCAACCCAGTTTCTTCTATTGTTAATACCTTAGATTTTTGTGGTACATTTCTCATAACTAATGAACAAATATTGAATATAACATGCACCATTTTAACTATTTTTAAGTATACAGTTCAGTGGCATTAAGTACATTCACATTGTTGTGCAACCATCACCACCAACCAGCCCCAGAACTTTTCATCTTACAAAACTGAAATTCTATATCCATTAAATGTTGACTTCCCATTCTCCCTTCCCTTGGCCTCTGGCAACCACCATTCTACTTTCTATCTCTATGAATTTGACTACTCTAAATACCTCATATAAGTGGAATCGTACATGATTTGTTCTTTTGTGACTGGTTTATTTTGCTCAGCATAATGTTCTCAAGTTTCATCTATATTGTAGCATGTGTCAGAATTTTGTTCCTTTTTAAGGCTAAGTAATATTCCATTATATGTATATACCACATTTTCTTTATCTATTCACCAATCAGTGGACACTTGTTTGCTTCCACCTTTTGACTATTGTGAATAATGCAAAGTCGCAAAGTCTTTCTTGACCCAACTGTATTACCCAGGCTCATCCTGTGGTCACCTCTATCATGGTGCTTATCTCATGGGAGTGTAAGAGCTCATTTCCCTGTCTGCCTTTCACAGTAGCTCCTAGATCCTTAAGTACACGTGCTATGTCAGTAAATTGTTTGTCATTGTTTCTCCATGACCTAGAAGTGTGCCTGACTCACATGAGGTACTCAGCAAATATTTGAAATGAGTGACTCATGGGATAGATGGATGAATGGATGGATGGATAGGTGGGTGGGTGTGTCGATGGATGGATGAGCAGGTGGATGAGTGGGTGGGTGGGTGAGTGGATGGATGGATGGATGAGTGAGTGGATGGATGAGTGAGTGGATGGGTGGGTGGGTCAGTGGATGGATGGATGGATGGATGCATGGATGGATGGATGGGTAGATGGATGGATGGATGAATGGATGGATGAGTGGGTGGATGGGTGAGTGGATGGGTGGATGGATGAGTGGATAGATAGATGGATGGATGGATGGGTAGATGGGTGTGTGTATGTGTGAGTGGATGGATGGATGGATGGATGGATAAAAAGATGAGGATATCCAGAGGATGGGCCTAAGCAGATGCCTCAAGGAGTACAATTTGATTCCTGCTATCAAGTCCAGTGGGTGAACATGTGATTATAAAACAAGAGTTCAGGGCAAAGGGAAAACAGTAGGTGAAATTGACATAGATCAGAGAGCAAGAGTACAGCCTGGAGTGGGTTGTGGTAGTGTATTTTGCTTAACATCTTTTGCTTAAAAAAAAATTTGCTCGGTCTTTTAGTAAAATAAAATAAATCAGTGAAAAACTTTCCTATCTATGGTCTGCCAAAATGGATCCTATTGAGCTTTTAAGTATAAAAATAATACACAATCAGATAATTCATAGGGGAAAGGAAGGAATAAAGTGAAAATTAAAAATTTCCTTTCCAGGGGCTGGCCTCGTGGCTTAGCAGTTAAGCGCACGCGCTCCGCTACTGGCGGCCCGGGTTTGGATCCTGGGCATGCATCGCCGCACCTCTTGTCCGGCCATGCTGAGGCGGTGTCCCACGTACAGCAACTAAAAGGATGTGCAACTATGACATACAACTATCTCCTGGGGTTTTGGGGAGAAAAAGGGAAAAAAAAGGAGGAGGATTGGCAATAGATGTTAGCTTAGAGCCAATCTTCCTCAGCAAAAAGAGGATTGTCATGGATGTTAGCTCAGGGCTGATCTTCCTCAAAAAAAAAAAAAAAATTTCCTTTCCAGTAATTCTCTCTCCAAAGGTAACCACATAACTACATCTTCTATGTTTACAACCCTTCTTGGGGGAACTTTCCATAATTCATGAGTATACATCTGCCACACTCTTTTTAATAGGTGTCTACCCATCCCTTGCGTAGAGATATCATATTTAAATGCTCCTCATTGGGGAGGACATTTGGCTTTTGGCTATTACTTTTGTAAGTATATCCATGAGGTAAATTCTTTGAAGGAGAACTGCTGGGCTAAATTTTTAAAAGTACATACACTTTGCATTTTGGTAGACATTGCCAGATGCCTCTGCCAAAAGGTGGAACTAGCTAATGATGCTGTGACTTGCTTCTATTGCTGTCAATCACATTAATGTGAGTGAGACACCCTGGTCAAAAGATATAAAGTTGGAGCATCCAGTCCAGTTGACTTCTGAACATTACTAGGACTTTTCAAGGAATGAGTCATTATATTCCTCAATTTATAATAAATTCTGAACGGGGGCAGAGAGAGTTCCTTTACACATAAGCTGTGCACATCCGATCAAAAAGGAGAATCTGGAGATGTTGAACTCAAACGTGATTTGAAGTTCTGTCCATTTGCTTGTCCTCAATGGATGGATTTAAAGTGGAAGAGACAGAAGAGGTTAAGACCTTCAGTCTCCTTCCCTTAAGAGTGATGTGTGATTCTCTTCTGTCTGGGCGCTCCAGGGTCTGACTGCAGCTTGGCTGTCACTACTGCTGGGAAGAGGTGTCACCAGTTTGGCATGCCCTAATTCCATGCTATTTCCTACTTCCATGGGTCAAACGTCAGCCCCCTTTAGTATGGGCTAAAGAAGCCAATGAAAAGGAGTTTGGGGCTGGATCTTTCTGGAGTACAGATAAGGCTGTAGTAGAAAAAGAGGCAAAAGTAGTTGAGTGTATGTTTGACACAACTTAACTGCTATGCCTGGCATCTCTCCTTCAACACATCTTGTCTGATATTTGACATTAAAAAAAATCAAAGAGCACATAACATGTTTCTGATATCTTCTTTTTCTCCATAGTGCAATGGGAGAAAAGTAGCTTCTCTTTTAGATCAAAGATTGAAAAATATAGATAAAGACAGACATAGACATAGACATATGCCATTTTTCTCCTTTAGGATAAAATGTGGCTGGTCTTCTACAAAATTTCAGTCTAAATACATATAAATCTAAGTCTAAATAAGGGGGAGAATGCATATAAGCAACATAAACTTGCCATTGCCATAGCACCTTCTTGCAACTGTCACACTTGATTCTTTGTGGGTTAACTCATTTGGAAGTCAATTTTCTCCACCATTGCTGCACTGTAAGTCTGGAAACCAGTGTTATGAAACTTGCAAAGAAGACATTACATTATTTTTACATAAAGGACTTTATTTTTAGAATATTACATTACTCAGTACACAATGCAAACATACAATATAAGCTTTACTGTGAAATGCCTCCTTCCATCCTTCTCCCCAGCAACTCAGTTCTACTCCCCAGAGTTTCCTCTATGACCGTTTTGGTGCATTATTCCAGAGATAGTCAATTAATATACAAGCATATTCACATAAATAATAGCATGTGATCATATTACATTAGAATCAAGTCCTAAGTGATGGCAAAATTATTTCATTAAAAATAAAAGGCACAGAAAGGAATACTTGTTATACAGAGTTTATTAGATATAAATGTTATTGGATAAAAATATTAGAATCAGAGGGTGAATCCATGAATATGATGGTACTTCTCTTAAGTATATATTGCTTTATTTATAGCAAGTGCAATATTAAGATCACAGGCTTGGAGGTGTGAAAAGATACATGGATTTGGCTATGGCTTTCAAGAGCTCTGTGGTTTTGGCAAGTTCTTAACTCCTCACATTCCTTATCTGCTAATGAGAAGAATGCCTCTGTCTAAGGGTTTATTTATGCAAAAGGTGAATAAGATAAGTTATAAAGGACCTAGAACACGGTATATAATCAATGAAAATGATTCACTTATTTTCATCTTTGCCTCCCTATATTATAATTTACTGGGAGTTGTCTCAATATCCTTTTGTGCTCTATTTGGTTAAATTTAATCATGAGAGAGAGAGAGAGAGAAAGAAGACATTATGTAATCCAAGAGTAGTTTTTTAATGATTTATCTGTATCTCTCCCACCCCCACCCCAAACTTCTTCACTGCCTTCATACGTGAATGGAGTATGGGGACATTCATCCTTGTCTCACAGTTGCTTTCTTCCCAGGCAACTCCAGTGATTAAGAAAACAGTGACTCGAGAGGATATGTCAAATGCCTAAGCATCTTCAGGCTCTCAAACTTCTTCTAAACCCCCTCAAGCACCTTTTGAACCATCTAGTAACTGGCCAACAATTGAGAAACTCAAAATCAATATTATCTTTTCATTAAAACCACCCCCTCATCTCTCCCAGCTATGATGCTTGAGCAAACGCCCTCTGCTCACCTCCTTGGGTTTCCCGGTGCACTTCAACTTCACTATGAAGATAATCTGTTCCTGCTTCTAATGCTTTACAATTAAGAGTGGATTCTCCCTTTAGGCTAATTTGATGTGATTTGACAGAGTCCCCAGTGGAGCCTGGCTCTTGAGTCAGGCTGGCTTCACTCCTTATGACTTGTGTGACTTTGAACAAGTTATAATGTTTACCCTTCCAGTCCTTAATTTGCATTTCTGTAAAATGGGTGTGATTGTAGAAATGAGCTCCTAGGATTTCTGGGGAGGATTAGATGAGATGATGTGTGTCAAGCATTTAGTAAGGGGGTCCTAATCATTGAGTGCAGTAAGCATTCTTTGTGTGTCAGCTATTACTGTCAATGCTGTTTAGTTAGCCAAATGCACTCATCCATTTCCTCTCACTCACTTATCCATTATTTCTAGAGTGCCTGTGCTGTTCTGGGCACCACTGCAGAGCCACCATCTTCCCCTGTGATTCTTGCACATCCTGGGATTGTGCTCCAAATGATTTCCACACAATCCAGGTGTTCGCAGCAGCCAGAGATTGTTCCCTAAGCCAGGGAGTCCTTTGAGAATTTATAAGAGCTTAGGAAAGACAGATGGATGTCTCCTTAAGGACCATGGGCTCCTCTTAAGAGGTTGTGGTTCTTGCGGAGACCCAGGAGGGTCATCTGTGTTCCTTTCTGCCATTTCTGTGGGCTTGCAGGAACTCGGGAGGGGGACCACTCAAGAGAAAAAGGGAGAAGGGTATGATTCCATTTTCTATGCTGGGTGGGGCTACTGATGACTAGATTTGGAGGATGCAGCATGGATGAGCACTCTGGTATAGAGATGTAGCTAAGATCCTGTTTCTGGAGTCTGAGCCCTTGGTTATAATCCTGGCTTGCCTGCTTACCTCCTTGGACAAGCTGTTAAACCTATTTGGGTCTCAGTTTCCCCATACAAAAAGGAGAATTGGATTATTCTAAAGCCTTAAAGCAGCTCATATAGCACCTGAAACATATGAATGTCTATAAATTCTGGTGATTGCTTATACAGTTACGAGGTAGCATTAATTGATCGCTTAGTGTATACCAGGAACTGAGCTGAGAACGTCACGCCAGAGAGGCAGCTGCAGTGTAGTCACTCATAAAAGAGGCTCTGGAGTCAGAATATTTGAGTCTGAATCCTCATCCCTACAATTATAAGCAGTGATCTTAATTGGTCTCCTTAACCCTTTCTTGTGTTCAGATCCTCATCTGTAAGATGTGAGAATTCCATGAGATTCTGTATGTGAAACACTTTGAAAAATGACTGGCACGTAGGGAACACTTAACAAATGTTGGTTACTCTTACCATACGTAACCATGGCAACTGTTAGGTGGTGTTGTCCACAGTGAGTCAACCCAGAGCAATTAAGTAACCTGCCCAGGTTCACATGACTTGTACGATGCAAGAAGCAAACTTGAGCTGGTTTTGTCAGTTCCTCTGTGGGCGCAGGGGCTAAATGAGTAACATTCTATAAACGAAGTCTTCCTCATCTCCAAGGGGTAACGACGCCCGGTTGTCCCTGGAAATGTCACCTTTGGGGCACATTCTATAAATGTACAAAATTAAATCCCTCCCTTCATTTCCCCAGAAAGACCCCTCTGAAGTGTCACTCTGTGCCCCAGCCAAGCTGTACCGCAGAGGCGAGGGGATGTCAGTAGGATCCAGTCTCCCTACGAAATCCCTGCAAAGATGTATGAGGCTGCATACAAAGTGCATTGAATTTGGCTGGCCATGGGCTAGCATTGCTTTTATGCTGAATATCAGTGAAAAGTATGAAATGGAGATTACATTTTCAATTCGGGGCTTTTTTCCCAGAGCTCTGCAGAGATGCCTCATTCCCATCCATCATAGCGGAATTGCATTGGTGTGGAGCCCCAGCCTCTCCTCCCCTTGCCCGGAAGTGTATCTGGCACTTGCTGTCAGACTGCAGTAGTAGGTAACACTTGGCTTAACAGCTAGTTCCTTTTTTCCCCTTCCCCTAAATCTCTGCCTTTTTCTCACTACTTTTTGTTCTTGAGATCTATCACACATGAGGATCACAAAACCAACCGCAAAAAATGGCATTCTAGTGGATGCTAAAATTGGTATATGTGTCTCTTGGGTTGTTCAGGGCAGAAATAAGACATTGATGCAAATATGGTTCATCCACCGACAATGAGAAACATGCTTATTACTTCTTCCTGAAATACATATATTCATACCAGCTATTTCAGTTCCTTTCCCCAAACAGCCTTAAATCATTCTCAGTGCCTCAGCTCCAGCTTGGGTCTACGAAAAGAGTATTTACCCATGGGGGGTGGGAGAGTGGTTATGTGACTGGTTTTACATCAGCATTAGCTTCAATATTTCAACAGCCTTTCTCCCCATGTTCTTTGCCTCTCCCTCCTGCCCCCTGAACGTGATTGCCTGGCTGACTCCTCAAAGAGAAAATGTGCTAAGTGAATTTGACAGATTCCAGGCTGGCTCCATATGGCAAGGCCTCAGTTACATGTTCCTGGGATCCCAAGCTGCTCTCACCTTATTAAGATGGCAGTAACTACATGCAAGTCAAGTTCACTGCTTTGGTTTTAATTCTTTGGGCCCTGGAGACCAACCTCAGGCTTCAAGGTGGAATTGGATGCAGCGTCATCCACTGCAAACTTGACCTTTTCTTTTCCTTCCCGAACCCACGGCTGGGAGGAAGGTAGGTGAAAAAGGACCCAGAACTCGGAAAAATCTTAGGAGAATGTGGAGATAAGGTTAGAGGGCTTTTTAGGGCTGCCAGCAGAGTCTAACAGAGACATCTTAGTATTGTGTCCTTGTTGTTTCTTGCTTGCTCTGTACTGTCTGAACCTTTGGACTCCCACACATAATTGAGACTTTGACTTTGATTCATAAGTATATAATTTGCACTCCTCCATCTCCCCACGTGGTTTTAGAGACGTGGAGAAAATTAACTCCAAATCAAATAAGCTGCATTTCAAATGGATGAGCCCTTGCAACTCAATGATGAAGGGCTGGAGTTGAATCCCACGTTTTCTAAATGATAGAAGTTTGTTAGAATGAGTCTGTAAAAGAGAATTCTTTGATGGCTTTTCACTTTGCCCAGGGTAGGTAGAAAGTTTTGCTACCTTTGTATAACATGGTTTTCTGTATTTTGGGAGCATGATCGTTATGTAGAATGGAGAAGAGAATACTAAGAAGGCAGCGAATCACCTTATTCAAATAGCTAAAAGGGATAGCAATAGCAAGAGGGATGGAATGCACTCCAGGCGGCTCAGGGGAAAGTATATATCCAAAGGGAAGGCTCTTGTTGCAGGGAGAGGATGGGGAGGTGGGAGAGTTAGACTCAGAAATGGTCTGGCACCTGGAGCAGTCCAACTGGAGAAGGTGTTGAAAAAGTCCCTTGTGGGATGTCTGAAGTTCCTTCCAGTTCTGAGCTTCCCAGATTCTGGGCACTGGTACACCCACAGTGAGATGATTTCCAGTGCGAGCTGAATTGATTGTTGTTGTAAAAGATTCAGGTGATTTCGAAAACCATATTTGCCAGCTTTTCACTAAATGCAACAAAATCCTCAAGCTCTGAATTTGGGGAATTGAATCACTTTGCACTTTTAGCTAAAAAGTAACGAAAAACTGACCACCAGTGAGTGGCTTAAATCAAAAGGACATTTGTTTTTTTAATTTAATAATAAGCCTTAAAATAAGTGGTCTTAGAGTTGGCTAATTGTTTAGTGCTATCATTAAAAGCTCAGGTTCTTGGCATTCTATTACTTTGCCATTCATATTGGCATCCATGATGGCATTTAGCCTTTACTTCTCCTCATGATCACACGATGGTTGCTAAAACTCCAGGCATCATGTTCTCACACCAGTGTCTCAAGCATAAAATGACAGATATAAATCACTTACTTTTTGGGAGGTTTTACCTTTTTATCTGAGAAGGAAAACCATTAAGGAGACATTAAGTTGCATCTTATTTGCAAGAATTGGATGACATACATGCAAAAGGTAATTGGATGACCCTGACCAGTTTAGATCAATCATTATTCATTCCCTAGATCTGGGTAAGTGGACACACCCTCCCAGATATCAAATAGTACCATCCGTTTACTTGAATAAATTGGAGTTCTGTTAGTAAGTTAGCAATGGGGTGAGTGCTGAGTAGTTAGCAAATAGTATCTGCCATAGAAATCTATCCAATTTATATGGTGCAGATCTCTTCTTAAATTTCAGCAGAAGGACTCTTTCTCAGTCAATACTCTCCTGAGATTCACATGCTTAGACCTTCACTTAGGCGCCCAAGGGACAAGATCTAGCTTCCTTTCTCATGTGAATGTAGAGGAGATATCTATTAATGTTTCCAAACGCTTGGTACTGCCTTTTCAAAATGCAAATGACTTTCTCCTGGGGCTTAGAGTTGTTGATGGGTCAAAGTAATCACTATAATGAAAATATCATTTTAATTTTATAAATGCTTGTTATGAACCAAATAGTGTGCAAAATATTTTACATATAGCTCTTATTCATCGAATTATGGCACCAATCTTATTTCTTGGAGGGACTGAGGGTTGGGGGTTATTGTTACCCAATTGTCTCAGAGAGGTGAAACCCAAGCTATAAGTTGGTTGGACTCAAACCCAGTGCATTTGCTGCTCTGAATGGCACCCTCATGATGACGCTCTTGCTTATACAGAAAGCGTTCAGAAATGGCAGTTGGGAGGATGACAGGCTGGCCTGCTGATGGCTTCCTGTTGGTAGGAAGCAAGAGAGCCCTCTGAGTCTCAGCTTCAGAATTCAGAGATGATCTCTTTGCCCATCTGTACCTTTCTCCCTGGCTCACCTGTGAAGACAGGGAGGTGACGTAAGATGAACAGCTTCACTCAGGTAGTGGGAAAAGCTGATTCAGACTCAGACATTTGATTCTACAATGTTTGCTCTTTCTTTGACCTGACCTGCCCCAGGACACTTGAGCTGCCTTGAGCCATCGTCTATGGGAAAGGACTTGGAAGCCTTCTTACTTCTGGCTGAAGGCAGCCAGACAGGCCTGGGGTCTGGAGTATAAAACGGGCCTCTTGCATCTGATCACAGTTGAATGATGAGAGGATGTGGCTTCCTGCTTTTGTCCATCTCAGGTCCAGCCTACATAAGCGACTGTAGCTGGAGGTTCTTTCTTGAGTGTTACAAGGGTGTCAACTCCACCTTTCCCTGGCAAGCCCGATTTTTAAGCAGAGCTCTACATGAAGAGTATTCACCGGAACAGCCTTCAATAATTCAACTTCATAATAGGCATCTTCAGCTTAAATTTTAGGTTTTATTTGAGATTCTACCTTCCCCAATCTGTGCCAGCAAAGGTTTATTAAATCTATACAGACACTGCGGATAGCAGGGCATGGGCAAAGTGACGCTCAAGCATGGATGTCACTTCCTCTTGATGACTGTGCTCAGAAAACGCATGCCTTTTGCTTCAACTGTCTGTTTAAGCTATTCATTATCATCTTCTTGAAGAACAGTGGACTATCTTGGGTCTCTGACTATTTGTTAAGGCTGTGTGTCTTGGGAGAGCCACACAAACTCTCTGAGTTTCGGTTTTCTGAGCTTGAAATGGATGTATTCGTCTTGCCCTGTCTACTACACTGCGTGGTTGTGAAGCAACGGGGTTGTGGCCGAAGCAAGAAATTTGGTGCAAGAGAGATCTGAAATCCAGTCCTTCTAACGTATGTTTTCTTTGGACCTCAGTTTCCCTATCTGTAAATTAGGACTAGGAAGACTAACCTTGTTGTATTGTTTAGAGGATTAAAGGATGAATGCCTAGTACATAGTAGGTGCTCAGCAAATATTTATCCCAGTTCCACAAATGAAAAAATGACTACAATTGTCCTTTCGGAAAAATAAATTACTTCTTCATTCTAATTATCACTAGCTCATTTTTTTTTCACTCCTGCGCTATTTAGTTCTTGAAAGCTGCAAGCCCTGTTTCCATCACCCTGCTCAGTTTCAAGCACAGACTCATTTTCATTGCGGATTCGCTCTTGCCTGAAGGCCTTGGTGCCGCCTGAGCAGATTCAGCGCTGAGCTCTGTGTGTGGAGCCAGAAGCGCAGGCCACTTTCTGCTGCTGAGAAATCCTCCTCCCTCTGAGGGCACGAGCGTGCCCGCGAGGGGATGTGGGAAACCATTTGTGAGACGTCGTAATTAATGATCTGCTGGGTCTTGGCACTTATCAGGGAAGCAGAAAGCCGCCGGGAATTGGAGCAGCCTCTTGGATAAAAGTAGTCCTCCCGGGCTGCGTCTCTCGGTGGGGAAGTGGCAGATCCTGGGAGGGGCAGGAGGAGACTCCGCGCTCCCATCCTCTCTGCAGCTTTCGGGGTTTCCCATGCATGGTAACAGCGTGATGTGGGCAAGGGACCCTGGATCTTGAGACAGAAGGTCCTGGGCTTGGATTCGAGCTCTGCCTGATACTCCTGTGACATCCGGGTGTTTTACTTTACTCTGTGAGCCCCAGTTCTGCCCACCTGTAAAATGGGGATAGTGCTACATACCCTGCAAGGCTGTTTGCATTAGAAATTGAATAATAATATAAACAGTACATAGTAGGGCCTCAAAAGTGCTAGGGATAAAAATATTAAACAAGGCAGACATAGCCCCCATCTTCAGTGGATAATGAAAGTCCTATTATCTGTATAACATGTAGACTTGTGGACATTTCTGTAGAATTTATGCACATATTTCTAGTGATATTAGCTATAAATTGCTGCAGAACTATCCAGATATACATATTTTATAATATACATAGCTCTTCTTTGGTGACATATTGAGATGCCTCTTTACTGTAAGTTACTCTCTTTTGGTGAGTCAGCAAGAATCTGTCATACCTCAGTCTGATCCTACTTGCTGCTGGGCTGTTTTGGAAGTTAACTTATCCCCTCAAACGACTGTAGGCTGTTAAATCCTGAATGAAATCCTGCCTACAGCAGCAACAGCAAATATTTCCCATTGAAAATGGATTTGGTATTCCTTGTACCAACCTTGTAAGACTCCTTTGAATATTACATAAAATAGTATAGTCATGCACCGCAAAATGACGGTTCAGGCAACGACCTGGTCCCATAAGATGGGTACCATATAGCCTAGGTGTGTAGTAGGCTATACCATCTAAATTTGTGTAACTACATGCTATGATGTTCACACAACGATGAAATCGCCCAATGACGCATTTCTCAGACCATATCCCCGTTGTTAAGCGATGTATGACCTTACTTGTAAGTCGGTTGGCTCAGTGTCTTCACATAGCGAGGACCAGTAATGGTCGTAGTGGCAACACCCCTCTTGCTTTATGGTAATAACAATAATATGTTGCAGCATCTGCCCCACAGTATAGCAGAGACTTACACGATCTAATACACGTGGAATGCTTGGTCCAGTGCCGGTGCCTTCTAAGAGCTCAAAGGATGGCAGCTACCATGGTTGTCGTTAATTTCATCTTTAGAGCAACCTTTCTAGGTGCATTAGGTAGGGTTGCAGTCCCACCTTACAGGTGAGGAGAGCGGGGCTCACAGGGACTTGTCCAGTCCACACAGCTAATAGTGACCTTGGCTTCAGGGTCAACAGTAGCTTATTCCTGACCTTCCCCTTGTACATCTTCAGCCCCTCCCTCAGTTTCCCTCTGTTTTTTTTTTTTTTTATCAAGAGTCAGCTACTAGCATTGCTTGTCTCTTCCCTTTGATTGCCTGGGGTTTGTTTTGAGAATCAGTCATCAAAGACAGTGCTCAGCTCCAGAGACACAAATTTTGGATCTGCTTTATAAGAAGACCCAGGGGGAGCAGAGGCTGGGGCAGGCACGCCTTGTCAGGGAGAGGCGCCCTTCCTTGGCGTTGGACCCATAGTGATGAGGGAATTTTCCTTCCTGGGTGTATTTGCTAATGTTCTTGGATGTGCTGGTAAGCCCCTGCCTACCCACCTCTATGCAAATGAGTCCTCCCACATACTCGGGATGTTCTGTCCCCAAATCCTGAACACCAAGTACAGGAGATGGGCTTGGCTGTTGCAGAAGCAAGATCTGAGAGGGGGACAGCTTTTGCCTGCGATGATCTCTTTGCAGAGTTTATCCTGGGTTGGAAACAGCCTTCACCTGGATACGAGATCTAACAACATATTGCCTTTCCCAGGTCAGGAACTTGGGCCTTTCAGCCTGGACCACAGTGGGAGGAGAGGGAAGCCACCCCTGTATTAAAGAATGCTACCCTTTTCTTCACCCTCCCTGAGTCGGTGGAACTGAGTTCTTCCAGCTATAACTGGGCTGTGCTATACTTCCAGAAGAAATGCACTGGACTTATTGAACATCTACTGTATGTCTGTGGGCATAGACATGCCAAACCATTTGGGGTCCCTGCTGGGCTTTGCGAGGGACTCAAAGTCAAACAGGGCAACACTTAGGTTATTGACCAAGAGGGTTGACTTTAGAACCCGGCAAATCTAGCTTTGTATCCCAGCTCAACCTTACTGAACACGTGAACTTGGACAAGTTACTTATTGTCTGGGAGCTTCATTTCCCTCATCTATAAAAAGAGGACAGTCTTGTGTATCTCGTAGAATTCTTGTGAAAATAAAAGTATGTTATTTGAGATAGGCACTTATCACAGTGACTTGTACCTAACAAGCACTCGATAGATGGTAGACATTGTGTCTGTGCCATTTATTCCAGGCCCTGTCCACAAAACTGACTTTGTTATCGACTTATGTACTTCCCGGGTTAGGGATGCAGAGGGATGGTGGTCTTATTGGGGTGACTGATGTTGGAGTATTTGTTTAGTGTCATACAGGCTGGGAAATATTGATATGTTAAGATGGTTTTTCTGGAGTTGGGTATAAGTCCAGCTACCCAGGAAAATAGGCTACTGCAGCCAGAAGGTTGTGTAGCCAGGGTTGAGAAACATGCCTGGGGATAATTAAAATAATTACTTTCCATCCTGAAAGATTCTACTTTAACCAGTTTGGAGTGGAGGCTTCACATCAGCTGTTTGTTTTTTTTTTTTTTATTGTTAGTATTTACATACAATAAGACGCGTCCATTTATGCAGACAGTTTGATGAATCTTGGTAATTGTGTACAATCTTATAACCTCCACTATACTCAAGATATAGAACAATTCATTCATCCTAAAGAGTCTCCTTATGCCCATTTTCAGTCTAAACTGGCCCCCATTCCCAACCCCTGGCAACCACTGATCTGCTTTCTCTTTCTATCATTTTGAATTTCATACAAATGAAATCGCATTGTACAAAGCTTTTTCTATTTGAATTTCTTCGCTTACCCTACTGTTTTGGAGATTCATCCATGATTCTGTGTGTATTAACATCCCATTCCTTGTTATTGCTGAGTAGTCTTCCATGGTGGGAACATATCACAATCTGTTTATCCATTCACCAGTCAATGGACATTTGTTTCCAGGTTTTGGCAATTATGAATGCTATGAAATTTGAGCACATGTCTCTGTGTAGACATGTTTTCATTTTTCTTGGGTAAATCCTGAGATGTGGAATTGCTCAGTGATGTGGCAAGTGTAGGTTTAACATTGTAAGATACTTCTCTATTGTTTTCCAAAGTGGCTGCACTATTTTGCATTCCCACCAGCAATGTGGCATCAGGGTTTTTGTTTTTTTAACAGCCCTCAGGTGTCCCTAATATAGATCCAGCATTAACACTCTCTGGCCTTTGCTTTCTCTGGTTTAATCGCCACGTTGAGACTCCTAGATGAGTAAGGATGATGCCAGAGTGAGGACAATAAAGAAGACATTTGTCCCAACTGATATATTCTGACTTGCTCAAAACTGCTGGGGAGTGAGATATTGTCTGGGTTTCCACAATTGAGGTTCATTTTTCAAAGTCTTGCATATCGAAATTTGTATGCAGGTTTAAGCTCCGTAGCAATAAATTATTATTTTTTTTAATATCAGAGGATTCACCCTAGATATGTAAAGAGAAGTCTGATTCTCTCTTGGAGGAAAGTGTTCCTACCCACGGTAGACAGGTCAGTTGATGAGCAAAGGACATGCGTGTTGGCTGTGACATGTGGTGCTTACTGTGATCTGTTTTACAGCTCTACTCACTAATTCTGCACACGCATGCACACGCACACACAGATGCATGCTCATGTGTTGTTTCCTTCACCATTTTTCAAGGCAGACCAGGCGGCGACTCTTTAATGGTTTGCCTTGCTACGCCCCATTGCTGGTACATTTGTGGAAGACATTTCTCGTTCTGCACTTTGCCTGGTACTTTCACTTTCTTCTCCTTGAATCACAAATGGATTAACATGCTTAATAGGTTTTCCTCGAATCCAACTGGATGCTTCCAACTCCCACGTGTGCTTTTTTTAGTTTTAAAACATGACAGGGAAGGAGGTGAATGACTGAGGATGTTGCCTTTGTCTTGGGGTGAAGCAGCTCTCAACCCCCACATGGGGTGTCCCCACTCACCCAGGCAAGGGATTATAAGGAGAGGTTTTAAATAGAAGATTGCTCTCTGTTTCCATGTGTCGAACTGTTATCGACTTTTTTATTATGTGAAGAAATCAGTTTGGTTCTCAACTTACGGGTACTCGAGAGCCAATGTCAGCAAACTACAGCCTGTGGGCTGAATCTGGCCTGCCACCTACTTTTGTAAATAGAGTTTTATTGGCCCGCAGCCACACCCATTCGTTTACATATTGTCCAGGGTGCTCTCTGGCTACAATAACAGACTTGAGTAGTTGCAACAGAGATGATATATGCCTGGCAAAGCTGAACGTGTTTCCTATCTGGCTCTTCATGTGAAAAGTTTGCCAACTTCTGCCCTGCGGTATCACCTGATGTGTCTGCAACTTCATTGTATTGTCTGTGGGTCCTTACGTGTGTCTCTTTTTTGTGTGGGCAGTTTATATTTGTCCAATTAATCTTACCTTGGGCCAGTCACCTAAGTTCTCTGAGTTTCATGTCCACATCCGTAAATTGAGCATAAGAACAGCATCTCCTCTGTGGAGTTGTTTGAGGATTTGGGAGAAAAACAGGTGAAGCGTCTGGCATGCACAGTGTCCAGTTCCCGTAAGATGAGCCCATTGCATGCAGCCAGGCCTGATATTAATGTATAAGGCCTCCCTTGTGTTCTGGCTGGCATTCACTGCTATTAGGGAGCAGAGGCTAAGAAATAAACCATTAAGTTGAGGCCTAGGGGACTGGACATACACTCGGGCCTATTCCTAAGAGATAAGCCAGGCAAGAGTTAAGATTCCAACATTAAGGCCCTTAGCCACTCCTTGCTGCTGCTCTTAAGTTGTTCCAAACACACTCCCCACTTCAAGGCATTGACCTTGCAATTCCTTGTGCCTTATTTTCCCCAGGATATCCACATGGCTCACTCCTTCCCTGACTCCTTTATCTAGGTAGCACCCCCATCACTCTCTAGCTCCATGCCCCTGTCCTCATCACATTTCTAGGTCATCATATTATCTCTGTCTCTGTGTTTATGGGTCAGTTTCCTGTCTCCTATACTCAAAGGCACTCCTTAGGCAGTTGGGGAATTTATCTTGTTCTATGGCCAGCACAGAGACCTTTGCCTGGCATGAAATAGGAGATCAATAACTATTGGTTGAATGAATGAATGAAGGGATGGGTGTTCCCGGAAGTGAGAATTGCCTTCAGTCCTGCAGGATTCTGCCATCTTTCCCTCCCTCCCCCTTTCCATGTACGAAGACAAATAGCACACGAGAATCCACTCCTCGTCCTATTCACATCTGTGTGAAAACATGCCCAGACCAGACGCCACGCACACAAACACTCTCGTGCACTCACATGCCCTCAAACCTCTCTGGGCACGCACCAACATTCTCCTGAGAGATCCGGATTCAGCCTTTGGAAGTGCCCCCTCCTTTACCACTCAGAGGAGCTAACAGCCTCTTCAGTACGATCCCGAATAGCTTTATTGGAGAGGTCCTGGGTAGAAAAAAGCTGTATCTTAATGAAGGCCATTTAACAGTCAATCTCAATTCCAAGGAAAAGAAAATCTTTATTACCAACATCTGATAATTTCTGTTCGGGGATTCCCGCCCTTTGGAATGGATATATATATATTTTTTTTTTCTGAGCCTCTTTTCTAATTAACTCTGGAGCCTAGATTCCAGGAGGCTGGCCTTGGGAACGGAGGGGCACGTGGGAGGAAAGTAAGCACTGGAGGTGATGTGTAATTAAAGCGAAGCTCCAGAGGAAAGAGACCTGAGCAGGCTGCAGTGCTAATCCTCTTGCCTTGCTCCGTGTCCTCCAGCGATCGTGACTGATGGGTTGGTCCCCCGTACATCTCTATCTGCAGTGCGCTAATGCCCGCAGGCAAAAGGGGCTCAGCTCTCTCAGCCCATGCACTTACGCTGCTGTGGTTCTGGGCTGGCAGAGGGGCTGGCTGTGCAGCTCCTTTTCCTCTCTCTGCTTTTTCCCCTCTTCCTTTCCGTCCTTTATTTCAAATATATCTATAGAGAGATGTAGATAGATGGCTATATACAGATATATATATATGTGTGTATATATCTATATATAGCTAAATAGCTGTACCTGTGTCTGTCTGTCTATCTAAAATCTTGCTGCGAATCTCAGTTTCTCTCTCTCCGTGTGTGCGTCTGTCTTTGTCTGTGTCTGTTTTTCTCTCTCTGTCCATGTCTCTCTGTTGATTTGCCTCTGTCTGTCTCCGTCTTACTTCTTGTCCTTCTGTCTCTCCTAAGACTGCCCTATGAGGTAATATTAGGGAGCCTCTAACTGAAATCTTTTTTATTCAGCAGAGTTAATGTTTGAGTGATTTAGAGGCTACCTTTGGTTAAGCATCTACCAAGTGCCAGGAACTGCGTCAGGTACCTTTGGACAATTATTGAATAATTTGTCTTATGATAGCTAACATTGATTCATCTCGTAATACATGCCAGGTCCTAATGCTAAGCATGGTTAGCACCTAATCCCAGTTAATCTTCAAATTAATCATTTGTAGAAGCTACTCTCACCATTCCCATTTTGGTGATGGAAAAACTGAGGATTAGAGAGAGAATTATACATATTATCTTTAATCCACACTTCAGCGCACCAAGACAAGACTTAATTTCTACCTTTAATGATGCAGATACAGTGGTTTAAAAAGGTGAAATGAATTGCCCAGGGTCGGAGAGCTTGAAGAGTGAAATTCTTGGGATCTTACTCCACATGTGACTCTCTCCAAAATGCTTCTTTGAATAGACCAGAGGTGGGTTTGTGTCTCCCAATGTTTCCCTGTTTTCTCTTCTCTTTTAAATCTGTGTCCTGGTGTGTTTACTGCCATGTGGCCAAGAGGCCAGCTTCCAAATCCAGGAGGCTGCAGAACTTCCATCAGTCTTCTGAGCCAGAATAAATTGGCAAAAACGTCTGATTTGACTTTTTCTCTTTCTTCAAGGCAGTAATGAGAAAAGCATGACACTTTGTCTCTCCAAGAGCTCAGACGTTTGTAATAATAGCCATGCAGTTTCTGATCTTGGAGCCGCTAGTTCTGACGGGCTAAGGAGGCTGCAGTGCTCTTTCCAACTCTACCCCTGGCCAGAGGAGGTTTGTAGAGTGTCTATCAGAACTTGTAGCCACTCCTGAGAGTGCATTGGTCTATGATTCTGGTTTCACCATGTGCAGCTCAGATTCTTTTAGCCAACGAGGCTGCCTTCTTAATTGGAGGGGTTGAGTCCGACAGGGAGGGAAGGGATAATGTACCCACACTCTCCATTTTTATCTATCAACGGGGAAGAATTAAAATAAATTAAACTATGACTTTTTCAACTCCCACTTTAACTTGAGTTAGCAAATTCTACTTTAGGGAAGGAACTTGGAGCAAAAAAGCAGTGTGAAACCATGGTCCACATTAGTTCACAAATCCAAGTTCAAATCTTGTTGAAGGAGGAGTTTTGATAGCCTTCGGAATACGTCAAATTGTTCTTGATCTTCTAGCCTTGGTAAAATGAGCTTTCCCGTGTTTCCCATAGTGAAGATGCCTATCCTAACAAGCCATTGAAGTTTAGAGCATTTCAGTCTCCTTTTTTCTTGTGGTGGCCTAAAAATGAATACTGAAAATCTCTTTTCCACACTTGGAAAGTCTAAAAATATACTGCTGAATTGCTTTCATAGACAGTGAAAATAAAATGTATTTGAGGGTTTAGGGATTCAACAAGACAGTTGAATTACTTTGCTGTCTTGGGTCTAGAGATCCATCAACAATTCTGAGGAGCCCAAGAAGTGGCCCACACTTCTCATCTTCCCTGCCCCCCATCTGGCTCTGAAATACAGTGATCAGCCCTCTAACTGTAACAAGATATTCAAATAATTAGATTTTTTCTGAAACCATCCACCACCCCACCTTTGCTTGCCTGGTAATGCCACATCCCTCTTTCTTAGACTCTACGCTACCATTCCCTAGGACCATTTGGTTGGCTCTAAATCTTTCACTTCAGCTTTGCTATAACTTCTCATTCTGTTCTTGGCCTTGATTTGACTTGGAAGTAAGGGAGTCTCCTTGGGTTTTACCTTAAGATTCAGTTTGCTCACGTGATATACCTCCATCATAAGCAGATATAGCCTTTGATAGCTGGACCAAACACACTGAACATTAGACTGACTGGCGGTATGGTTTCTCTGATTTTCAGAATTCCTTTGAGAGATCATATTAGCCACCCTTCTTGATCTTTGGGCTGGGGACAAGGGAAGCTTCTGAATGATCTCTCTCTCTCTCTCTCTCTCTCTCTCTCTCTCTCTATCTCTCTCTCTCTGTCTGTCTCAAGTTTTCTGCTTTATGTAGTGTTCATATGCCTCTGTTGGCTTCTTTATTCTTAATAGGTAATTTCATTATTACTATATTTGGGTCTGTGGTCCACCAAGGCCTTGGGCTTTTTGTTCCCAGTGACACATCCTAACAGGTAACAGTCTTATAGCCATAGTATTTATTTCCATTCAAATTTTCACAAGAAATTGGATCTTATTATTTCTTATTTAAGAAAAATTTTAGGAATTATTTAAATTTCAGTAATTCAAATTCAGTAATTTTCTGTCCTAATCTTCCTTACCTAGTTAATTTTCATTCCACCACTCTTGTGTGTCTCTTCTTTATCATCCTGAATATTGACAAATAGAGTCTATATCATTAATTCCTAGGCTAAGAAAACTACCTAATATATTTATTTCATTTTCCTAGTATTGAAACCCTGTGTTTAATGCTTGTATATCATGGAACTGGCTCAATTTTTAGCATTAAACTTAATATGCCTAAAGGTGGATAAAAGCTCTACAATAAACTGACTACCTAGCATGTTTTGTCTGCATTCTGCATTTGGCACTGATTCCCAACATAATCTAAACAGACTTAAAATTCAGTTCTTTGGGATTGATTCACCAATCAGAATACTGTAAAATTTGAGTAAGAGGAATGTAGACTAACAGAGAAGAGTCAAGGCCCCAAACACTTCATATTTCTGTCCTTGGTGCTGAAAAATCAAAGAAAAAATACTTGGGCCAACTTCCCTGCCTTAGTAAGTGTTATGATGTACCTGTGCTTAAATGACTATGTACAAGAAATCATGCATTTCTGTATAATCATGCTTTAATTTTATTTTCCTAGACCTATAAATGGTATTGATGAGGTAACAGGAGCTCACTGATGCCTATGCCAGAACTGCCCTGTCCCATAAGACAGTCACTAGTCACGTGTGGCTCTTTAAGTTGATTAAAACTAAGTAACATTAATATGCAGTTTCTCAATCACAGTATCTGCCTTTCAGGTGCAGCCACATGTGGCTGCAGTATCTGTGCTAGACAGCATAGATATGGAATATTTCCATCACCTTAGAAAGTTTTATTGGACAGCATTTCCCTAGAATAGCATCGTTATGGTAGACTCAATAACGTGCCCCAAGTATATCTACATCCTAATCCTTGGAACCTGTGAGTTCTGTGAGTGTTACTTTGTATGACAAAAGGGACTTTACAGATGTTATTAGGTGATGGATATTGATGTGGAGGGATTATCCAGCATTACGCCGAGGGGCCCAATGTAATCACAGAGGTCCTGATAGTAAGAGGGAGGCAGAGGTGTCAGAATCATAGTTGCGGGAGAAGACAATGTGATAGCAAAAGCAGACAGTAGAGTGATGCACTTTGAAGATGGATAAAGGGACCACTAGAAGCCAAAAAGAGCAAGGAAATAGATTCTCCCCCCAGAGCCTCCAGAAAAAACTAGCCCTGCTGACACCTTAACTTTATGTCAGTGAAACTGATTTCAGATTTCTGATCTCCAGAACTGTAATAGAATACAATTATGTTGTTTTAAGCCACCAAGTTTGTGGTAATTTGTTACAGCAACAATAGGAAACTGATACAATCATCGTCATCGTTTTACTAGATTCTCGCATTTAGTTTGAATTCTTATAATTTGCCTTCTCCTCAAATAGAGAGTCAAAACAACCCCTTGGATATTTGAAGAATCAAGATCGTAAGTAATGGCACCTTTTTCATTTGAGATATTTATATTGGCTTGTGAATGATTTCTTCTCAGGGAGTGGTTAATGGAGGTTTCACCGGTATGGCATGAGTTAGCAATGTCAACACGGGGGGGTGGGGGTTGTAATAGGTGAAGGTGAGAGGAGATAATCTATGTAGCCTTGCTTTCAGATTTTTTTGGACTGAGGTGGTTGTCAATTCCAATTCTGGTGTTAAGCACCATGTCCACATGGGATTGGCAGGGCTGAAAATACAGGTGACCATCTTACTAAATGCTTCTAGATGAATCAGAATCAAAGCTCAGTCCAAGACTCAGAAGGTGCAGTTCAAGGAGAAATCTTTTCTGCCCTTCCTGCCACTAGGGGCTTGTGTGTTATTTTCCAAGCCCACTGTACGATCGTGGGTGTGATGAGTCAAACTTATTCTCTCCTCCCTCAACCTGCTCCTTTCCTCCCAGGCTGGGTTTTGATGGGTTGTTTTTTTCTGGAAAATTTTCTTTCACCCACTGTGTACTGTCATCCAAGTGATTTCTCTTTTAAATAACAATAACAACAATAATAGCACAGATACCATAACTATTATTACAAATATATATTGAACATATTTTCTGTTAAGTATGGTGACAGGAAATTTATATGCATTGTCTAATTTATTCCATAAATAACCCTGTAAGAGTATACAATTAGTATCCCCATTATATAGAGAGAAGTCAAATCACACAGAGGTTATGATACTTACTCAAAGTCATACACCAAATAAGATGGAGAGCCAGAATTTGGACAGCAGACCTTCTGACTCTGGAAATGGCTTGCATTCTAGAACTCAGCAAAAATGTCCTCTACCCGGTCTTTAAGCTCCTTAATGTCAGAACCATGTTATCTTTTTTTGTTTTTTGCCTTGTCTCCTCAAAGAACCTAGACCATTTCTTGGAAAACCAGCAAAAGCTCACTGAAATTGCTCATTTAAATTTATTTTTGAATTCTCTAGATTATTAATAAGGGCTCCCATACAGAGAGGAGACCAATAAGAAGAACATCCCAGAGAAATCCTATAGAAGACACCAGGCTAGGTTCATATTCTGGCTCAAGCTCTTATTAAGTGTGACTTGTTCAGTAAAAGTCATTCCTTGACTCAAGCCTCAGTTTTCTCATCTATGAAATGGAGTGGTCATATCTAAGTCAGAATCCTTGTGAGGATTTAATGAGAAAAGACTACAGAACACAAAAGCAGTTTCCTTATTTCATGTAATTGTTCCAGATATTTTTTTTGGGGGGGGGAGAATGTTCATTAGAATCCTATTAAAAATTTGAAAATCAGTTATTTTGCACTGGACTCAGGAAAGATTGCAAAAGTTAAGAGTAGAGCCATTGATATCTTTATTGATGCAAAGAAAGCCTTGCGAGTGGGCCTCTGATTCCATCTGCCCTTCTCCATCTCTGCCCCTGCTTTGTCATCTCTCTCAGGGATGACCGCTGTCATCTTTGCTCTTCTCTCCCTGTCTCCACCATTTTTTCTCTCCAATGCATTAGTCATTTTGTGGCCAGAGTGGTCATTCTATAACACAGATCTGACCAGGCCGTTCCCATTCCTGGAACTCTTCGATGGCATCCCATTACTTAAACGATCAAATCCAGACTCCTTTAGTGGCATATCCTGTTCTTCTCCGTGTGCCCTCAACCTTATTTCTCGCTCCAATTCCTGCAAAATCCCCACCACACACACTCCAGCCATATAACCCTCTTCCTTTGATGCCCTGAAGCTACTGTCCATGCTTTTCCTCTGCTTGGATTTCCACATAACTCATCCAACTTCTCCTTTAAGACTCATCTTGACCATCCCATCCTTCAAGAAGTATTCGATACACCCTCCACCACTGAATTGGTACGCTGCCTCTCTGGCTCTGATGATAATTTGCGCTTAGACTTACGAAATCCATGACACCTGCTTTCAACATTGATTATCTTGTATCTCTCTTTATTCATTAATCTCCGTTTGAGCAGGGACTGTTTCCTCAAGTCTGAATGTATTTTATAGTAATGCAAAAACAAATGCTGATTCTGAGCCTACCAGGGGTCAGGCACAGTAGATGGAAATGTCTCTAGTGCATCTCTCAGTGCCTAAACCGTAGTCAAGAAATACATCTCGAGTGAGTGAATGAGTGAATGAATGAATGAAAGCAGGACATCCTACCGTGTGTCTGTGAGATTTAAAAAAGAACTGGCTTCTTTCTGATCAAATCCAGTGGATAACCTTGCAGCCCAAGATCTAACTCAGAATGTCTGCTGATGCCTTAAGCATCCTGTGCAGCGGAACGTGTTCAAGGGCTCTTCCCTGACCTCACACACAGCGAATGTCTGAGCTCTGTAGGCTATTTGTAGAGAGTTTATTTCATCTTTGCAGAAAGCTGCCCAGTATAAATATTAGTCAGTTGATTTCACACGGAGTTAAAACAAGCTTTTAAAAGCCTTTTACCTCTCCTGTCCCCAAATAGGTACTTTAGACAGATTCTCAGAGCCTTGGGAGCTTTGTCGGATTCGGTAAAGTGCAAGTTATGTTCTGCTCAGAAGCGGCCTTCTGTAAAGGCTGTCTTGGGATTGATGCAGAAATTGTGCAGAAAGGGTCAGGTAAAGTGAAGAATTTTAAGATCACAAAGATTGGGTGAAGGGAGGTGTCAGAATCAAGCTTCCCTCTTCCGGGTTCATCTCCATGAGGATGTTTTTGAAGATGTTCACCTTGAGTGCCAGGATGGCGGCTTGATTTTGTTAAGGAGCTTCAAATTTGGATGGTCTGAGTTTAATCTCAGCTGTACTCCTCAGTTATTCAATGGTAAACAGGGACCCAACCCAGCTCTGTGACCCTCGCTTGAACCAATGGGTATAACCAATGCTATCCACCAGAAATACCATGGGGGCCACAAACATGAGCCACATATGTAGGTTTCCTTTTTTAAAATATTCTGGTAGCCACATTAAACAAAGTAAAAAGAAACAGGTGAATTTAATTTCAATGTTTTATTCAACCCAATATGTCTCAATATATAACCAAGAATGTTTTATTTAACACAATATGTCCGAACTATTATCATTTCAACACATAATCAAAATAAAACTATTAAAGAAACGTTTTATATTCTTTTCCTTGTACTTTGTCTCTGAAATCCAGTGTGCATTTTATGCTTACGGCATACCTCATTTCACATCAGCCACATTTCAGCTGCTCAATGACCACACACGGCTAATGGCTACCACATTAGGACAGCCCAGGGTGAAACCACAATGCCGGGGCAGAGTTCTCAAGTTCTTAAACTTCTCCTTCTGGGATCTCAAGACCTGCTTCACAGAGATCAAATGAGATTGCATGAAAATTGTTATTATGTGCTCCAACTTCCTCCACTTAAGTGTAAAGAATGGAGTGAGAGGACAAGATATTACATCATTGTTAGCTGGTTTACTGGGTTGTTGTATTTCTATCATTGGACTTTAAGCTCCATGAGGTAGGGAGTGACTTCACGTAACGCTGTGTCTCCAGTGACTCGCACATAGTAGGTGTATTATTTTCCTAGGGCTGCCATAAAAAAGTATCACCAACTAGATAGCTTAAATGAGAGAAATTTATTGTCTCACAGTTCTGGAGGCCAAAGGCCAAGATCAAGGTGTCAGCAGGGTTGATTCCTTCTTAGGGCTATGAGGAGGAATCTGTTCCTTGCTTCTCTCCCAGCTTCTGGTGTTTCACTGGCAATCTTTGGCATCCCTTGGCTGTAGAAGCATCACCCTCATCTCTGCCTTCATCTTCACATGGTGTTCTCCTTGTGTGCACGTCTATGTCCAAATTTCCCCTTTTTATAAGAGCAATCGTATTAGATGAGAGGCCCACCCTACTCCAGTATAACCTCATTTTAACTTAACTAATTACATTTACAATTATTCCATTCCCAAGTAAGGTCACATTCTGAGATACTGGGGGCTAAGACTTCAATATTTAAATTTAGGGGAGACACAATTCAAACTATAACAGTAGGTGTTCAATAAACTTAAGTCAGATACATCAGTCAATAATACTCGGGTATAAAGACAACCTTTTGTCTACTTCGGGCGGGTTCCAAGAATGTTCTGTTCTGCCTGAAGAAAATAGGCATGTTAAAAATCAAATAAGGAAAACTAGTTAGTAAAGAAGATGAATGCTGCTGATGAGCAATTACATGCTGCAAAAACACATGCTATGCAATCCCATTTGAAAATATTGTAAGGTTGCTCCTTGAAGGCCTCTTGAATTAAACTTACCTAACTTTCATCACCCTCAGTTTTCTTAGCTGTAGCTGCCTCAGAATTATTTGGATAAATTTATTTGAATGTTTTAAGTTGTACACAGAGTGATCACACGATTTATCTGGACAGACATCTACATTGTTGACATCTGAATAAAATTCCTCACCATTAGACCATTTGTCTCTTATATACAAATAAGGCAAATTTCGCCCGTATTTCCGAAAATCCACTGTCTTCCTCGGATCCACCTTGGTGTTTCGCAAAACCTTTTCTTTTTTAAGTCAGTCTGGCCCTCCTCTTCTCCCAGCTGTACAACCCTCTCAGCTTATCATTCACTCAGGCAGATATCCTTAAAATATCACACACCCTTAGCTATAGAAAAATAACATTTATACACTGGTCAAACATGTGTGAAGAATTCAAGCTTCTCCAGTCTCAAGTGGTACTTAGCTTGAAGACTACAGGCTCAGACACCCTTGTGTTGGGACAGGGCCAGTTACTGAACTCGGTTCTTCACTTAGGAAAATGGATCTCTTTGGTTTCAATTTCTCTGAACTTACTTACAAAAAGTAGTAATAACTTCAGTACTGGCATGCTTGGGCTAAGTCAGGTGGTATTGAGTTTGTAAGGCCAATAAAGTTTTATTTCCCCTTTGTTCTGATGAGAGTTTCACTTGTTGTAATGTCCATGTTTAGTTTTCTTATTCTTCATGTAAAAGTTTATGAGACAGGGATGGAGGAAACCCAGAAATGCATCACGCAATTGAGCTTATTGATACAGCTGGATTTGTTGGGTCATATTAATGGAAAACTCAGGAAGCAGTTTGGTACAGTGGAAATATATCTAGAGTTCAAATCCCAGCTAGAACATTTATTAGTCGTCTGAACTTGGGCATGGCACTGAGTTACCTGGGCATCAGCTTTCTTTTCTGTTAAATGGGTAGGAATGGTACCCATCCTACCTACCTTCCAGTATGGTATGTAAAGCTCAAACAGATAATGTGTAAATGCTTCCAGTAACCTTTACATCCTACCCTTCGCTAAACAATTGTGATGATGGTGATGAAGAAGATGATTGATGAGCCTCTATCTTATTTATTTACCTAAACAGATCACCTGTTTCCTCTGTTTATTTCAAGCATTGAATTGCTTCAAGCGAAAAAGTAATGTCAAGGGTGTAGTTGAAATGATCAGATCCCTCTCTCTTCTTACCCTTCCTCTTTCTTCCCTTGACTAGCTTCATCCTGGCATGTATCATCACAGCATTTACTCTTGGATTTAACCAAAACGTTGTTGAGCATCTGCTCTGTGCATGACATTCTGATAGTGCTGGGAATATGGTGCCCAGTAGGACAGACCTGGGTCTCTGTCCTCAAGGGCCTTACAACCCAGGACGCTCCAGGTCTCTATCTCAGCCCTATATTTTGTAGGTCCTGTGGCTCAGAAAATAGCCTCATCGCTTTCTTTTACTTCTTTTTCGTTGATTCTGCCTCTCTGGGTATGAGCTCTTTCCTCCTACCACAACATTACAACTGGCCATCCAACATGTTGTTTTGTCAACCTATTTTGTACCACTTGGCTATTTCCTGCTCACTCTGCAACTCTCAGTTAGACATCACTTCTGGAAAGTCCTCCCTGATAAATCATCAGGGATAGGTGAGCTCCTTTAGCTCCTTATATTTCTCTTCTCATGGTATATAGCCCCTTACACTGCAGGTTCCTGGACTGTTCTGTGACTCCTGCCTGCCTGTAGCTACAGAGGTACCTGGGCTACATTGATCCTCTTCATCATTGTAGCCCCTAAACCCAGCATCCTACCTGCAATCCAGAAGATGCCCAATACTTAGCTGCTGAGATAATTCCATGAATATCAAGTTCTTGCCTATTTGAATAGTTCATCGCCTTTGCTTTCTGGCAGTCTTTCCTAATTTCATTTCTACCAAGTCCAAGTATAATTCATTTTATGACAGCCTTTTTTTCCAGTTGGCAAACTATTAGAAGCTAAAACTTATGCAACACACAATGAAAGACAAGGTCATATTTTATCATCTTTGTCTGTTGCCGTAACCAGATTAGACATCTTTCTACAAGAGAGGTGAATGCAAGCCAGCAGATATTTATCATGTCAAATACCTGATTACAAAATACGGAAGAAAAAGAGGGAAATGTTGAAGATGTGTATGGCAAAGAAGTACCTGCCCTTAAGGGGTTTACAATCTTATGAGAGGCCTATAATAGTCATGTGACGGAATTGGGTAATTGAAAATGCACTCAAAGGTTTGGTTCTGTAAATTCATTATAAACTATGTAGGGGTGGTAGGTCTGTGTCTTTATTTTGGCATGTCTCTTCAAGGTTATGGGGTTGTTTCAGCTATGTTTAGGCATTCAGTTTTGCTAAGAGATTGAAGAAGGAGAAGAAATGTTGATTAGTGGCACTGGGGCGTAGACTTTGCTGATGGATGGAAAACTGAGTTTTCATGACGTGGTATGAAGGGAAATGATTCTGAATCCATACATGTACAAGACAGTAGTATCTACTCCTTGCACTGGTTTCTCTCTAGAACGTTTACTTTTCCCTTTGCTAGAACATTTCATTATTTGTAACATTATTCCAATGGGGAGAGGATATGATTCTCTTTCTAGCAGTGTGACTTGATGATCCCAATTTTCCAAATCTAGTGACAGACCCTCAGTGACATTCTTAGTGGGATGCTTTACCCAGCACCATCCACAGAGGAGCTGGTATCTCTCTAGGCTACTTTGTGCTGTCTGTATGTATAGTGACCTCCCCTCTTACAAAGAAAGTTGCCTCGCACCAAATCTATCAACTTCCCATTTTAGAAGCCGGCAGGGAATCCTCTGGATACCTATGATGGAACAGGTATCCCAAATCATATTTGCAGGGTAACTGTAAGCAAGCTATTTAAGGGAACAAAATCCATCCTTTACCTTTTGTGGATTTGGCTAAATGTAGTAGTGTTAACAATGGTGCAAGTCATTGAAATTCATCTTGAATATGGATTTGACACTGATGTTACCCTGGTGGTGATGGTGGTGGTGGTGAGAACTTTTCTCCCTTCTTTAGAAAATAGCTGGTGGTGAAAGGAGATAGATTGTGGAAGTAGAAGTCTGCTCAGGATTGAAGGTTTCCTCCCTCTCCAGGAGGTAAAGAATCCTTATTGAATGATAATTTAAAATGCATTTATCTGTTCATTCTCTTATGAAAAACAGTCTTTGCTAATATTTATTTGCTTGGTTCAATTTTCTACTTGTTCATCTGCCCTCTGTCTGCATCCCTATATTTGTGACAGTGGTGGGAAGCTCTAGCTGTCACTCAGGGGTAGATGGCAAGGATGATTTTGTGATGGTATTGATAGCCAATACTCACAATAGCCGAACTTTTACTGCCCTAACTTCTCGTTATGTTTGCAATAATGTAAAAGAGTGGTCATATAACATCAATTTCCTGGTTTTGACAGTGTACGGTAGTTGTGCAAGAGGTTACCGTTGGGGAAAACTGGCGGAAAGGTACACAGGAACTTTCTTTAAATTTTTTTTCAACTTCCAGCTTTGAGGTCAGAATTGGTTTGGTACAAATATGAGTTTCAGCATGCACCATTGGAGTGACCTCAGATTATTTGCTTATCCTCTCAAAGCCACCCATCTCTAAAATGAATACAATGATTGGGTCCACATCACAGGGCTGTGAGGCGCCTTGAGGGAGTTACCTTTATAGAAGATTTAGGGCAGTGACAAGCACATGTTGGGAGCCTTTCTAATTATATTATTGTTGTTATCAATAATGGTACAATCACCATCCTCATAATTAACACTGTTAACCCACTTGGGTTCTGGATGTTGGAGTGGCAGGAACATGATCTCATGCCTTTTTGGTAACCTCCATCTTTGGCTAGGATACTTCAGGGATTTGTCAGAAAATAATTTGTGATTGAAATGTTTCACCATAACCCTTACAAATAGCATCCTTCATCTTAGCCAACAAAGAGGTCAATCATAGCATATTTGAAAGGACCTCATCTTTGGCAAAAGACCTGGATTTGTGGTCTGCATCTGCCACTTACTAGCTTCAAGACCTTATGCTTCCTTATCTGTGAAGTAGGTGTGATAAAGATAAGTTTTTAAAAGATATAGTTCCTGTAGAGATGAAGTTAGATAATATATATAGGGTGACTAACATTGTCTGATGTTTAGAAAGAACTCAATGAATAACAGCTGTTCTGGCTGTTACTTCTTACTAATAATAGGCAATAATAAGGCATTTATAGCTATTTCACATACAGGCAGGTGAAGCCCTATGCTGCATGACCTTCCAACAAGAAATCCTTCAGTACGATGTTGGATATTCCAATGGGGCAAAATTTTTCAACAGTGCAGAGCAATATTTGATGGTTTGACCTTATTTCTCAGTGCCCTGAGGTGCTAGGTGAGTCAGAGCATGTCTTGGTACTAGTAGGGATGAAGGAACTAGCTTGAGAACTTAGTCTTCATTCAACAAAACTTCTGAATGTGGGTGTGTGTGCTCTCTACTGTCGGAAATGCGTGAGACAACAGTGATGAGAAAAACAGATGAGGGTCCCGTCCTCATGGAGTTTACAGTCTAGTTGGAGATGGACACAAAAATATATCTAATATAAAAATAATATACATATAATGTCAAGCTCAAAGAGTATATAATGTCAAACTTTGACAAGGGTTTTAAAGGACAAGTCAGGGTCCTCTGAGACCTTGGGACAGTGGTGAGCAAGATGAGAAAATCCATCTTCTTAAGTGCCTGATCCAGTTGGTTGGGAATTTCACTTACTCCAGAGGCTGCTAATTTTTTAACAGACAAGCACATTTCCCTTTGGAAATAACACCTCATAAGCAACCAGATCAAGGCACCTGACTTGGACAAAGCGCCATAAATATTTGATTGTCACTAACTTTTAAGGAGTTGAGGAAAACAACCTCTACATTGCCTTCTGTGACTCCAAATGGAAAATCAGTATGGAACATTTTGCAAACATGACACCTCGTCATTGCAAGCCTGCCACCCACTCAGCTTGTTTGTGTTTCTGGGGCTGGTGTTTGTCAGCCACAGCAAGATGGCTTCTGGCCTCTCTCTCTGCTTCCCTATCGAGGCTGGGGAAGTGAAATGAAATAAATTGCTTTCAGTTGAATCTGTGACATGGACTCTTGTTATCTTTGTTGTTTGTTTGTTTTTGTAAATTATAATTATAGCCTCAGAGCAATTTCAGAGTTCGTTGTTCAAGAGATGCTTTTTTTGTAAGCTGGTGTAGTTAGGGAAACCAGGGTTTGTATGTTCACCTAATTGAGGTCAGATTTGAACCCATCTCCAGCTACTTATGAATACAGAGCCTAGGAGTCTGACAGATTTGTGTAACTAGCACTTATCAGTTGCGTGAATATAAAGAAGTAACTCCACCTCCCTTGGAAAGAGAATAACAGTATGTACCACGTTGGGTTCTTGTTGAATGAGGCAAAGCTCCTTTGTTGAATTTTGTATCCTCGGTGCTTAGAACAATGACTGGGACATAGTTAGTGCTCAGGAAAGGTTTTCCTATCATCATCATCATCATCATCATCATCATCATCATCATCATCTCTATCGTCATCATCATCACCACCACCACCACCACCACCATCATCATCATCATCACCACTATCATCATCATTCCATCTTCATCATCATAACCATCCTCTTTATCACCATCATCATCTCCATCTTTGTTTTCAATGGCAGGAATTCTTCAATAAGACCAAATTAAGTTCAAATTCTGGAAAAGCTGAGAGCCTCAGTTTTCTTATTTTTAAAAGGGACCATAAAATCTATCTCATGGGGGTGGTTGTGAGGATAAAAGTGCCTAGCACAGTGCCTGGCACACAGTAGACGAGGATCCAACACACCCCCCCGTGTGTACTCCAGAGGGAGCACTTTGCGATACTAGAAGGGGGACTAATTTCATTCCCACAATAGGACATATGCTCACAGGACTTTCTAGATTACAAAACATATTCCCATCGATTTCCTCCCTAAAGCATCACAAGAGCCTCATTGGGAAGCAGAATATGTATTATTATTTATATTTTTAAATAGGGAAACTGGGGCACACGGCGGTTGAATGACTTGCCAATAGTTCCACCAATATGCTCCTGACTTCTCAACATTTGACTTTGATTCTACAGTCACAGCACTGACAAAAAGTTAGATGGTAACAAGCGCTAGAAATTACCTAGCACGGTGTTTTTAATTTTATTTATTTCGCCACAATCCAGAAAAGATTTTTTGTTGCAACCCAGTTCGCCCACATAAACGTTTCATGAAACGATACTAACTCTTACTATTCTATTCTCTTCTTTTCTAGTTTGGTATAGTCTATTTTATTCAAAGAATGTTGGTGTGATAACCCCCTACAGGGATTTTATAGCCCAAGGGATCACACCTATAACTTAAAAAACACAGAACATTTTCCCCCAGGATTGTGTATCAGAACTACCTTTACCCAGTTCGCATGCCTGGATCCTACCCTCGGAGATTTTACGCCAGTGGGTCTGGGGTGGAGTCCCGGCATCTGATTTTTTAAATAAGAATACCCCAAGTGATTCTGATGGTCCACTGGCTAAGGACCAATGTCCTATGGTATCCCTTTGCTTGTTTCTACCTGAAACACTCTTCTCTGTTTAGTGGTTTGTTTAGGGTTTCTTTTAGCATTTTCTCTATCACTCCCCAGAACATGCTTCACCAGGGAATTTGTCTGTCTTGGTCTCGTCCCTCTTTCTTAGGTTGAAGGACAGAAGTTGGGCTTTTCAGTTGTCGGTGAGAACAGGAGGGTATGGCTCATGAGAATGGCTGCTGAATCCACATGTTGGGCTGGAGTCATGCAAGGAAGGGGCTCTGGTCCCTTGAGGTTATTCAGTTCTGAGAGGGGACCTGACACATCCCTTTAGGAACTTGAAAGGGCTGCTTATTTTAATTCTGCATTAGAGGTACCCCCAGAGTGTGACTGGAAATAGAAATGCAAGGATGGCACAAATACTGTTTAACCAGATTTTCTTTCCAACTCTGGGGAGCTGGGAATTAAAAAAAAAAAAAAAAAATCACCCAGGGGCTACCTGAACTAGTACCGCTGACAGACCACCAGGAAAGTTGAAGTCTTCCAGGCAGCCTCTTCCATCCTCACCTCCTCCTCTGTTGTACAATTTAATTACAAGTTTAATCACTTCAGAAACCCCATCCATTCCCTCCAGTGTCGCAAGATCTCTCCTTTCATAGCAGGGCATCTCGGCGATAAGCAGCTGTCCACGGGAAGGGTGGAGGGGGCTCTTGAAACTCTCCCTCACTGAGCAAGAGAGACACGACCGAATAAAAACTGAAATTGTTTTGACATTTCACTCGGGTTGTTGTAGTTTTAATAATAAAGGAAGAACAAAGTATTTGCAGCTTTAAGTAAAGAGGCAGCGTTTGGCATCTGATGCAGCATTTGGCATTGAAATCACTGGGGATTTTTTTGTACAAGGTTTTATTTTTGCTCATTGGGAAAGAAGGAAAAACAATGAGCTGGGGAGACAAAAAAGTTCAGGAAAAGGAGAAAGCAAGACCCCTATGCTTTTCCTTCATAGCCTTTATCACCACTGGGATTTTGTGGTCATCTGTGGGCTCCTTTCCTGAGAGCCTGCTGCCCCTCTCGACTATATAGGCCATAGGGACAAAGATGGTTTTGGATTTTCCTCACCATTTTATTGAATGGGATGAATGAATCTGTTTATATAGTGCCTACTAGGAACCAGACCCTGTGTGTGTTTTTTTGCTATGATCTCATTTTTATTTTGATCCTCACAATTACCCCACGAAGTAACTCACCATTATCCCCATTAAACAGAAGCAAACACTAGAGCCCAGTGCATTGCAACACTCGCCCAAGATCACACAGCTAGTCTACAAAGCAGCCCGGCTTCCAAATCTTCCCAACAATCGTCAGTTACAGTATTTTAAGATCAATTTGTAATTAACCACGCAGCTTTGTTACAAATTCATTCCCGGTGTTCTCACGGTATTTTTTTCACTGACCTATCGCCATCTCTCTCTCTCTCTGAGCTCTTTCTTCATCCTTCCTCTGGCTCTTCTCCTGCTCGTCCCGACGCCTCCTCCCCTCTTAAAAATATAAAACAAAATAGGATAGTAACAAGCTCCCTGGTGGATTTCATAACTTTGCATACCATATATTTAGTTTAGTAATGAAAAATTCCAGCTCCAGGCGGTGCATAGGATAGTATTTCTAATGTTTTTTAAACAGCTATTAATGTAGTAGAGCGCTGTGTTTTGTTTTGTTTTGTTTTGTTTTTTTTCTTCCTCCTCTATATAATCATCTGCTCAGTGTGCACTCTGAAACTGAGAGCAGGAGTGGAGGTGGGGCGAGCTGTGATTGATGGGCCAGGCCTCGCTGGCGGAAAGAGTCCCATCTGGGGTTGGTTTTGGGAGCAGTCAGATGTTGAGGGGGAGGTCAGTCGGGCGGCCTCAGCTCCCCCTCCGACATCCCGGCCATGCACACGTTGCACAGCGCACACACCCTCGCTCGTAATTGAGGCTGGCTCTGGGCAGATGCTTTGTGGTGTGGGACTAGAACAGCTGCTAAGTTTATGGAGGAGAAAGGAAGCAGGATGGTGCAGCAGGTATCTCTCTCCCGTTTTTGTATTTCACTCGAAATTGCTATTTGAATTAAGCCGAAGCCTTTCCTTGCGTTAAGTCTCTGTTGCTCTCCGCGATGCGTCTTTGCTCCTTGCATTATGCCGGGGGAAAGGAGAGGATTTCAGCCGAGAGCGTGTGTGTGTGTCGGCTTTCTGCTTGATGTGTCGAACTGAGCCGGTCTTAGAAGCAGCAGGTTAATGGTGTAATTTTGCATTTCTCTTCTGTGTTTCAATGTCCCGGGGGCGTGATGCAGTTTAGCGCGGATCCGTCCAGCCCCGGAGGCTTTCTCTGAATATGCGAGATTTCTTGCCAGAGAAGGAGAACAAGATCACACTACTTAAACTAAAGTAAAACAAACTGTCAGCAAGACAGAAAACTGCAGGCAACCGAGAGCAAATAGTTTCCTCCAGCGAGTCCGAGTTGGTGGGGGTCCCGTTGCCAAGTGGCTGTTTTCCTTAGCTGTGTAGACAGATGCAGTCAGCTGGTGTGTTAGGGCTGGACAATTCCTGTGCATCTCTTCATCATTAAGCTTGTGTTTAGGCCAGAAGAGGTTTTCGGGGCAAGAAATGGACTGGGGACAAATAAATTCCAGAAGCCAAAGGGGAGAAGATGCTCAAGACCTTTGACAATTGAAGCTGGGAAAACACACACAGAGAGAAAAATACTTGATTATTTTAAAGTCCACTTTGGGGGCTGTGAAAGCAGACACTTTTCCCCTCAGTGACAGTTAGGCAGTTACACTGAAAAGAATATACCCGTTTTGTGCTCTGCCACGTAAAGACTATTCCTCACTTGAAATGTGGTTTGCATTAGATTTTGAGCCAAAATATTTTGCGAAGTCTGATGGGCTGCCACCCTTTGTTCTCATATTAGTTTCCCAAAACTACCTTATTAAACGACTCAGGGCAATGAATGGGAGAAGGGAAATGTCTGGGGAAAAAAAGCCCTCTCCTTTTCTCTCTAACTCTGTCTCCTGAGCCCGTCTCAGAGACGACATGAAGGATGCAAGATGTTTCAATGACCAAAGAAATCCTCCTTGTCTTTGAGAAGTGTCTCCCTGAATGCCTGCATGCAACAGAGTTGACACACTATGCTAATAGTGAGATTATGGTGTTTGTCTTAAAATAGCAATAATATCCTGGCTATTTCATGCTTCAGTAAAATATTTAAATTGAAATGACATTTATTTATTTATTTTTTTGCTTTGGTGAATCAGACTTGGTTGCATTTTAGTGATTCTTTTGCTCTCAGTAACTGGAGTGTAAGCTACCTGTTGGGGTGTCTCGGGTGATGCTGGGGGTCCCACATCATCTTGCTGCTGATGAGTTGCTCTACTTGAGGTTTGGTGCATAAGGACGAGGAAGTTTCTTCTACATTTATGATAATAGATGTTCTTTATTTCAAGCTTCTACCCACTTCTGCAGCAGTAATAGTGCATTCTAAAATAAGAGGTCTTGGCTTTTTTTTTCCTTCTCCTTTTGTGTATTTTGCTGCAACCCAGGCATTGAAAATTAGATGTTAGGTTTGCAAAATCTCTTGAAGCACTTGCTCGATGATGTGGGGGATATGTGCAAAGTAGAATCACCCTCCCCATCAACTCAGAACACCCACAAGCACCCTGACTCAGTAAATATCAGAATCTCTGTGATCCACTTATTTAGGAAAAGGTGGATGTTTGGCATTGGAGTAGAAGAAAGAAGGCAGCTTCTGCAAATGAGGGAATGTCTAGCCTGAATAATTTTTGCCTGTCACTGTCACCTACGTGAAGTTGGCTTCGGCTTTCAACCAGGAGCCTGTTCACGTGCCCAAGATTTGCCTTGACCTGGAGTGGAAAAGGTGCCCTTAATGAGAATGTATTTTTCCAGAAAATACATCTCAGCTAAGCTAAGAATCCAGGAATGTCACTAGGGAGGAAAGAAAGACATCTCTGAAGCCATTTGGAGGTGAAAAATCATTCCATAGGAAGTACAGTGATCTTAATTAAATATTAGCTGTAATTAGCCCAAAGTGCTAATGTTGGGAATATTAATTAGGGTCTCTCTGGAACGGCTGTCAGTGTTAATAAGTAACTGCAGGGGTTCCCACCAACATCTGTTTCAGAACTCCAGGTACAGGAGGGCAATCCAGAGCACCAAGGACTTGAATGCTACCTGTAGATTCCTTGGCTACCATGGACACTGTCCCTAGAGCTCGGCACCCTGGGCGTGCCGGAATGGCACAAATTTGGGTAGAGGTTGGTGGTTCATCCGTGCCCCAGTAGTGCTCCCAGCTGGCCCTGCTTGTCCTAGCTTCTCCTCAGAGCTTTTGGAAGTCAGGCTTCAGGCTCGAGCTGGCAGAAGTTCCCCAGGCTGCTGCTCTAACTCATCAAGAGTTACTCCCTAATCTGGCAAATGGAACGCTGGCGTCTTGGACTCAAATATTCCAGCACCTGACTTCCCCACAGAGTGTACCATACGGCCAGGTGGAAAATAGTTCTTGCGGGTCATAGTATATGTGACAGAGAGAGGTTTGTTTATTTCAAACTGGGAACGAATCTCCCCACCAGGTGATTGTCTAGCCAGATGAGAGACAGCTTGGCATGGGGTAAATACGTGCTTTGGTTCAGCTCCTGGCTTCCCTAAGAGGTACCTGTGGCTGAGATCTTGCAAAATGATTTACCAGTTCTGGGCTGCAGTAACCTTCACAACGAAATAAAGAGGGATTAGAGATGTAATGCATGCAAAGCAGAGATTCTAGACCTTAGCACTATTAACATTAGGGGCTGGGTAATCCTTTGGGGTGGGGGGCTGTCCTGTGCATTGTAGGGTGGTTAGCAACATTGTCTGGCCTCCACCCGCTAGATGCCAGTAGCAACCCTTCCTCCTCAGAACAAAAGTGTTTCCAGTCATTGACTAATGTCTCCTGGGGAGCAGTCACCCCTGTTTAAGAACTACTGATGCAAAGCACCCAGCACAGAGCGTGGCACCCACCAGGCCTGAGGTGAAGGGCAGCATCACTTAGTTTGTCTTCTGAGCACCAATGAGAAGAGGATGCCTTTCATATGGAGTGCAGAAGCTTGAAGCCATCAGGGATCTTCTCATAAGCCCACTGCTACTGAGTTTGAAGCCTGTATATGCACATGTGTGTTTATGATTCAGAGATCTGGTGATGGGAAGCAAATTCAGAAAAAGATTCGAACATGCCCTATGTGCACAATTCTTAACATTGCCGATCTCCAAGTCTAGCTGAGCCGCACCTCCTTGATTTAGGTAGAGTGCACCCCTTTCTCTCTCTTCCTGCTTTACTGCCAGCTTTATTTCCTGCCCAAACTATTTATGCAACTTCTTAATTGGTGCCCCCATATTTAATGATAACTCTGCCACAGCGATTAGAAAACGTTTTCTGCAAAGGGCCAGATAGTTTAATAAATTAGGCTTTGTGGGCCATACAGTCTCTGTCACAACTTCTTGACTCTGCCATTATAGCACAATGAGCGTGGTTGTGTCCCAATAAAACTTTATTTACGAAAACAAGCAGTGGGCCAGATTTCTCCCATGGGTCATTCACCAACCCCTCTCCTACTCCTCCCACTCTGTCTCCTGTTGCCAGAGGAGACAAGCTTTACAGTTCATTATTCAGGCACACGTTCACTTGGCAATCATTTGGAAATGCCTGCTTTGCAGCTAGCATGCTGCTGGACGCTGGAGATGGAACAGAGAATGTGAGACGGTCTCCTGCCCTCAGGATGCTCACAGACAAATAAGCAGGCAATGGCAGTGCTTGGAGTTATGTGAGATGTGACCACAGCTGCAGTGGAGCATAGAGGGCAGGCAACTGACATGGTTTAACTGTCAAAGAAGACTTGCTGGAGGAGGGAGCTCTTGATCTGGGACCTGAAAGAGAAGTAGAGACTAGCCAGGCAAGGGAGTAGGGGAGGGCTTTCTAAGCCGGAGGGGCAGTGAATGGGAAGACTTGAAGGTGTTGAGAGGATGGAGAGACCATAGGCTTCCTGAGGGCAGGCCCTTCTCTCTCCAATACAGAGAGAGCTCAGATCCTAGCAGAGAGCCCTCACTGTTTGCGGGAATGTGTGGGACTGGCCACTCTTTCTGAGATAGCTCTGCAGTAAGGAAAGGCCACACGGTCATATGTGTTCCCATGAAAGTGTTTTTTGCTGGAGGTGGAGGAGGGAAACCTTTGTCTTTGTGACCATCTCTCTCTGCCCTTGCTCCTGCGATCATTTCATGCTTTCCTATGAGGCACACTGGAACTTTCACAAGTCTGTCTTTCAATACAGAGATGAGCCAGGTAGAAGGAAAGAGAGGCTGAGACAGATATGTGGGCAGAAGTAGAATCTGGCACAATGAATTTCTCTTTGGAGGGCTCTCAAGGTCCCAAAGCTTCTGGGGCTTCTCATCAGCCAGAACGAGTGGCATCCGTATGGAATTTCTTTACACAAGGATATGTTCCTTGAGGAACCCTGTAGAAGAGAAGGATGCTAGTCGGCTCATCAACAGCAGAGGATTTTTTTTTTAATTAGTCGGGACCCTTTTGGTTATAAGTAACAGAAAAACTAGCTAAAACAAAATAAGACATTTACTGACTCATGTGACTAAAACAAACAGTGGCATTACTAACTGCAAGTAAAGCTGGATCCAGGACTTCAAATTATGTTGCTTGGGGCTCAGTTGCTGTCTGTTTCTCAATTTCTGGGCTCCGTTTTCTTCCGGGTTGGCTTCTGCTCCAGGCAGGCCCTCCTCAAGAGGCAGTTCTTGGCAGCTCCAGGCTTCCATTATTTTTACAGCTGCCAATCACAGTGGAGAGAGAACTTCCTCCCAAAACTCCAGCAAAGTCCTAGGATTAAGCTTCCCTGGAGTTACGAGGGCTTAACTCCCTAACTGGCTTAGATAGATGGGCATGAGCCCAATACTTCCCTGTGACTATGAGAGAGGAGCCTCTGATTAGCCAGGGTGGGTCAGGGGACTGTATCTAGAGGTATCCAGAGGTGGGGTTCAGCCACATCTGCACCACGTGGGCTGAGAGTGGAAGTGTCCCCTAAAAGGAAACTGGGTTTTACCCTTGAAGAAAGAGAAGTACCACTGAGTGGCAATGACACATGTCCTCTGTGGTTTCCCAAGGATGGACAGGGTTAACTTTCCGTGGCTAGTGATCCAACCAAGGCAGGGACAGATCCTGCACAGCCTGAAATGCTGTGAAAACATGCTAAAAAGAAAGAAAGAAATGGCTGTGCATTTCTGCTTCCAGTGGCACAGACATTTGGAGAAATTAGTCTGGGGGAGGAGAGGGCCTGATGGGAATGTTTTCACTTGTAAAATGTTTTAAACTTATCCTAAGCTTAGTTCTCTTCCAAGTGTCATCTTTAACATTCTAATTAAGGTCCTTTCTAAACAAACGCACCAGCGCTGTGTGCTGCTGAGAATAAACTTTTTTTTCCCCTCCATGTCATAATGTTTTTTGCTGCACCCAAGTTGCTCTAGCTGAAGAGGCTCTCGAATGTTGGTGGCGGGGACTGAGGAGATTTGAGCAATTCTGACATTTTTGCCCTGGGATCATTATATGAGGGCTGAAGTCACATCTAATTGACCACAGACAATGGGAGAGACAGCTATTTGGTGTGCTTAATTGCTAAGCTTTTCTCTCTCTCTCTCTGTCTCTCTCTGACTGTGCAATCCCATCTCTTGAGACCGTGGAAAATTCGGACCTCTGGGTTACAGTTTCTGATGGCTTGTGCATGTGTGCGTGTGTGTGAGTGTGTGTGTGTGGAGGGTAGTGGAGTTATGGGGGCGGGGGTGGAGGTGGAGAGAGATAGATGTTTCCTGAAATGGAAGCATTTGAATTCAGAGTTTTTTAAATTCTTTTGACTTGACTGTAATTATCACACTGCATGTTTTGCCTAGATCTGAAGGGCGAATTGTTATATAATACCCTGTGCTTAGAAAAACTAAGGCAGGGGGTTGGGGGAGGCATTGACTAATGAGGCCGAGTTAAGTCCAGCATTTTGCAGAGATACTTAAAATGGGGATATCACAGAGTGCCATCCTTGTCCAAATTAGGCCTCGAGTTTTCATTGGCTGCTTCGTATTGGCTCTGGGAACATCACACACACACACACACACACACACACACACACACACACATTGTGACCATTAAAAGGACCCTCCCAATCCCGTTATGTGAGCCAAGTCACATAAAACTTTGATTAAATTCAAAGGTTTAGATGAATTGTCTCTCCTCTCAAGAACACACACATTGAATTTAATCTCTTTTGGCATTTTAAGTATCAAATCAAGGCTCTGCTGTCACTGGAGACAACTACATGCTCACATGTTCCAAAATGGGAATGAAATAAGGAGGATCTGCCAGAAAAATCCAATCCAGGAGAGCACAGACCCTCACAGCCTTTGGCTATTGGGCTGGATGACATGGGGAAAGTGACTTCCCCTTACTGAGCCTCGATTTCTGTATCCGTACAATGGGCTTATATAAAGGAGGGTTACTCTTTCTTTATAGAGTCTGTGAAGATGAACTGGGGTGCATCCATCTGAGGCTCTTGGCGCAGTGCTGGCAGCTACGAAGTCCCCGGGGAGCAGTGGTCCCTGGGCCTGGGGAAAGGTTCTGCTTGGTGCCAGCTCACGGTTTCCTCTCCCTCTCTCCTCCTGTCTGGTTTTTCAGGGTAATCAGGAAGCAGCAGCTGCCCCCGACACAATGGCTCAGCCTTATGCTTCGGCCCAGTTTGCTCCCCCTCAGAACGGCATCCCCGCGGAATACACGGCCCCTCATCCCCACCCCGCGCCAGAGTACACGGGCCAGACCACCGTCCCCGAGCACACGTTAAACCTGTACCCTCCCGCCCAGTCGCACTCGGAGCAGAGCGCAGCGGACACGAGCGCGCAGACCGTCTCGGGCACCGCCACAGTAAGTGGGCGCGGGTTTCGGGGGGTGGGCAGGGACCCCCAGAATTCCAGGGAAGACAGCAGGGCGCCGATCAGAGACTCCTGTCCGCAAAGCAGTCCCTAAACCCATCTTTGTCATCCCAACTCTGCAAACTTCGACTCATCTACATGCATCCTCTCTTATTACTTATTGAAATTTATACACTTTTCATTAGCTACATGTATTTGTAAGAGAAACTTTCATCTCTTTTCTGTTCCTATAGTTTTGCCTTTTCCGGAATATGTCATCTCAGTGGAATCATACACCATGTAACCCTTTTTTTAAACAGCTTTATGGAGATATAATTTACATAGCATAAAATTCACCAATTTTAGTTGTACAATTCACTGATTTTTAGTTTATTTACAGAGTTGTGCAACCCTTGCCACAATCTAATTTTGGAATATTTCCATCACCCCAAAAATAAATCTAGTGCCCATTTGCAGCCACTCTGCCTTCTGGCCTCAGCTCCCTTTAACTTAGCCTAATGCATTTGAGATTCATTCATGTTGTTGCGTGTGTCCCTAAATTCTTCCTTTTTATTGCTGAGCAGTAGGGTGGGGGTGGCCTGGACTGCAAAGGGGCAGCATAAGAGGATTTTGTGGGGTAGTGGAACTGTCCTGTGTTTTGATGGTGGTGGTTACGCAACTCTGTGCACCAAAAAGAGTACATTTGATTGCATGTGAATGGGTTAAATTGCATGTGAATGGGTGAATTAAAAGCAAGCAAACAAAAAAGAAACATTTTATCAATGAAAACTAGTGTTATTGGCTCCTAATCTAAGATAACCCTAAACAAAAATAATTATTAAAATTAAACAGTGTTCATTTGTGCACCTAGAATAATCATGCATACCACAAGATGGATATGAACATTTGGGAAACCTTCTCCTGCAGAATTCTTTAGAAGCCTGGACACACCAAACCTCTAGGACATTTTGTAGGTGCAAGGCAATTGAGCCTCTTTCTCCTGCCCCCCAACCCTCTGGAAGACCAGCATTTGTTAAGAAGTTTGTTGGTTTGAGGCATGACATATTTATTGGAACTAGAAGTAACTGTTTACTACTTTGCTGCCTGGTACTTCATTTGGAGGTTAGGTTTGGAGATATTTAAAAATAATATATACTCTAACATTTTCTAATGCCTGTCTCCCCTTTTGTATTGTGGTAAAATACATATATGCAGCCTTGGTGGTCTACTGGTTAAGATTCGATGTTCTTACTGCTGTGGCCAGGTTGGTTTCCTGTTCCGGGAACCACACCACTCATCTGTGGGTTGTCGTTACTGTGGTGGCTGCATGTTGCTGTGATGCTGAAAGCTATGCCACCTGTATTTCAAATACCAGCAGGGTCACCCGTGGTGGACAGGTTTCAGAGGAGCTTCCAGACTAAGACAGATGAGGAAGAAGGACCTGGCCACCCACTTCCGGAAAAATTGGCCATGGAAACCCCATGAATAGCATAGCATTATCCTCTGTGCTGGAAGGTGAGAGGATGGTGCAAAAAGACTGGGCAGGGTTCCACTCTGCTGTATGCAGGGGTACTGGGAATAGAAATTGACTCGACACTAACAATAAAATACATATATAACATAAAATTTACCATTATAAGCATTTTTAGTATATACAATTCAGTGGCATTAAATATATTCACAATTTAATGCAACCATCACCATTGTCTAGTTCTGGAAGGTTTTCATCACCCCAAAAGGAAACACTACATCTATTAAGCAGACACTCCCCATTCCTCCCTCCCTCCAGTCCTTGGTAACCACCAATCTGCTTTCTGTCTGCATGGGTTTGCTCATTCTAGGTATTTCATAAAAAAGGAATCCTACAATATCTGACCTTGCATGTCTGGCTTCTTTCACTTAATAGAATATTTTCAAGGTTCATCCACGTTGTAGCATGCATCAGTACTTTATTCCTTTTTATGACCGAATACTATTCCATTGTATGGATATGCCACGTTTTGTTTATGCCTTCATTCCTTGATGGGCATTCGGGTTGTTCCCACCTTTTGGCTATTGTGAATAGAGCTGCTATTGCCTTTTTGTATCTGGCAGAAGTAACTTAGGGATGAGTTCACTGAATGGGTTTGCTGGTTTAGCAGGTGTTTATTACTGTTGTGTTGACTACCAGGTGATGGGGTTGTTGTTTATTTTTTGTTGGATATTTTGTGACAACCAATGGCGGTAGGGCTTGAGAAGATTATTTTAGGACTGAAAAAGTCCAATTGGACGTTATTTATTAAGCCTCAACGTTTGCCAACTATAATACTAACTGCTGTGGGAGATTCCTTCATTCATTCACAGTTATTTATTAAGTGTCTACTGAACCCAGGGCTTATACCAGGTGATGTGATGACCGAAACCAAAAGGGTCCTTTCCCTCTTGTAACTCAGTGTGAGAGACCGGGAGTGGACATGTGGCAATCTAACAGCTACAGAAACACAAATTGTGATAAAGCTCTTCAGGAAAAGACAGGTGCTACGGGACGATTAAAAAGAGCAGGGATGGAGGCCAGCCTGGTGACATAGTCGTTAATTTTGCAGGCTCTGCTTCAGTGGGCTGGGTTCGCAGGTTCAGATCCCGGGAGCAGACACACCGCTTGTCAAGCCAATGCTGTGGTGGTGTCCCACATACAAAATAGAGGAAGATGGGCACAGATGTTAGCTCAGGGACAATCTTCCTCATCAAAAAAAAAAAAAAAAAAAAAAGGAGCAGGGATGCTACCTGATAATGAGTTGTCTGGGAACATTTCTTCAAGGAGATGATATTTAAGGTGAGAAGATAAAGCTTTCCAGACGGAAGGTCCTGAGGTTGCAAGGAGCTTGGCTCTTCAAAGAACTAAAAAGAGGCCAGTATGTCTAGGGCATGTGAAGAGGGTTTGGGGGTGCAGTGGCAAAGGATGAAATGGGAGCAGTCAGCAGGCATCATGTCCCACAGGCCTGAGGGGTTCCATAACGGGGTGGAATTCCACGTTAGGAATAATGGGAAGCCATTGAAAAGAGTTTAAGCCAGAAGAGTTCTAAAATGAAATTTTAAAAGAAAGGGTTAATTATGCCTAACTACAAGGAAATCTTAATCCAACTGGGGAGTCGAGATGCTCAGCATCCTCCTCTCACAAGAAAAACTCTTTAGAGATCAACAGAATAAAATTTAAATAGCATCTTGGGTGTCCAAGGTGCCCCAGGCTCTGCAGTGAGATGAAACGGTGAGCACTGTGTCCTCACGTGGCGGAAGGGGTTAGGGGGCTTTTATAGGAGCACTAATCCCATTCATGAGAGCTCCACCCGCATGACCTAATCATCTCCCCAAAGCCCCAACTTCTGATACCATCACATGGGGCTCTAGGATTCCAACATGTGAATTTGGAGGAGACAAAAACATTCAGACCATGGCAATAAGGAAGAGTGAATGTATGAGGGAACAGAGAAATCTTGAAGTCAAGAGAGGACGTGAGGAATTCCTTCTGTATTGCCTTCATGTTCTCAGTGATGAAGGTGCCATCATCAACCAACAGAGGGTGAGACAGGGAGGAGCTCAAAAGCAGTAGAATGATTCCTGAAATTGGGTGAACGCTTCAGGAATCTGGCTCAGACAATTCCTAGGGTATTTGAATGGCAATGAGCACCTCTCTGAGTTTGGAGAGTGTGAATTTGTGGTAGGGCTGGTTAGCTGGTGACTTTGTCTTCTCCAGCCGCGTTTGGGTGGTCCATACTGTTACAGGAAATTTTGAAGGAAGGAGAACCATTATAGGCTGAAGCCAGTGGGCTTTGTGGCTGATTCTGAAGGAAGTCCTAGGACATATACTCTTAACTGGTATAGGGGAAGTGCAGGCATCGTCAAAGGGGCCATCTTGGTTTCTGCTACAAACAATTACATGCATATGCTTTTCTCTCTTCGGTCGTAAAGAAAGATGCTTCTGTTGTCCATAACCTACTTTTGAGTTGTACTTTTCCTGACCTGATCAAGCAGAACATGGTCTATGACAAGTGTGCTTCAAATTGTTTCTGCATCCTCATGAATTTACCGAATGCACCTTCTCTTCACTCCAGGTTCTGCATTTCCCAAGGAAGGAACTTAACCTCCAAGTGGGTAAGACCTATGGTTCTCCCAACCATAGAAGACATGGCCCTGTATTAGCACCTAGTTATTCCCTGTACCGGGAATAGCTCTGTCCTTTGACGTATATGCACAGTGCTTAATGCCAGTCTGAGGGCACTGTGGAGGCCACCATTTCTTTGTGAAACTGAGTAGTTTTGGGTAAGATAAAAGATCCATCCATCTGGTAGGCTCCAAGAACATCTAATATATGCACATGATTTAACACAAAGTGCAGAATCTGTAAAAAGGAAGCAGGATGCACCCAGAGCTCCCACCCAGAGCTGAGGAAAGTACAGGCAGAAAAGACTTACTGGGTCATCCTTTCAGTTCCCCAAGGGCTGAGATGAGTCCCTGCAGGCCATTTTTCTGCTGAATGTCTATTTAATGTAGACCTTCAAACACATCACGGATCCCTGTGCTGACAGAGCCAATACTGCATTATATTAGATACTGCTTCTGACAAGGTATTTTACTCCTGACATAGTATAATTAGAGATTTGCAAGTGGTGCATTCTCCGTGTATCTCCAATAGCAACTTAACTTCTATTTTTAACACCTCTGCAGTCTGTTTAAAAGTCTCCCACCAGCTCTGGGAGCTGATGGGAGAAAGAAGTGGGTCCTGAGCTTGGTCCCTGAGCTCTCTCTATTGACAGAGAGAAGAGCGGTTTAAGGAGCCAAGTTCTCCTTGACCCTCAGCTGCTTCCAACTGGAGTGCTAACTGGGTCTCCAGATCTCATTAATACCTTTAAGAAAATAAGACATTGGTTGATGGTGTCTTCCATTTACATACTGACTCTGCTTTGGAAGCCAATTATGTAGCTAAGGTATGGGGAAAACTTCTCAATGCGTTTCTTTTTGTTAAATAGCCATTATTATTAATTACTGTTATTATAGCAATTCAGGTTTGTGATGTAAAAATCACACCTAAGAAAAGGGTACGCAATGAAAACTAAAATTTCCTAATGTCCACAACCCCAGTTCTTAGCCTCCCTGCCAGAAACAGCAGTTACCAATTCCTTATATTTCCTCCCAGAAATGTTTTATGCAAATGAATGCATATGCCTATATCTTAGTTCATTCAGGCTGCTATAACACAAATATTATAAGCTGGATTGCTTATAAACAACAGACATTTATTTCTCACAGTTTGGGGGCTGGGAAGTCCAAAATTGCGGCTCTGACAGATTAGGTGTCTGGTGAGGGCCCACTCCATGGTTCATGGAGGGCCATCTCTATGTCCTCAGATGGTGGAAGGGGCGAGGGACCTCTCTAGGGTCTCTTTCATAAGAGCGCTAATCCCATTCATGAGGGCTCCACCTTCATGACCTAATAACCTCCCAAAGGCCCTACCTAATACCATCACCTTGGGGGCCAGGATTTCAACATATAAATTTTGAAGGGACACAAACAGTCAGTCTATAGCAGCCTGCTTGTCTATTTCTCTCTCTCTCTCCCTCTCTGTCTCCCTCTCTCTTTTGCTCTCTCTGTTCTATCTCTCTCTCTCTCTAATTCAATCTTTATATCTTCCCACTTCTAGTTCCATTCTCAAAAGAACAGAGTTGAAATCTACTAAGCACCCCCTTTGGCACCCTTTATACCTGGGATCCTTCTGTATCACACTTTGGGATCCAACTCATTCTTCATCATGTTCGTGTGCAATCTTACATAGAGATGTCCTATTGATGGAATTTGGGTTGTTTCTGGGGTTTATCTTGCATTGTCATTATTCCCAACCAGGCGGTAGTGAACAGCTGGGTACAAATATTGCTGTCTACCTCTGGATGAGTCTGTGTGAATGATTAAAAGATATGGGGATTTAAAATGTAGACACTGTTCAATTACCCCACCGGGAGCCCATTTGCACCCCCACAGACAGTCCTTGAGAAGGCCTGCTGCCCACACCTTTGCCCAACGGAGCGCACTATCTAATTCTGCTCACAGCCATTCCAACTGTGTGTGCTCGGGTGTGGCTACCCCTCTCTCCAACAAAAGACAGTAATTTGAGAGTTGTCTGGTGTTGGGGAGAAGAAAAAGGAAGATGTGCTGCCTGAGATGGTCCACAGACCGTGCTAGGCACTCTTTCATTCTTTATCTCATTTTGTCCTCACACCAAACCTTTTAAATGATATTAGGACTCCCCATTTTACATTGGGGAAATAGAGAGACAAGAGGCTTGAAGATGTAGTGAGTTCGGGAGAGTTTGAGTGGCAGAGTCGAGATCCTCACCCAGGTGTGTCTGATGTCAAAGTCTAGGCTGTCCTCAATCTCCAGGTGTGCCCTAGAAGGTCTTCTGGCCAACGGCTTAGATGACCAGTGCCTGAGACTGGGGCGAGCAATCTAGAATTCTCCCCGAGGCTGGTTTCTTCAGCCCTGCTCTCCAATTTAGAGAAGCAGGTGCGTTAAGGACCTGGGCTCGAGGATTGTCAGCGTTTGACCCTCTGCTCCACCCATGACAAGCTGAAGGGTCTTGGGCTGGTTACTTGGCCCCTCTGCTCTTCATATTTCTACAGTTCCCTTCCTCCACTGCGGTTCTGCCCTTCTCCAAACCTCCTTCCTTTTCCTTTCTAAACAACCATCAGAGACGAAGTGTAGAACACCACAGTGTTCCTCTCTCTGGTGGAGGACTTTGGCCTCACCTGCTTATGTTAAAAGTTTGGCGAAATCCTTGAGGGATGCCTGTCTAAAAATAGGGTAAATAGATACCTTCAAAAAGGAAGCAGACAATAACAATCTCACAAATAATAGTTTTTGCTCAGTGAGTGTTAGACTGTGTTCTAAGTACTTTGCGTGTGTAACCACAAGTAATCTTGACTCTGAATCACCAAAAAAAAAGTATGTATGAGGTATTATCATCCTCATGTTATAGCTGAGGAACCTGAGGCAAGGGACTTCCTGAAGGTCATTGTAGCCCATAGGCAGGAGCTAGAATTCAAAACCAGGTGTGTCAGACTCAAGACCAAAACTTTGAAAGGCTTGACGCCCAGAAGGCACACCCCAGGCATGCCCAGGCACACGCGCTGGGCTTTTCTCTGCATAGATTGCTACTACAGGAAGGGTTGCTTTGCCTGGGAATTACTCATTTCACCCTGGGGAGGGCCCCAGCAGACCCAAGCGTGTGCAATATTGCAGGCTTAGAGTGCGCTCTTATTTGAGACCTGTGCCTTGAGCAAACTCCAATAACACGTTCTGGTGGATTCAAAATTGTCTTTGCAGATGACAGTGTGGCTGAGCTGTTTTGTCAATACCAGTTCTGTTTTTCCTAAGGTTCACATTTACTTTAAGGACAAGGTACTGCCTCTTGTTTCCTCGTGAGGCTGAGTATTATGCTTCTGCCTCCTGTGTGTGCTTTGGAATAAATGGCCTGTGGCTTGCAGGATAAATTACAGGCCTTCGTTACCCAATATCAGGGCCATTTTACTGTTCTAAAGCCCCTATTCACCAAAAAGTGCCCAGTCCTGGTGCCCAAAGGCACGATTGAGCCCAACTTAGGATAACTCTGAGAGGAGCGGGCATAGCCCTGAGCATCAGAGACCCATGTGTGTAATGTCCTTTGTAGGACTGGGGCTACAGCCTTGGACTCTGGTAGAATTGGAGGTTCTCACGACAGGGGAAATGGCACTAGGTAAATACCCTTAGATGTATTCAGGTGAAGCAGTGAAGAATCGAGGCAAGGAGCTCGGAGTCCCCATTCCGTTTCTGACTCAGAGTGGGACCATTGGCATGTGATGTATCCTCTCTGAGCCTCACTTTCTTCCTTTGTATTTATGAGGCTTGGAGTAGTTGTGATGTCCTAATGAGTTGATGCCAGTGAAGGGCTTAGCACAGTGGTGGGCTCATAGTAAATAGTCTATCATATGAACCATTGTAATTATGAGATAATTACGTCTTTCTTAATGGGAAATCAGAGTGTTCTCCTCTGCCCTGAATTCTTCATTCTAAGTTTTTTTCTGGAGAATAAATCCATCATAAGGTTTCTGTGATTTTCGGTGTTGAAGCAAACTAAGACTCAAATTCCTACATTTATTTTAAAAGTAATTTTTATATTTATTGATTTCCATACAAATAGTTTTCAGTCACTCATGCCTAAGTGCGACTAACTGGTAGAAGGTAGTCATTGATCTAAGTCTAGGTCATGGGCAAACAAGGTTCAGATTTGTGGAGAAATACACGATTGAAGTTTTGTCTTTAAGGCCCAAAACCATCTTGTTTTTGCTAAGTAAAGAAAGATCAGATATATTCTGAGTTCAAATTAATGTTTCCTTAGGGAGCCTTCATTGTCATATTTCAATTGCGAGTCTTGCAACCATCTAAAACATTTCCTCTTGACTTTCTCTTCATTTGGTGTTTTGTGCTTACTCATACCTGTGTTCATTGTCGTCAATTTTACCCTCTCAGTGTGACTAAGCAGTCTCTATCTTTAAGATGTTAGTCTTTGAGCAAGTATTAGCACACAGTGTAATTTTAAAGTGTTGGGATAATGACTGGATAATTTGAAGATGAAGGGGGCTATCTATGAGCTATACAAATGACTAGTCTAGGTGTTTGAAGGACCTAATTGCCTTGCATAGCTCATAGCCCCATTAGGTGGCTTTGTTGCTTTTGTTTGTGTGTTTTTAAATGCACTTTGAAGCAGGCATTAATCTGTTTTGTGAGCAGTGTTCGAATCACTCATTAGCCAAGCATCAACTCATGCTCTTATTCATGGCCATATATTCTGCAAGTTTATAGTGAGTTCATACAAATTCTGTGCTCTATTTGGACTCTAGGCTGGAGAAAGTAGTTGGCTATGTGACGTTAACTGAGGGTTCCTGGATGGTTCATCCAGACCTTTGGAATGTGAGAGCTGGAGGGAAACAGAGTTCACCTAGTCCAGTCTTCTCATTGTACAGATGTAAGCAGATCACATCAATTAAGGGCTGAAACTCAAATATTTTCAGGTCCAGGCAAGTAACATGCATGTTTAAGAGATTGGCTTATGATGGAGACATAGGTAAAAGAAATCATTAATTTTCCCCACAAATATAGGAATGATAAAACCATAGGCATGATGCTATATGACCCTGTGGTGGGGACCCTGTGGTAGTCTGGAGGACACACGGCCTGTCCAAAGGAGGTGCCCCATCAGTCCATCCAATCACCGCCATGTTGGTTTCCTGAGCCAGCAATACAATATCTTTTGATTTTTTTCAAGAGTAAGCAGCAATTTGGATTTTTATGTGCTCTCCTGCTCATTCCTGTTTCGTTCATTTTTGTTATCTGCCCAGCCCCTGAAGATAGGGAGTTTATAACCTCTGACTTAGTCTTGGAACCTTTCTTTTTTTTAACCGGAAGTGAAATTAGGAACTTTATCCCGTCGAGTGAGACTATATTTCAAGTTCATAAAAAAGACAGCTTAGATGCTTCAGCATGACAGTGCAGAGAGTCACAGAATGTTAGAGCTTGAAATGACCATCTTGTCTACCTGCTTCATTTACGAATGATGCTGAGTCTCAGAGAAAGTGACCTGCGCTAGTCACACAGTGAATATCACAGCAGAAACCAGACAGGGTCATCCTAAAAGACAATTTTCACTGTGCCATGCCCCTCCCTGTACATCCCGCTTGCTGTAACCTTCCTTTTTTCCCCTCTAGATCCTGGATTCTGTAGTAGTTTTCAAAATCCACTTACTCAGGGTTATCTCTGCATTGAAATAGACAAAACCCAATGACCCACCTTTAGGAGCAGGTCGGGCTATGTGAGTTGAGGCTCCATTTCTCTTTGATAGCCTAGCCAGAGGTTTCAGCCACTAGGTGGCCTTACTCTCACAAGGGCTTCCAGACTTCTAGAAAAGGTCTCTATTTTATCTAGTTCTCTCCTGCTCACCCTGGTAGTTGTGTCGATGGGGCTGTGCTCATTCAATAGTGTTATATATTCCAACCAGCTCCAGTCCCAATTGCTCCTGGGAGAAAACACTCTAACTAGTGTGTCTGCATTTCCACCTTTGCATCCCTCAAGAGCATGCAAGCTGTTGGATTGTCAAATTATAGCCTTTCATGCAGAGCCAGGTCTGCATATGAGTTTCTGCATAAGCTCCCTGAGGGGCAGGAGCTCAAAGCCTGGGCTCTGCCCCTTGCAGTAGAGCAGCCAGACCCTCACAAGACACGTGAGCCTGGCAGGTGAGCCAAGCACTGTGGAGATCCCATGGAAACTCTTGTGGGCTCTGGTGAGAAACTCCTGCACCTTCTGGTGAGAAAGTCACTACAACCTAGACAATAAGCCATCGCTCTACATAAGAAACAGAATGTATATGGGCTCCACGACCTGACTGTAATGTGATCTCAATGTCCTTGGGTCAAAGCTACGTGGGCAAGTTTGTTCTCCAATAAACTAAGGTTTGCAGGCTATACAGTCCAAACAAACCAGGCCATCAGGACCAATTTAAAGGCTTAAGGGTTGCAAACTTGTTTTCCTCCTTTAAAAAAAATCCATGGAGTTAATTGCAAATAATACAATTCAAAGAGTTTGTGAGCCACACACTATGCTGCACATTTTATTCACAGTCCATAACCCATCCAAGGATGGATGTGATGATGCCAGAATTACAGATGAGGAAACAGAAGCACAGATGTTAAGTAACTTGCCCCAAGGCCATACAACTAATAAAGAGAGGAATGTAAATGCAAACAGAGATCTGTCTGGTGGATTCCTAAATCCACATTGTGTGGCTTCCCCATCAGAAGTAGTTTGTTTTACCTAAATGACATTCCCTGCTGTTTTAATCATGATCATATCATAGCAGACAAATATGTTAACAATCTTGGTCCTTATAATTCTGTTTAGCTCAAAACTGCCTCAGTTTACACACACACACACACACACGCACACGCACACACACATACACAAACACACACACACATGCACACCTCCTATCTCCTAAACACGCCCTTCCCCCATGGCACCCAGAGGCCCCACAGAGTGAAAAAGACCTTCAAACCATTTGGCAAGCTGACTAGAGGAGGCCTGGATCTCCCAGAAAAACTTGCTACAAGGAAATTGCTAATTATAACCCAAATTGTGTTTGACTTCTGCATCTTTGCTTCACGTTGTAACACTGTAATTTAAAGAGATTGTTCTCTGACCTTTTTTAGGGGGAGAAATTAACTACCATTTTTTTACTAAGAAAAGCCGTGGTAGCGACAGTGCCCGAAGGACAGGAGGTGGGTCTCGTCCCCCCTTTTCCCTCTAATTGGCTTGCAAGTGGGAGGCAGCTTAGCAGTTATGCGAGGAGTTGCCTGGGGTTCCAGGCAGTGTCTCTGGGTGACACTCATCTGGTGGCTTCACAAAAGGGAAAGAGATGATGAGAGTGGGGCAGGCTTGGGGACAAGCCCCAGGGAGTCTCCTTGACTCCAGGAGACAGAATTTTGGAGACAAGAGGGAGGCAAGGTAGGTTAGTCCCTCTATTTAGGGGCCTTCTGCTTTGAGCCACTGAAGCTCTTGGCAGTGAAGACCAGAGGGGACCTGGTCAAAGGTTGGAAAGGGTAGTTGGAAGCATTGCCTGGACCTCAGAGCTTTGGCTGTCTTTCTGCCTGGTCCAGCTGTCCGTGGGACCCAGAGGCCCTCACCAGCCCTCCCTTTTTCCTCTTCTCTCCAGCCTTCTTTAGGCCTTTAGTATCAGCATTAAGTCATTAGGCCAGGGGTTAACAAACTATGACCAATGGGTCAATTCTGGCCCACTGCCTGTTTTTGTCAATAAAGATTTATTGGAACACAGCCACACCAGTTCATTCACGTATTGTCTATGCTGCTTCTACTTTTGCAGAGTCAAATAATTGCAACAGAGATATATGGCTCCTAAGCTGAAAATACTTACTATTTGGCTCTCAACAGAAAAAGTTTGCCGACCCCCGATCTAAGCCAAAGTGTACATATTGTTGGCCTGCTGGCTTTATTCAGACCTCAGGCCTGTTTTGTTGGGCTCACAAGTGAAATTAATTTGCCTACATTTAAAAATGGGAGATTTCCCCATGTAATCTGGCTTTGATTAAAAAATGGAAAAGTCCAACAAAACATGACAATGATGTACTGATGTTGAGGATGGGCTGTCCCCCAAGACTGTTCACCATAGTCACCACCAAGCTCATCTCCCCTCTCTACATGGACTGGTCCTTATAAGCATTTGCGTTTGACCAGGTCATCTGGGTCTTCTGGATTATTTTTTAATAAAATATTTCCCATTTATCCCCTGACCGATGAATTACATTTCTTTTATTCTTTTTTCTCTATCAAACTGGACTTCCCTGTGGAACTCTGGCAAGAAATAAGTGTTTGTGTAATGCCAGAACTTAGTGAATGCCAGAGTTATATCAGAAATATAGCATCCCCTTCTACCTCCAAACACATCCATACACACACTTACATACACACACTGCCCCTGTTTTCTCAAAAAAAACTTCTTTGGGATCAAAGCCCATATCACTGTTGACTTTGATTTAAATCAAAGCAGGATTAGGAAATGTTATGTTTTTCTGAGGTCGTGGAATGAATATCACAATTGTTATTATTAATGGAGTAATTAATAATAGTGTTGGGTATTGTATTCAGGCTTCAAGTCCATTAATTCTAAACCTAATGAGAGAAGTGTTATCCTCATTTCACAGATAAGGAAAAACAGAGACTAAGAGAGGTTAAGTTGCCCTAGGTTGTGCCATCAGGAAGTAATGAACATGGAACTCAAATATACATGGCAGCTCTTTCAACCACATAGGCACAGACAATGCAACCAACTCTTGACTAAAATAAGCAAGTGATGCCCAATTCTGGAGCTGACCTGTAGAATGTGGTAAGCCCCAGGATCAGTTCTCCTACAGCTGGAATAATTGATCCCAAAAAGAGCCTCTGAAGGCTTAGTTAGAGCCACTGCAGGTCAGTTCCTGGTAGATAGTCATTGAGCCATCTTCATTGCTCTCAACAAGTCTACAGAAAAATTTTTTCCACTAGCCTTAGCAAGCTGAGCAGAGGGAGAACTTAGGGGGAGTGAGTGGTTGGGGTAATCACATGTTTTCCTTTTCAAAATAAGGGTTCATACGGGGCCAGCCCCATGGCTTGGCGGTTGAGTGCGCGCACTCCGCTACTGGCGGCCCAGGTTCGGATCCTGGGCGCGCACCGACGCACCGCTTCTCTTGCCATGCTGGGGCCACGTCCCACATACAGCAACTAGAAGGATGTGCAACTATGACATACAACTATCTACTGGGGCTTTGGGGGGAAAAAAAAAGGAGGAGGATTGGCAACAGATGTTAGCTCAGAGCCGGTCTTCCTCAGCAAAAAAAAACAGGAGGATTAGCATGGATGTTAGCTCAGGGCTGATCTTCCTCACACACACACAAAAAAAATAAGGGTTCATAGAGTAGAATACCCATGGCAGAGGGAAACTCTAGTGAACAGGATCCAGGTTTCATGTGGCAGCCTAATTCTAGCGTAGAGCCCTGTCTGGGCTGCACAGGCGTCTCGACTTCCCCTGATGTGTGCGTGTGGCTTTAGGAAGCCCCGTGATTTTCCTTCTGCAGCTTGGATATTGAGTTCTGCAGGCTTTCTGAGGATTCACAGTGGTCTGACATTGGGGCTGAGCCCTTGATAATGACACTGTAGACACGAGGTAATTACAGATTCGTTACTTCCCAAGTCAAGCTAAGTGGACCTCTGATTATTATTCTGAGTATAATAGGAGCATAACTAACGCTGAAGGGAAATTGTACTTCTCTATTTTATTAACTGCTTTTATATTCCCTTGTGCATGGCTATGATGCTATGAAATCTCCTTAAATGTGATATTACTCAATATAATACAATAATAATGCACACACCGTAATGTATTGGATTACTTTGCAAACAGCCCTTCTGAAATTGAATTTCCCATCATTTCCCTGGGCCAGCTCAGGGCCGCTGGGCTCACAGGCCTTTTCTGTGGCTGGGAGCCTGCTGTCTACCTTCACAGTCACTTAGGTTTTCACAGATGCAAGCAATTGGTCCACATCATTTTTATTCATGGTGGGGATGTTGGCTAGCCGCGTTCCCAGACATCTCACTATATGTTGCAACTCAGAAATGCAAACAGTTTTTGATACCTCAGCAGAGTTTAAAAATGAACCAGGTTAGATGGCATCAGGAAGGAAGCTAGCTAGATGGAAAGGAGGCCTTCTATGCTGGAATTAAATTCTGAAGTATTTGTAATTGCCTTTGCTGGAGATTCTGTCAAATCTTTACTCTTACTCCCAGCCTCTGTGCGTCTATAAACCCTTTCATGTTACCATCTCAAAGTCAGAGTTGGTGCTCCCTTTACATGCTGTGTATGTCTTAAAAATTAACCCCTTTGGCATTTGAAAAGAATGTTTATTGAACTCCTACAACATGTCACAAATATATTAATCTATTAAATGCACAGCCAATGATTTTACTATAATTTAAAACTTTATCTTTGCTATAAAGTCCTTGAGGACACTGTGCCTTATTCATTTTTGTATTCTTTGTGTCAAGCACAGTGCCTGACACAAGGTGGATACTCAACAATTGTGTGTCGTTTATTTATACGTGAACATTTCTTGAGTTCCTACTATTTGGGAGGCACAGTGCTAGACCTTGGAGGTACAAGAGTGAATGACAGACATGGGTTCTCCTTCAAGGAAATTACGGTATAGTACAAAAAATTGAATATAAACAAAGAAACAAAAATCACCTACATAATTAAATAATTACATTTGTTGAAAATACCATAAAGCAAAAGTATAGGTGCTATGCAAGAGTGCACATTTCTTCCCGACACGACGGGCATGTCGTGCTAGTAGTTTGAAATGGCCACAGTAAGAGTATTCGCACCATGGAAATTGGCAGTGATACAAACCAGGCTTTTTTGGTTTTGTTTTCTGTAGAGCTGGTTGTTAGCCAGTTAGCACCACACCCCTGGCAGGAGGGAACTTAGCATATTCAAGTGAAACAATGTCAGCGTGGGTGGGTTGAGGGGCAGGAAGAAAAATGCTTAAGATGAGAATAAAGAAGTGGGCACGGAACGCTCATACAGGGCCTTGTAAGCCATATTGGGGGGTTGCATATTCATCTTTGTACAGTGGGAGGCCACTGGAGGATTTCAAGCAAAAGAATGGCATGATTAGATTTTGATATTAGGAATGCTCTGACAGTAGTGTGGAAAATAGATTAGAGGGACACAATAATAGGGGAGGGGTAAGTGGCAGAAAGAGCAGTTAATAAGCTAGTGCAATGGTCCAGACAAGAGAAGAGAAGACGACAAGTGTGGTCTGGGCAATGAGTTGGCCGCAGGATGTAAGAAAATGGACAAGGTCCAGGATGACTCTAAGTTCGGGCATGAGTAAATGCCAGTTCTTACAAAGCTAAATCTTGGTGGAGATGAGGATCATTTTCCAAAGAGTAGAAGGAATTGAAATCGAAATTTTAACACGTATGTGTGTGTGTGTGAACTTCGAGTTGCTTGTGAGACACCCAGATAGATCATTAAGCAAGCCTCTATTTCTTTATCTTTAAAATGGACAGAATAATGCCTGTCTCATATGGTAGCTGTGCTTCTTAAGTGGATTGATGTATATGAAAGTACTTGGCATCTGGAAAGCAAGCAATAAAATTTAGTTGCATCTGAATTTCTAGACATGTTTAATCTGTGTCCTTTTAAAAATTGGGCAGCCAGACTGGAGTTAATTGATAATGTTTTAGGTTTGGTCTAAAACACACCAAGTTTCCTATAATTGAGTCACAGGGTACAGTGTCATAGGTGCAAAAAGTTAAAGCTAAAAGCCCTCAGTTCTAGCTGCAGCCTGGGCATTCACCCAAGCAAGTCACTCAATGCAGTGAGTAAGATCACCAATTATGGTGTCACACTGTCTTGGTTCGAATCCTACTTCCACCACCTCTTAACAAGTTAAGCAAGTTACTTAATCTCCCTGAGCCTCAATTTTCAGAAAATAATTGTCTTAACTCACAAGGTTTTTATGAACACAAAGAAGGTATTTTAGGCAAAGGTCTTATGACTGTAAGATGCCTCATATATAATTGGCACTCAGTCAATGGGGGCTATGATTAGACATCACTTTGAGTCTTGGTCTTCTCATCTCTCAAATGGGCACAATAATAATCTATGCCCTGGGTAATCTACAGGGCTGGAATAACTATCAAATGACCAAAGAATCTGCCACCGCTCTTTGTAATATGCAATATGCACATGTGTGAACTTCTGTTACTAGTTTGGGGTGCTATAGTCCTTTGTAATTTAATCCTCAGAAGGGCCATCATGTGTAGACGTAATGATGCTCTCTTTAAAGATGAGGAAATTGAGGGCTGGAGAGTTGACGTGACTTGATGACTTTCCCAAAGTCACATCACTGGGATGCGGTATGTCTGAATCCACAACCTGTGCTAATAACCATAACTCTATACTACTTCTCCTGTGGCCTTCTTCTAAGGGGCTGGAACAATGGAGAAGCCACTGGTTTGAGGTGAGGGGACGAAGGAAAGATGTTCCTGGTTCTTTGTGACCCGTCCATCTTGACCTTTTCAAGAGAAGTAGAAATCAGGAAACATTGCTGTCCGACATGACTTCATCCAAACTGTTTTCCTTGCCCCCATCCCAGGAATGGTGTTTCCAATGAACAGAGAGAGGCAGAGACTAGCCAGAGCCCCCTACTCCAGGGCAGATTTCCAGCTGGATGCAGACTAGAGCCTTTGGAAACTGTGCATTGGGAAACAGTTCTGGATAAATTAATTTCTGTGATACATAATGCATGAGGGGAAATCCGTGGTATTTTTAAACAATAGAAATGAGAGAATCTGCCTTTTGGGCATTGATCCCAATTACATTTAGTTTGGAAAACATTTATCAACACCTACTGTGTGCCAGGTCCTTGCTGGGAAACAGAGATGAGTCAGCCATTGTCTGTGCCCAGGAAGAGTGAGAAATCAATGGAGGTGCCTGCTGAGCGATCAGCCTGGGGGTAGACCTTGAGATCAGGAGACAAGGGGAGTCGTGAGTACTTATGTCTGTCTCTTCTTGGAAGTAATAAGGCAGGTCCGTGATTAAACACCTATGAGATACTTTACAGAAGGATCTCCTGTTGCCTTCCCAGCATCTGTGTTAGAATGGTAGGAATGTTTCCATTTCGCAGATTAAAAAACTGAGGCTCAGGGAATCCTTATAACTTGTCCCAAACTCCAGGCTCCTCATGTCATCAAGGCTGGATTCATACCCAAGGCTATTTACTTCTAAAACCCCTCAGTGTACAGCCTCTGCTATGTCTCTAAGGGGCCTTCATTTTGTAGGCTCTGGTTACTTCCATGAGTTGTTTGGCTGTGTGTCTGAGGGGGTCAGATGAGAGGCACTTTAGACCCCACCATGCCCAAGGCCCAGGGTGTTTGCATTTAGAAGAAGCCCCCACCACCTGGAAATCCAAGGCTTCAGCAGTTCATGGAAGTCCCTTTCCACCCCTACTATTGTGCACACCTGAGCAGAAAGATAATATACTTTAATTACCCAGAATCCATGTTTAAGGACAAGTACAAAGAATCCAACTGAGGTTCAAAAATAAATGATTCAGCAAAATCACACAAAGTGAACCCCCTCAGAAAGAAGAGGTTATCACTGACAGTTCTAAAAGGGATTCTTTACCCTTTGTTGGCTGCTAATTCAAGTTAGAGACCCAGGCCCACCCATATTTCCCTTCACTCCAATGTAGCTCCGGACGGACCCCTACTGATCGGAGGTCCCTACGTCCCAGGATCACATCATCCTGTATCAAATGATACCATTAGTGTTTGTTTCTCATCAAGTGTGTCTTCATTTTTCTTTTTCTGACTTCTGTCTTAAAATTGAATGTTCACTAACATTTAGGGCATAGGAAATACGTTTCAATTTGCATTCCACCTAGATTGTCTTAGAGACTATTGTATTCATCTAGGTTTTGGGTTTGCCCTTTAATTGATTTCTGATACAGAAGTTTAGTGATTTATTTTCTGGAATTTATTTATTCTGGAATGCTCAAAAGGGTTGGTCCATTCGAATGGAAAGAACATGTGTTGCACAGTCCAAGCTACTGTGCTCTTCTTCTCACTAACCACGTGGCCCTTGAGCCTGGCACTTTCTCTGACTCTCACTTTATTTATCCAGCAAATGATCTTTTTGGTTGCCATGAGGATTAAGTGGAATTATATGAGTGATTTTGGGTGCTTAAGGAATCTTCTGGGTCATTCATAGTGTAGGTGCTTGCTAAAATGTCTTAGATGGACAGGTGCCTGATTTCCCACCAAAGTGAGATTCCCTAAGGGACAGTACAATGGTTGAGGTCAGAGAGCTAGACCCGGCCGGTAGCTGAGGTTTCCTTTCTCTTAGGACCTGAGCTATGAAGGAGCGTAGGCATTGGGGGCTTTCTCATGGATGCCCCTGAGCTATCTAGAGCAGCAATTCCCTGTTGGAAGTGGCAGATGAGATTTTGATGATATTAAATGTAACCAAGGCTGGAGCCCAGAACATTCTGAACCTACTCTGTCACCCCCCCTCCACTCCATGGGGTACCCAGCCCAGAGAGATATACACTGGAAAGACTGGCCAAAAGGGAGACCAAATGGTCCTTTTTAAATATCTAGCCAAGCAACAAGTGTCCTGATACAGGGACCTACGACAGGGGCAGACTCGGAGGACGTAACTTTAGCCTGAAGGCATAAGCCAGACTTGTAACTTTCTCCTCGCTTTCCACCTCACCTCCTACTCTAAATTGCTCAGGTCTGTGGGTCAGATTCCAAATGGTAGCAACCATACAGGAGGTAGAGTGGGGAAAAGGGACAAAATACGACAAAAAGACAAAGAAAGGAAGGCAAGAAGGGGGAGGAAAAGGGAGAGAGAGAGATAAATGGGAAGAGAGATGCTAGGCTCACCTCATAATTTTTGTCTTCTTTAAAAAAACAAACAAAAAACATAAGCAGCAGGGGATTCAAGTGACATCACCACCATAGGTACTGACATTTGAGGCACGGTGACTCTGTGCGCTATAGGTTGAGTCCCAATGAATGTTCCAGGTTCTGAACCATCATAGAGGCAGTTGTCCTTCTGCAGTAAAGGGATGAGCGCAGGTAGATGAAGCAGAGCACTGTTGCAGCCCCCTTCTCCTACTGTTCCTGCACCCAGCTGTGCCTTGGAGTCACCCCGGGATGGTGTTTGAGTGGCACAAGCCCTGCGCTACTGGACGTGCACTTGGGGCCTGGGTAGGAGGCCAGTGGGAACCTAGTTTTAATACTCTCCCTAGGTGAGCCTTACACAGCCCCCCAGACACAATAACTTCACACGAGCGTTTGAGAACCAGTGTTCAATGATACTCTCACTGCTCACTGAGACTGGAGAGTGTCAAATTCTAGGAGACGTTGGGATCTGATGTAAAACACAAGATTTTTTCCAGGCCTGATAATGATAATGGTGATACCAGCAGCTACTGTTGCCAAGGACTCATCAGATGCCAGACACAGTCCTTTGTATCACTCAATCTCAAGAACCCCTGGAAAAAGCCATCTTTCTCTTTTTCAGATGAGAAAACTGAATCTCAGAGGGGCTAAATGGTCCGTGTGCCCACAGGAACACAGCCGGTTGAACGTAGCCTTGTGCACATTAAAATTGGAAACTGTTTCTGGAGGGTTTCTGAACAACCATAATTTATGGAGTCCCTGATATATATATGCCGGGCAGTATCTATGGGTTCTAAATTCTTTATTTCCATTTGTCTTCTCAATGACTCCAGGAAGCGAGAGAGAATCTGCTCATCCTGTGGAGTCAGTAAATGAGACCAAGAAAGCCTGAGCTGAACCCAAAGCTGACTCCTAAGACTGGGCTTTGGGTTGCTATATTACATTTCTCGCCTCTGTCCTTTGGGGGTAAAGCTTGCTTGATTATGACTGCTGCAGGGGAATAATGATGAAGAGGAAGGGGGTGTTGAAATAAGACCAACATGTGTCCAAACGCTTGCTGGCTGTGTTGCCTGGTTTGTAAAACGGGCTCAATACCATGTACTGGGTTGAATAGTGCCCCACCCAAAATTCATGTCCACCTGGAACCCCAGAATTCCAAGACCTTGGTTGGAAACAGAGTCTTTGCAGATATAATTGGTAAAGTTAAATGAGGTCGTCCTGGATTAGGGTGCACCCTAAACCCAATGACTGGTGTCCTTATAAGAAGACCATGTGAGACACACAGAGGGAAGAAGGCCATCTCTGATCACAGAGACAGAGATTGGAGCGATGCAGCTACAAGCCAAGGAACACCAAGGATTGCCAGGAGCTACCAGAATCTAGAAAGAGGCAAGGAAGGACTCTCCCCTAGAACCTTCGGAGGGAGCATGTCTCAGCCAACACCCCGATTTTGGACTTCTGCCTCTGGGACTGTGAGAGAATAAATTCCTGTTGTTTTAGCCACCCAGTTTATGGTAATTTCTTATGGAAGCCCTAGGAAGTTAATACATCTGAGGTATTTGTTTCTCGAATTTGTTGGCTTTATGGCACTTACTGCAACTTTCAATAGTTTTCTTTATTAGTTTACTTATGCTGGCCCATCACAGTACTGGAATATCAGTTCCATGTTGCATTTTGCTCATCATCTCTGTCCCCCAATGCTTTGCACAACGTAGGTGCTCAGGAAAAGTGTGCTGAGTGATTGAATGAATGAATGAGTGAGTGAATAGGGCTGTTGTGAGGATTAAGCAGGGTAATATATTGAAATTGCATCAAACGGTGTTTGGGCAAGAGCAGGCATGCAAATAAAAGCTGTTATGATGATCATTCCAGGCAGGAATTAGATTTTTCCTAGGGTCCCTTGGCCTCGCTGAGAGCCAACGGGAACTTGAGTAGTTACATGGACTGAGAGAACACAGTTAAAGGAAAGGTTGTTTCTGCAGGGATTGACAGGATGAGAGCCCCCACCCTACCTTTCTTGAACAGCAGTTTCCCTTTGAGAAAAGAAGCCCACCAGTGAGAGAGGCAGGATCCAAGCAGTGGGGGGTGGGCAGGCAGTGTTTGCAGCCCCCTGACCCCCTTGCTTGTGGCCAGGCCTCCGCCTTTCCACTCTGCGGGAAGCTTTGATCTCATCTTCCTGCCCAACAGACACACATTAGTCAATAATCCTGGGAGACATCAAAACCCCAGCACCAGCCCCTCCACTCCCTGCAGCCTCCAGAAGCTGCAAGCCATGTTAATGGGCCCTGGGCGGGCCTGTTCTATATCCTGAAGGTCTGGGGCGCTGTGGCTACCTGTTTTAGTAAGTCCCAGCTCTGCCTTCGCTCTGTCTGCCTATGACCAGTGAATTTAGAATTAAGCCAAGAAACCCAAAGGGAAGAGTTGATGTTCACAGTGACTTGATTTATCTAAGGCTGCTGTAGTCTTCCCGGCTCTTCTTTCCAGACAGAGGCAAATAGTGGAGGAGAAGGAATGTGGGCTCAGGAGCCGGAAACTTGGTGAAAGATCTTAGCTCTGCCTTTTGAGACTGTGTGACCATCAGCAAGTCATATGCATTCTCTGAGTGTCAGTTTCTACATCTGGGAGCAGAATCAGAAATACCTGTCCTGCCTGCCCAACAGGACTGTTCTGAGACTCACAAGAGAAATGAGATGTGAGCATGCTTTAGAAATTGGGAAGTCTTATAAAAATAGAAGCGATTATTACCATTATCCCGTGACTCTGAAAAAATCAACTACTGACCCTCTGTTGTGCATTGCAGATAGAGAGACAAACAAGACTCGATCCCTTATGACTTTTTTAAACTATGCAAATAACTCGTATTCGTTATAGAAAAGATAGAGACCTCAAATAAGCAAATAATAATAATCACAATTGTTCTATCACTTCATCGACCACCTGGTCGTTTATCCTCTGAGAGCTTTTGCAATGCGTTACAAAAAAATTTTAAAAGAAATAAAAATACCAAGACGGTACATACCATAATGTTTTGTGACTTGCTTTCTTATTAAAAAGATCATATGTATCTTTCCAAGTCACTTGATGTATTTTAACATTCTTTTTTGTCTCTGCTGTCCTCTTTGTGTTTTACTTACTATCTGGCATCGTTTGTATTAGACATAGTTTATTTAGCCAATCCCTTGTAGTTGGACACTTAGGTTGTTTCCCATTGTTCACCGTGACAAATATCACTCTGATGAATTTCCTCTTGCCCAAATCTTTGCACAGTTTCATGATTGTTTCTGTAGAATAAATTCCGAGAAGTAGAACTGCTGGGTCAAAGAGTAAAAATGCACATTTTTTTAAGGCTTTTGATAGTCAGATAAAACTGAAAAATCACCCTCTAGAAAGATTATACCAATTTAAACTCCCACCAAGACTGCACAAGAGTGGCCTGTTTCCCGAACTCTTGCCAGTACCAAGCATTATCTCAGAGTGATTTAAAATGCCCGAAGAAAGGAGTGATAACAGTTTCTAAACAGCACCAGCTAAAACACGAGGGCAGCATATTGGCTTTCAGCTTGATAAATACTTTCTTATAAGGTCATAAATATCGGCGGTACCAAAGGTTAATGTAGTGTGCGATGCTGTAAAATTCAGCAGGCAAACCTGCTAGATCATAATGATGCATTAGTACCTTTCAGTATGAAGTGCGAGGACTTACCAAGTCTGTTTATAAGTGGCCGCTAACTCAACAAGTGTGTAATTGTGTCAGTTGGCACCACTGTTTCTGCAAACATAATTTATGAAGGGAGCACCTTGCCTTCTATTATATGCCAGAAATGAGAAGAAGAGGAGATGAGAGAAAAGTTGAGAAGAAGAGGATGAGTGATCTGACTATGCATTTAATCCCTTTTGCAAGCTAGAGATACTTAAAAGACCCACATAATTTATTGAAGAAAAAACAAAGCAAATAATCTTTTTCATATATTAACAGTGAACTTAGCACACGGCTGGCAGTGTTGGAATCAGAATCGAGGCAGGCATGACAAACAGTTGCACCATTAGAAAGCATGTGCTTTTAGAAATTAGATTTTTGAATTATTTAGTTCGTGTTTTGAAGTTTGTGATTCAGATACCTTGCTCGTTCCATTTTTCATGCAGGTGGAAACAAGTTTCATGGTTCTTTGCTATCGTTCCTGGATTGGCGGGTATGAAGTTGAGACCTGAGACTGTGATTAATGAATGTGAAGGCTGTGTGTATTTTAAAGCAGGAGAGTAATCTATCCTGGTAGGAGACAAAACAGAATGGATGATACCACCAGCCATTGGCCATTTGGCTTTGTTCCTTTGGTGATGGAGCAAATCCCAGGCGTTATGGACGAACTATGCTAAGCCCATCTTAGCGTTTACCCACTGTGGTCCCTTTACTGGTTTGGATTGCTGTAAAAGAACACACTCTGTACAATGGAATAAGCTGGATGTTTGCATTTTGAGCAATTAATTGATTTTATTCATCAATTTCAGTGACTATTCGCTATGTAAAATATTGTGAAACAAACCAAGGAATTCTTCACATTCTCTCTCTCTCTCTCACACACACACACACTTTGTTATTTGTTTGTTTTGTTTTTTTTTTTAATAAACTTTTAAATCTAGTGCTGAGCCCTTGGAATATAGAGGTGAATGAAACACGCTCCACGCCCTTAAGGAACCTATCCCAGTCTAGCGGTGTAGACCAACGCAACAGGCAAATGCGTTCACAGGGCCGGCGAGCAGGATGTCGTGGGAGCTCAGACAAGTGAGGCGCAGAAGTTCCTTCTCTCCAGCCGTCGTTTCTGCTTCTGTTCATCCATGTCTCCCACCGCCTGGGACGTCACAAGGAAGGGGGACAGTTTCCCTCTGTGGTTTCTCCTGCACTTGACACCACCATGTTCATCTCTATCTTGAGTCATCAGCCTGGCTGCAGACCGGCAGAAAAAGCAGAGAGGAAATTCCGGGCGTGATGATGCTCTCATGCCACAATTGTTAATTAGGAACCCACTTAATGATGCATTAATGGTGAATGAAGTATTCACTATTAAGAACCTCCCTCTCTGGGTTCTGGAAGTATGTTGAACAAGACCGGCAAAGATACTGCCATCACAGAGCTTATATCCAGGGGACCAAAAGATACATTAAAGCACTCGCTAGCCTTGCTGGTGATATGAGAGAAACAGACAAGAGGGGTACTGTGTAATTCAGGGTGCACCGGGGGTGTGGTTCTCGTAAGAGGTGACATTTAAGCTGATGAGTAAGGATGAGAAGGATGGAGTTCGGCAAACCGTGGAAGGAAGAAGTTCCAGGGAGAGGAGTCGACCTACACAAAGGCCTTGAGATGGGAAAGATCCCGGTGGTGCAGGAGGAGTGCAGGGAGGGCGGTGAGGCTGTAAGGATGTGAATAAGCAAAGGGGACCTGGAAATGAAGTTGCAAAGGTAGGGCCTTGCTAGCTAAGCCAGGAGTTTAGATTTACTTTCAAGAACAAGGAAAAGCTATTGCAGAGTTTTGAAGCAGTAAGAATACCCCTCTCTTGGGTGGACTCCTCCACAGTCTTTGCTTTTTCCTTTGTCTGGGCTGGAGCATACCCTTAAGTGCCAGGGTAAACAGATGGTTTCCGGGACTCCCCTGTCCATGAAGGTTAATTTGCCGACACAAATATCTGCTTCCAGGCGAGGGAGATGGCTCTTACGATGCCCAGAGGGTGGACTGTGTGATCTGAGAGTGCCGGAATGTTTGCAGCGGCAAAGCCACGTCGTCCTGTGGAACGTCTCTTCCATTTTTAATGAGGAGCCTGGAGGCACTGTATAAATAAAACGGCCGAATTAGTAAATTATCACTCTACGGGGCATCTTATATTAGTCCTAATTAAATGATGCTTTTCATATTAACAAACACTGCTCAAGAAGGGATTCCATTTTTTAATCCTGATGTCACAGAAGTGGGAAGGCTTAGAAATTTCTAGAACGTGCACATTGCCCGTAGACCCGCTGGAGGGCACAGATGGTGAGTTTTCAGACGTTGTCCTGCGTTTTAAAATTCTCAGTCACCGCAGTGACTGCCCTCTTCACCCAAATTCAGACATCTTCATTGATCCAAACAAGAAATACTTATGGGACTTCTGCTTGTAGCCATGATGGAGAAACAGGTTCTGGGATTACATTCTTACCTTAAACGATGAATAAAATGGTCAACATATAAGGAACAATGGTTCCAGATATTAGACAGCAGGAAGCACCAAGAGAAGGAAAGTAAACAAGATGAATCCCACAGTGGCTCCAGCTGCCTGCATGGAGACGGTTTCTAAGCCACAGGGCAGGAAGGGGGAACCCAAATAAGGAATACTCAGGGTGCACTTGCTGGGTACCAGCTACCAGATGTTGGGGACACAGTAGCAGTTGGGACAGATAAGATGTCTGCCCTGCTGAGCTTACACAATTTTGAGGGACACAGTCAATATGTAACTAAATTAATGGGGTCATTTCACCTACATCTGTGGGGTATTTGAACAGGCCGGCAAGAGCCAATTATGAGCATTTCTTCCCAACTCTGTGTTCAGTGACATCATGTTGGTAGCTTGAAATCAGCCAGGATGAGAGTATTTATACCACAGAGGTTGGCAAGGCTTGTTTTTTGGGGGGGAGTTTGCTTACCAACACACTTTTTAGATAGTGTGGTCAGGGAAGGTTTTGTATGGCAGCGTGATATCTGTTGAGACGTGAGGATGCAGAGCCAGTCATTCATGGGGCAAAACCTAGGAGGAATGTTCCAGCAGAGGAAATAGCATGTGCAAAGGTCCTGTGTCCACATCCTCCACTCCTCCATCTTCTCAGAGGTTCAGGGTAGAAAGTTTCCCCATTGCCTACAATCCCTTAATGAAATTTTCATTCCACTTGTGTATCAGTTATTTTATCCCCTCCCCTTTTTACTCCCATGTCAGCACGGTAGAGAATATCCTTATATAATTATCATACCAACATCCTTATATTTTGTTTTCAGACTGTCTCCTCCATTCTGAGTCCGTATCTTTTTTTTTTTTTTTCCTATAGTGGAATTTTACTACTTATTCCCAGGAATGCTACTTTATTTCCTTGTCTGTGAGAATGTTGGTCTGTAGCTATAATTTCTTATGTAATCTGTGACATTCTTTTACAGTTAGAGGAGATCCAAAAACAAAAACAAAAATAGGAATATTCCTTTAACATCTCAAGGTGTAGGACTTCAGTACTGGAAGGTGAAATGACTTTGGAAGACATTTTCCAGAAGCATTTTCTTGAGCACCAGAGTGTCTTCAGAGAAGCTGCAGAGTTGAGCTGAAGGAGTGACCTGAGTGGACCAGTGGCCTGAGTGACCAGCAGGTCAATGCTAATTGATAATAATGCTTTTTATGGCTAAATTCGAACTGAACCTCCACTCCATTCTTAGTATGCATGGCAGAAGCAGAGAGGAGAAATCCATAGTTCATGACCCTGTAAGATTTATGTCTCAGGCATTTCCAAGGCCCTATCTTTTTGTTTTGTTTTTGCATGACCTAGTCACCGCTCACGTATTCTCTGACACATCCCCTCTGTCCTCCCACTAAGCAAATAAGATATTACAGGAGGGACAAGGTCTCTCCTTCTTTCCCTCTTTTTTTTTTTGGAATTTTCCAATGTCTACAATCTTTTTTTTTTTTTTAATAATTTTTATTTATTTATTTTTCTCCCCAAAGCCCCAGTAGATAGTTGTATGTCATAGTTGCACATCCTTCTAGTTGCTGTGTGTGGGACGTGGCCTCAGCATGGCCGGAGAAGCGGTGCATCGGTGCGCGCCCGGGATCCGAACCCGGGCCGCCAGCAGCGGAGCGTGCACACTTAACCACTAAGCCACGGGCCGGCCCTCCAATGTCTACAATCTTTAAAGAACATTATAAATCTTGCATAACAACTAAAAGTGAACATTAGACTTATAGGACTGTGAGGCACTGCTGAACACTGGTGTCCACTCAGAAGGGAAGGAAAAGCTTATGGCAAAAGTCCCAACTCAAACAAAGGTCTCCATGCGGTCAGTGCGTTAGGTTTGGGATGCACAGCTCATCTCAGAAGGTGCTGTTGGGTGTGACCCAGAGGGAGCTGTGTCCTCAGCCCCGGCTGCAAGGGAAATTCTCACCACAGGATGGAGTTGGCTGACTCAGTCCACATTTGGGCAATCACAGCCCAATCTTGGTGAATTCAAGGGCCAAGGAGGCTGGTTCTGGAGGCCAAGAAGAGATAAGATTTCTGTTAGACGGTGGCATCCAACTTGAACTGTCTTCTAGGCTGTCAGCCTGGGAGGGCTTTTTGGAGAGTCCAGTTATGCTCAAAAGTCGTCAGTGTGTGCCAGGCTCTGTGCTAGGCTCGGAGGATAGAGAATAGAAGACCCAGATCCTGTTCTTTCAGAGCTCACGGTTTAGCTGGGATAATGAGCAAATTAACAGATAGTTTCAATTTAACACGGTATAATCTAGAACAAGGCGAGGAGAAGCAACAGTGCCAGCCCTATAACCTCACAGGAATCTGTAGTCATCCCAGGGACAGTTTCTCATCAACTACCACCATCCAGGCACTCTACTAAATGCTTTCCACGCAGTATTTTATCCTCAAAGCAGTCCTATATTTTATATACTCTTTTATAACAGTCACTTTTTTGTTTTATTATAAAAAGTCCCTTTTACCGCGTTATCCCTGAGCACAGAGAGGTTAGCTAACACACTCATGGTTGCACAGCATCGGTAGAGAAAAGATCAGAACTAAGAAAATCAAGTGCTTGAGCTCAACCTTTTAATCATGAGGCATCCTAACATGTAGCTGGAGTAACCCAGATTTAGTCTCTCTGGATCTCAGTTTCCTCATCAGAAATATGCGGATGTTCACGGCAGAGCAACCCTAAAGGTGAGCAGCTGATTGAACGGCAATGAATTCAGATGAGTGATTCAGGTGCCTTGAGCCGCCACCCTTTTCAAACAAGCACCCAGCACCTAGAACTCACCGAGCCCCAGTTTGGAACCATTTTAACGGCTGCTGAGCTCGTATTTTGCTTCCCTGTCTTACACAAAGCCAAGTGCACAACACCAGACCTGTAATTTTGGCCCCATTATCACCATGTTCTAACCAGGCAAGCTTATTAGTTTGGACAATTAAGAAAATATAAGTTGAAAATAGTTGGTTATTAGGAAGGAAGGAGTAACATAAATTCAAGATGTGGGACAATTAGCATTTGCAGTAATAAAAATCAAGTCGAACACTAAGGAAATGAATATTATGTTTAGTATGTAGCATTTACATAGCATTTTGTATGTATTAAATGCCTGATAATTGTTTTGGGCCATTTCTTTTGGTATAACTCTGATAAAGGACATTTGCCTTCCTGTGGGTAGTGTGAGGGGGGGTTAAGTAAGAGCCCATTAAATTATAATCCTAGTAACCTTCCCATCCTCTTACTCTCAACTCAGATTTAAGTAGAGAAAGAAAACACCCAGAAATCCTGCTAACGTAAGTCATTTCATCTCTCTCCTCTGTTAAAAGCTCTCTAGTGGCTCTCTCATTTCTCTCAGAGTAAAAGCCAAAATCCCATCAATGCAACTTGATATCCTCCATTAGATCCTGCAACAGAAAAAGGACACAAGTGGAAAAACTGGGGAAATTTGAATAAAATCTGTTGTTAATAATATACCAACGTTAACTTCTTAGTTTGGATAAATGCACGTGATTAGGTAAGGTGTTAACTTTAGGGGAAGCTGGGTGAAGGGTGTGTGGGAGCTCTCTGTACTATCTTTGTAATACTTCTGTACATCTAAAATTATTTCAAAAATTAAAAAGGTTTTTTAAAAAAGCCAAAGTTCCTACAGCAGCTTACAAGTCCTTAGTTGACCTGTTCCTACCCCCTCAGTATATCTCTGATGTCATCTCCTATTCTCTTACCCTTGATCACTCAGCCTCACTCCTCCTCGTGTTCCCACCCCAGGACCTTTGCACTGGCTATCTCTGTGTCTCGACCATTCTTGCCTGAGCTATCCCCAGGGCTCAATCCTCTTTATCAAGTTTTGACTCCAGTGTCACCTTTTTTCAAAAAAAACCATTCGTTGAAAATTTCAAACCCTCCCCAGCACCCCCAATCCTCATGTTCAATATTTTGTCTCATGGTGCTTACACTTCGAACATATTCTGCAATGTTCTTATTTATTATGCTATTGTTTATCACTTTCCTCCCCCACGAGAAGAGGGATTCCTTGAGAAGAGGGATTTTTTTTACCTACTTTCTCCACCATGCGTTTCTGGCACCTAGAATTGTACGTAGCACATGCTCAGTGCTTGATAAATATTTGTTGAACCTAAATATTAAATTCTAAACTAAAAGAGGAAAGTAACACTTGCTGATTGCTTTGATAACTAGGGCATTGGGCCAAGCACTTAAATACGTAGTTTTTTAGAATCCTCAGGACGTCCTAAAATTTAAGGATATGACCACCATTTATGAGGCTCTGAGAAGTCTCAAGTTTGGCCCAAGGTCACGCAGATTTTCAGTCAAATCTCCGAGCCAGGATTCAACCCTGGATCTCCTGATCCTGCATCCAGTCCTGTTTCTTTTACAGCACACTGTCTGCCAAAATGGCTTGCTCTCCCTCCTTTCATTAAAACCACGGTGCTCGAGGACTGGAAATAGTATAACTCAGGGAGTCAGTCGTTCACATAATTCAAACCTCTTTCTGGAGTGGCAGTACCATCCGAGATAAATATATAGAACATATCATTTCCTTCAAAGGTCACAGATAACCCTGGAATATTGTGGGTTTTTCATAAGTAATCTAATGTGAAACTTTTATCTTCTGTTTCCCCTTCATGGAGAAATTTTTGTTTGCAGCTTTAACAATCTCTTCTGGATGAAAAATTTCATTCTCAAGAAGGCTACGTGACATCAGCAGGTGGGCACTGGCTTAGAAGTTCTAGGACCCACTCTACGAGCTTTGTAGACCTCCTCTTGAGCTTTAGTTTCTTCATCTATAAAATGGGCACCTCATCTATAATTTTAGCACCAACTTCATAGAGGTGTCATGAGGATAAGTGATATAATCAATGGACAGTGGTATGCACTGCTATTAAAATATTAGCATTTGCTATTATTGTTCAGATTTGCTGTAATTGTTTAAATGAAGCTGAAATGGGCATTAAGGTGTTCTTTTTTCCTAAAATGTTCTTAGCCTGAGATTACTAAGTAGTTTAATATCCATCAACTATTTCCATGATTTCGAGGGATTCCTCCCAAATGCCTCTGTTAACAAGACATCATCATCATTATGACCATCATCAAACACCTATCATTTATTGAACGGTTATTAGGAGCCAGGCTCGATGCAACATTCTTAATAATATTATCTAACTTTGCTGTTTACTATAAGTCTGCAAAGCGAGTATTAAAAGGCAATTTTACAGCTGAGGGAACAGAGGTTAACTGCTTTGCTCAAAGTCATACGGACGTCATGGGGCCAGGTCTGGAACCCAGGTATTTCTGAATCAAGAGTCCAGCCTTCGCTTGGCGCCGCCTCATTGCCAAGGAGGGTTCTTAGAGCAACTGGCAAAATGACCCAAATACGACTCTTCCAGGGACTGGCTTTTCTAAATCTTTGTCAGCATTGTCTTGAAACTGTGGCCCAGACATTACTTTTATTACAGTTGCCTGGCATGCTTGTTACAAACTCATATTGCTGGCTCCAACCAGTGATGTGTGGGTAAATGTTCAACAACCAGCTTGGGGCGGTGGGGGGACCGGTGGGGTTCAGGAGACTGGTTTCCCAATTCCCATGCTGTAAATACTCCCATCGTGGCCAATGCAAGCTACCAATGCCTTGTCACGGAATGTGGAGTTGGCTAAAGGTGTGCAGAAGCCCACCACTATGAAGTATTTCCACCATTCGGGTACAAAAACCAGAAAAAACCCTCAATAACATGTAGATAATAGCAAAAAATTGGGAAGTGATGGGTTTTGAATACTTAGCACATTTTTATGTATTTTATTTAATAGTGGGTTTATGTCATATAATTGTTATTAAAGATTGTGTTTAACAACAGGTTCAAAATCCCTGACAAGTAAACAGTTGGCTCTCACAAATCCGTAGAAATAGGCTGCAACATCCCTGGCTCCACCCCAGACTGACAAAATCAGCACTGAAAAGGCTGGAACCCTGGCATCTGCATTTCTAAACAGTTCCCCAGGCAATTCTGGTGCACACTCAAATTACTAAGCCAGTGCCATAAGACTTTTTTAGGGCATGTTTGATTTAAGTGTACGAAAATGACATATAATATGATAAGCATCTGAAAAATGTAGACGGGATTCATATTCCTAGCAAATGCTCGTGGGCAGTTATGCTAAATGAACTTCACTGTTACTCATCTTGAAAGAGTTTTTTAAAGAATTGAATAAAAATATTCCAAAGTTTTATTTCATTTTGCCCTTCAATAAGGTATGGTTGGTCTGTGTTAAAGAATAAGGCAGTAATCCTATTTCCTTGCAGCCGGCAGAGGAGGACGGTTCAGAGGCCTTTCCTGAAAGGTTTAGGCAAAGATAACAAAATGTCAGGAAAGCTGCAGGGCAGGGCTGAATGGAAAAGCAGGCTTGTAATCTCAAATTCAATATAAAAGATCGAAGGCATCAAATAATCAGTCAGCAGTGGGCCTCCCCATCAGAATGTTCCATCTCCCTTGGAATTCAGCTTTGGGATTGTATTAGATGTATACATTATACATCTCTCTGTCTCCATATATATAACCTCATAGAAAAAACCAGGCACATCTGGGGTCCATAAGGAAGTCTTGCCTGACTTCAGTAGAGAAACCATTTGAAATGTCACCTGCTGCCAACCCCTCATCCCGTCTGCCTTAAAAATATGCAAGTCTCTTTTCTAGGTAGAGGTTTTAATTCAGGGAGAAAGCATGCTCCCCACATCACGAGCAGTCCAATAGCTGTGTGCAAAGCCTGATATCCAAGAGGTCCAGTCCAAGGCTTGGGATTTGTCCTCTAAACAATGGTTTTGCATTTTGAAGGTGGATATGGGGGGTAAAGAATGGACTTCCAAGAGCATGTCAACTCAGTGCTCACACAGGCCGGAAGTCATGGCAAGCACCTTGCACGCATTACCCTTATAATCCTTCCTCTGTCTTGCGGTTCTTATCCAGTCATGCTGAAGGGAGTCAGTCAATGCTCTTTGAATGAATGAATTCACAAGTCCCGACTTTAAAGCCGTGGGAGGTAAGATGTAGTGGGGCGAAGTAACTGGGTCAGATACTGGGAACTGGAGGCTCCAATCCCATTTGGTTTCTTAGTCCAGACACAAAAACTCACACCATTGCCTCCCTAGAGTATAAAACAGAGGCTGTTAAGATGTTCAAGTATGTCAGAGTCACCCAGGAGAATTATTTAAATGGATTCATCTTGGGTCCGTCATGATGAATGGTTAGTTTTGAGGGGAGCCCAGAAATCTGCATTTTCAGTAAGCTTCCCCAGGTGACTTAAACAAAGGACATCTGAAGTCTTTACCTGGAGATAGACAGACATAGTACATGCAGACCTCTCGACACCTCCAACGATAGGCAAACCTGTCTGCCTCTCAGACTGCAAAGCCTGCATTTTGCTAAGAGTGACCAAGAATGCCCCCCTTACCAAGATAGGGTTCCTCATCCCATCCACCTCGCCTACCCTCCCTGAGTCTCAGAGCCTTGAATTTTTAGATATGAGAGGTACCTACAAGGGCACGAAATTCGGAAACTTAACATTTATTCAGGTGCGGTAATTTCATCCTGGAAACATGACAAGTGAGAAATTGACAAAAATTGGGCCTGAATCCAAGTCTTTTGTACTGAAAGACATCCATTGACTGAAAGTCTTCTGGTTGCCACATTGGTTTCAATATTTTCATCTGCTGTGTGAGCAAATCTCGCTTTTTAAGTAGAGTAACCCAGAAAAATGGAAATCATTGACTATAGATGCACAAAATCTTGAAATAGCCAAAGCACTTTCTGGTGCTTTCTGGAAAGCTTTCCGGAAAGCATAATCTCATCTGTTTCTTTCTGACCCAAGAGGAAGCTGGTATTGTCAGTCCTCTTTCACAAGTAAAGAAATGGAAACTCAGGGAAGGTGAATGACTTGCCCTAGGTCGTACAACATGGTGTCAACTAGCCAAATCTTATCATTCCAAGTCTCACTGTCTTAGAGTAGTGAATGGCATAATTAGATGAGAGATGACTCCAGGACTAGAGGATGTTTCTCTTTCTTCATTTTAAGAATTGAACTTTAGACCACCGAAAAGTTTGCTTGTGAGTTCTGCTAATGTACAACTGCCCAGTGTCTAGATGAGTAAGACTTTCTCCAAGAAGTTTTCAACATTCCCCTCTTGTTGAATTGTAAATAAGTGTCCTTCAGTCCGAGAACTCACCCATTGTCTTGCAATTGTATGGTTCTTTATCTTTCTCCCCTACAGTGCTGGGAGATCCCAAGGACTGTGAGTATGTCTTAATCATCCTTTATCCCTCACATCTAGCAAATGTTTTGTATATAAGCAGGAGCTCTTTAAATGGTAGCCGAACAGAACAGTGTAGACCCAGAGTATTAGTTCCTTTAAGAACAAACATGGTAAACTATGGCCCGCAGTGTTTTTTTTGTAAATAAAGTTTTATTGGAACACAGCCACGCTCGTTGTTCATTTGCTTACATATTGCCTATGGCTGCTTTCATGTGCAACAGAGACAGTATGGCTCAGAGTCAAACAATTTACTATATGGCCCTTTAAGAAAATGTAGGCACTTCTATTTTCGGAGTGTATTTCTTAGTATTTCCATTTCCTAACGTATATTTGCAACCCTTCCCATCCATCACTGTAGGGAAAATGAGCCTACTGATGAACAGGATTTGGAACTCAGAAGTAACCTGAATCATGTCAGTTTACGGAAATCATGTACTTTATGAGATAGGATCTATGACTGTCAAATGCCTGTGAATAGACATCTCGATGTTCACAAAGAACGATATCTCCACGTGTCTCGATGTATACTGGAAAAACCCCAGGAGTCTAGAGCAAAACCCTCAGAGTGCTTCTCTTTCTTCCAAGTGTTTATGCAAAGAAAGAAGAAGTAATTAGTAAGGATTTGCTGAGATCAGTTCCATCTTAAATTCATCACCAGTTTTCTGCAACCGAATTATGCTTTCAGCAGCTTTCTGAGGTCTGGAAAATTAGCATAATATATAGATTTGCCATTTGGTTAAATTAAATCTTGCATAATACGTTAGGGGAGAAAAATCTTTGAGCTGGGTGGGTTTGAGGATTCACTACAAAATATCAACATTTTTCCTTTTAAAATCAATGTTTAAGTTGGCCTTGGTTTCTGAGTGGGACAGGAGATTAAAGAGAACCAGGGAGCTAAGGTGGAGTGAGGAGAAAGCTGGAGAGGGAGAGGGGTGCCGGCCAGAAGGGGAGGCTGCTCTCTCATTCAGGTGGATGCTCACTGAGCTATAGGACAAGAAGGCTTGTCTTAATGATGCCATCAAAGCAGGAGGTAGTGGCAGAGTTCTTGGGAGAACTTGATGTTCCTTAAATTAGTTGGGTGCAGGGATGTCATTAACATAGAGACTCCTGCCTGGTTCTTATCTGGGGATTTATAAAGGTGGAGGTTTGCTGGCATGGTCCGAAACAGGAGAATGGGGAAGGACTGTCATGGAGAATGCATTAGGGCACCCACCATCTCTTCTCTGTGGTTCCCTTGACTCTTGATAGAGCCTTCAGTTCAGAGGACAGGCAGGAGTACCAAGGCTGTCCAGAAAGCCCACTGCCGAAGGAAGGACCCCCACCTAAAAGGAGGGTCAGGAGCATTGAGCACTGACCTTGAAGACGTAAGACCCTTGGCAACAATGGAGGATGAGGGGGTGGCTGGTCACTGCCCCAAGTAATCCAAGCATACTGACACCTCAGGATCCCCCAGACCCACAGAAGGCCCCAGGGGCACAAGAACTCAGCAGAATGAGAGAGAAAGCTGAGAGAGGCACTTGCTTCTCACCACCTGGAAGCATCACGTTGCATCAGACGCCCTCTGCCTCCTTTGTCCTTTCTCCCAGCCCCCATCCCCGAAGGAGCAAGACCCAAGAGGGGAAAAAGGAAGAGGTCCCAGAGGTGGACTTGCTCATGCTGATACTGCAAAAATCTGGAATGAGAGGGATGAAGAGGCAGGAAATGCCCACTGCAGGTCCACCTGGACACAGATCTATAGCACTAGGAAGAGAGCTTGAATCCCATTGACTTTGGAAGCTTTAAAATGGACTGGCCTGAGTCTTTAATAGCTAATAATAGAAAGCTGTTGCATCTTCTTGTCATTAAGGGATTTGACTCAGGAATTTGTAATGCCTGGGCTCTCAACCATTCTGCCACACTGCCTGTGATGTACAGGCTGAGCATCCTGAAGAAGCCCTTAGCCCTGTGAACCTCAGTTCCTTTATCATAAAATGGGGACAAATAATAGAATTTTCCTCTCTGAGTCATCAGATGATGCAGTGAAATATAGTGCATGCAAAGAGCTTAACAGAGTGTTATCATTCAACCAATGTTTATTAAATGACTACCGGGTGTCAGGCACTGTTCTAGATGTTGATCATCATCGTAATTGTGGGCCAGGAAGGGCACTTACGTGGATTGACTCATTGGGGGTAGGTGGTAATAATATTCCTATTTTCTAGATGAAGGGAATGAGGCCCAGAGAGGTTAAGTAACTTGCTGAAAGTCACACAGCTAGGAAACAGTAGAGCTGGAATTCAAACCCAGGTGGTTTGGTTCCAGATATTTACCATTATTGTTCCTGTTAGTAGTAAGAGTTATTTTCCACTCTTTATTCCTGGAACTAAAAGTCAAAACGTTGAACATGGAGAAGTAAAGAAAGAGCACTGTCTATAGTCTCATTACTCTGCCCTCTGATAAGCAGAGTATCCCCCATAAGCAACCCCTAATCCTGCCTGCTGTGTCCCCAGGGACTGATATACAGTAGGTGTTCAAGAAATATAGTGTGAATGACTGGATAAGAAAACGTCTGGTTTCAAGCCCAGTGACAGCCCTGTCTGTCTCCAGGACAAAGCACCTTTCCTTACTCCCAGGTGTTTGCAGGCTCTGCTTCAATGACACTGCCATGGACTGAATGTTTGTGTCGCCGAAAATTCTTATGTTAAAGCCCTAACCCCAATGTGAGGGTGTTTGGAGGTGAGGACTTTGAGAAGTAATTAGGGCTAGATGAGGTCATGAGGGCGGGGTCCTCGTGATGGGATTAGTGTCCTTATAAGAAGAAGAACTGAGAGACAGCATCCTCCCTCCATCATGCAAACACAGCAAGAAGGTGGCAAGCCAGGAGAGAGCCCTCACCAGGAAGCAAATCTGCCGACACCTTGATCTTGGACTTCCCACCCTCCCGAACTGTGAGAAATAAATGTCTGTGGTTAAAGCCACCCAGTCTATGGTATTTTGTTCCAGCAGCGGAAGCTGACTAATACAGACACCTTGGCAGCCCATCTCCTTGACTGATGTATTAAACACTTGGCCCCATGCGTGCCCATCCTGTATTTCAAAGACTAAAATATAGCAAAAGAATTTGGAGTCAGCCCTTCTCTGTCCTCCAGCCCTTCTCCTTCCTGAGGAATTTCATCATCCCCGCAGAGCATTGAATTTATTCAAGTTGAGGGAAATGTGATGTATTTCTTAAATCTGTGTCACCTGGCTGTGGAATCAGCCCCGCCGAGCTAGGAAGGAGGCATTAACTACATCCAAAGCTGTGTGATTAACTTATTTGTTTGCCTACAGAGCTAAAATGAAAAAGCAGGAAGCTCAGAGAATCCGCACGAGCCCCGTTTTGAAGTAGGATTGTGAGAAAACCCGAGACGTGGGTTTTAATTCACATTCCCTGGGCTTACCATTATTATTATTTTTAATGGAAAATAACTTTGCACAATCTTGCTTCGCTTTAAATGGAGAATGTGCAATATTGTCTAACGCAGGGTAGGGGTTGATTTAGTATGCATGATTTTCTCACCCACCCACCCCCCTTTCTTTGGTTCTTTGTACACATTCAATATAGTTACATTTTTGCTTAGAACGTATATATTTTCCCCCTGAACTTTTCTCGATTGCTTTTTTATCAGGTTTACAAATCAAATCAAATAGGTATATTGCCGTGCTCCGTGATATTATTTTCCCAGCTTATAGTACAATGTATTGAATTATGCCAGTCCATGCTCTGCTCCTGCTGTTCTTTCCATATTGAGAGAGAGGGACTGTGGACCCTGTAAATTCACTTGGCGCCCGGCATTACTGGCTAAATCAAGACCGCTATTCAGGCTGGAAGAAGAGACAGAGCGAGTGTTCGTTACACAAATCAATTTGGTCCAAAGTACATCGCAGTGGGTACTCAACCATCGCTCACATAATATTGTCAACTTAATCAAATAATGCCTCGAAGACACTCACAAGCTTTTCTGCCGGAGAAATAACTTGATTGGTGGAGGAGGGAGAAGCAGCTGGCTATTCAAAAGTACACTTTTTATTTATCACCATTAAGAGCTTTGTGCATAGAGGGGAAGAAGGCTGTAGGAGAGGGAAGATGCTGAATATTTGATAGGCTGACTGGAGGGAAAATTGTGCTGCATTAGCCTCGTGTCTTGGGTGTTGGACTTTGGTAGCTTCATGGTAGAATTGGGGTTGCTCGTGGAGAAAGGAGCTGGACCCACAGAGGTTTCCTGGAATGATGCAATATGTATTTGCTGAGCACCTACTGTGTGCCGTAGTAAAGGGCTTCAAAGCGCATCCAAAGTAGTGTTTGTCTTTGAGATGTTCGTATTCTAGTAGGATAGAGAGGTAAGTAAACTGATAATAAAAATCTGTGGTTAATGATAATTCAGAGGGGAACACAGGGCTCTAGCAGCTCAGAGGCGTCTGAAGCAGCCTGGTTTGGTTTGCTTTTGGTTGGTTGGTTGCAATGGGGCCCTATTCACAGAACTCATCTCTCTTGTTCCAGCCCAGACCTAGAGCACAACCAGGTAGAACTTCAATGACTCTTTCCTCCTCTGTACGAGTGCTGTGCAGGTGCCCATTAGGGCTGGGCTATCTTTAGATTTTCCAGAGCATCTTCACCTTGACCTTGAGAGGCCATTGAGGGCTGAAAAGAGTCCAGGATATGGAGTTAGATATCCTAGGGTCAATCCTGGGTCTGCCATCTCCTAGCTGTGTGACTTTGGACAGGTCACTTAACCTCTCTGAGCCTTAGTTTTCTAAATTGTCATGGTGATTCCATGGGAATCACCTAGCAAGATACCCAGCTTACAGTAGGACATCAGCACGGTTTTATTTTCAATTCTCTATTGCAGACCCTTTAGCCAGTTTCACCCTTTGCTCATAAATTACTAGTGGATGGTAGTATTCAGCATCCAAAATCTCAACTCAGGATAGGGGAAAGGCAAATGCCCTCTCAGAGTTGTAGTCCTTATCCAGGGGTGCGTGGATAGACCCGCATCACTGTATCTTCTGGGGAGTTTGTAAGTTTCCTGAAACTGTATGCAAAATTCAGGTGTTGTGTATTTTATCCCCCCAGGATGCAGGTCCACAGCTTTCAAAAAACCTTCCATGTGTCCATGTACACAGAAACAGGTTAAAACACCTTTGTCTACAAGGTAGATAGAAATACTGCTGATAACGATAATAATTCACAGTAATAGTGATAGCAACAAATGTTGCAGCTGCCATTGGTAGAGCCGATTGCATTAGAAGCCCAGTCCTATACATGTGGTATATATTACCTTTAAATCTTACAATACCACGCAAGGAAGTTATTATTATCCCAAACTTATTTTGTGTTTTAAAAATATTTTCATTTAAAGCCAAGGCGCAGAGAGCTGACGCCAAAATAATTGTATTCCTCATTTCGAAACACCCTGTCATCATTGGCTCAGGGAGACTTTCTTTTTCATTTCCTACTTTCTTCCCTTTTAAACCCATTCTCCACTGCCATCCCCCCAAGACACTGTTGCTCGAAAGCAGTGTTGTCCAGTAGAACTTTCTGCAATGATGGAAACATTCTGTAGCTATGCTTTCTCATCAGGGAATGCTTTCTGTTGCTGTCATAACAAATTACCACAACCCTAGTGACATAAACAACACAAATGTGTTACCTTGTAGTTCTAGTATCTGAAGTCTGGCCTGGGTCTCACCAGGCCAATATCAAGGTGTCTTCAGGATCACATTTCTTTCCATAGGCTCTGGGTAGCATCCCTTGTTTGCCTTTTCTGACTCCTAGAGGTCGCCCTCATTCTTTGCCTCATGGTCTGCTCCCGCCATCATCTAAGCCAGCAGCGGTGGGTTGAGTCCTTCTGAGGTCACATCACTCTAACACTGACTATTCTGCTTCCTTTTTACTTTCAAGGACCCTTGTGACTACAGTGGGCCCACTAGATGATCTAGCATCATCTCCCTATTTTAACGTCAGTTGATTAGCAACCTTAATTCCATCTACAACCTTAACTCCCCTGTGTCGTGTACAGTGACATATTCCCAGGTTCCAGGGATTAGGATAGTAATGTTTTTAAGAGACCATTATTCTGCCTACCACAGGTATCTGTTGAACACTTGAAACGGTGTGTGGCTGAGGAATTGAATTTTTAATTTGATTTGACTTATTTAAATGTAAACACTGATACTTGATTCAGTTATTAGAAAGCTTTGAGGTATGTTTTGAAAATCTTGGGTATTCAACTGTAAATTTTTCAAAGCCTAAATATAGATTCAAGCATTTCCAATGAAAATTTAGTGTCCAAATTTAGATGATGAGCCATGAGTACAAATTATACACAAGATTTCAGACTTAGTACAAAAAAAGTAAAATATCATTTACATTGCATATTGAAATAATATTTTTGATAAATGTGGTTAAAATAAATATATTCTTAAAATGAATTCCATGTTTCTTTTTACTTTTCTGAAAAGTGGCTTCTAGAAGTTTTAAAATTGCATATATGGCTCCTATTTTATTTTATTAAACAAGGCTGCTCTAATGTACTTGATCACCGTCATCAAACTGTGTCTAGTGCTGTGTTGTGAGTACATGCATTTTTAATTTCCATCGTGTAGGGGAGGAAAAGTAATTTTCCCTCTACCATGCTAGGTTCTTGGCCAAGACCTCCTTATAACAAGAGAAAAACAAACAGAAGTTTACTAATGTGTATACAGGGGAGATACCCAGGAAAACTGAGTAACTCCTTGAAATGGCCCAAGCCACCACCTTAAATACCATCTTCAGCTAAAGATAAAGGAAGATGTTGGGGAGTGGGGGCCAGTTATGGGAGGTGACCAGGAAAAGCCCAGTAAACAAGGGTGAGGTGGTTATGCAGATTTAAGTCAGGGCTTCTCTATTGATGAGAGTTTCTAGAGATTTAGAGTCATCCTCGTCTTCCTGGTACAGAGAGGGAGACACCCTTACAAATAGAGATTTCCTTTACAAATGTAAATGTCTCTCACAAAAGGATAAATTCTACTGTTTTCAGAGCTTCTCCTGTGTCTGCTGTTTCTCAAAAATAATCAGCTGAAAATAATCCTTATGCCAAAGAGGCATATTTTGAGATGGCATAATTTGCTACCCTGCATCAAATAGAATTTGGTTCAGTTCTTGTTTTATTTCTTTTCTTTTCTTTTTTGTTTTTTTTGGTGAGGAAGATTAGCCCTGAGCTAACATCTGATTTCAATCCTCCTCTTTTTTGCTGAGAAAGATTGGCCCTGGGCTAACATCCATGCCCATCTTCCTCTACTTTATATGGGACGCCGCCACAGCATGGCTTGACAAGCAGTGCGTCGGTCTGCGCCCAGGATCTGAACCTGCGAACCCCAGGCTGCCGCAGCAGAGAACGTGCACTTAACCGCTGCACCACTGGGCCGGCCCCTCTTGTTCTATTTCTTGTCATTGCCCTCTCCCCCCAACACACACTCAACACTGTGCTTCCAAGTCTCTCGTTTCTCTCTCAGTTCTGATTTCTGCTGACAGCTTCACCACATTTTACTCATCCATCTTTGTGATGCTCACCTACCTTGCCTCCAGCAACCTGGAACCACAGAAACTTTGTGATGGAAATCTTGTATCCTTGCTGGCAGCTGAGGGGACTGAGGCTCAGAAGGGTTTAAGGAGCTGGGCTAGTAAGCGATGGCTCTGGAGTTTAACCGAGAGATCTCCAACTACAACCACCCCTTCCTTGTGCTTCTACTCCTGGATGCCTGGTCATCCCCAGAAGATGGCATACAGGTGAACTCAGCAGTGCCTACGTAGGCTGGGAGAGAGGAACCTGTGGGGCGGGGCCAGATTCCAAAAGGCGCATACTTTTACACAACTATGCGTATTCTCTCCAACAGTCATCCCTGGATTGGTCGATATCAAAATCCAATTTCACCAGGATTAGCCTTGGGTTGCTCAGAGCTATTCATTGAATTAGGAACGATTATAGCAGAGGGAGCCCCATGGTTCTTTATTAAGGTCTTTGCGGAAACACTAAGTGATCTTCAGGAGATTAAAGTGCTGGTGGTGTTTTCTTAACATTTATAACCTGCACCGATATCTGGGGAGTTTATTAGGAAAAATTCTGCAGCACACATCCCGCCTCCTGTTAGGGCCTTCGAACTGGGCCAGAGCAGAGGCTGGGTTTGCCATCATAAAGAGCTTATTTGGGAACCTCTGCCAAGTGCTGCCTGGAAACCCACCTCTTGAGGTTAATGGACTTGCCATCCATGTAGGGTCCTGCAACCTTTCCTGCGTGATGGGGAAGCTGCATCTCAGAGTCGTCCGCGTCCCCAGGCCTGAGAAATAAAGAAGAAAGGCTGATGGTTATTGATACTGTTAATAATAATGGTGATAACTGTAATGCCCTCTGTTTATGCAAGGGACTTAACTGTCACAAGACTTTGATGTCATTACCCACTCTAAAGGGTCCAGGACCCATAAATACTTATCATGTTATACATATGCAAACGAAGACCCAGAGGCTTGAAGTTAGCATTCCTGCAGCTCACTCATAGCAAAGTCAGGCCTATTCATTTATGCCACAGATATTTACTGAGAACTTAACATGAGCTCTAGGTCAGTGGTTTCAGTTGGTGCAATTTTGCCTCCCAGGAGAGATTTGAACCCCAGAAGATATTTTTAGTTGTCCCAACTCAGGGGTAGGCCCCTGGCATCTAGTGGATAATGCCAGGGATGCTGCTGAACATCCTACAATGCACAGGGCAGCCCCCACAGCAAAGGATTAACCAGCCCCAAATGTCAACAGTTCTGTCGTTGAGAAACTCTCCTCCACATGGTGAGAATAAAATAGTGAATACACGCTCCACAGTCTCTACTCTCATGGGCTTTACATCCTGGTGCAGAAGACAGACACTATACAAATTAACAGAAGCACACAATGTAAAGATAAGAAGTGATAACATGCTATGAAAAAAATCAACAGGCGTGGAGAGAAGTGATGCTGAGGCAGCTGTTTTAGATAATGGGGCCAGTGAAGACTTCTCTGATGTGTGATGTTGGGGCAAAGGCCTGATCTCTGACTTTCTAACCTCCCAAACATGGTTGTGAGGTGCGTTTCCAATTCAGCTGGTTCCCACTTTAGAGCCAAAATGACTTTTAAAAAATCAGACACGAGGAAAACGAGAGTCCTTCTTTCCCTGAGTAATTCCCATTAAGCCAGGGAGGCACCAGCCTCGGGGAATGTATCTACAGACCAGGGAGGCACTGCTTTTGGGAATACTCACTCTGAATGTTTAGTCCCATGAGCAAGTTTCTTAACTTTTCACGTTATTTTATTTCTGTCCTTAGAAATTTCACTCTGTGCCTTTGCTATCAGCATCAACGAACCTCTCAGGGATGCTGTGACTGTGTATCCATCTCTGTGAGGTACAGTGCAAGGGTCAGGGAATCTGCAGACAGGTCCGTGTCCTTAGAGTGTTGGTGGTCTTTCAGGAGGCTGGTGGAGTGCTTCCGGGGGCAGGTCCAGAAAGGTGCTCCACAAGCCTGGACTGGCTAAGGAAAGACTCAAGTCTCTCTCCATTTTGGGAACTCATTAAAGCGACCAGTGTGATAGATGGGAGCCTGGGGCAGCTCTGGCAGGGACGTTCTTCCTTCTTCTGGACCTGGTTTGAAGCCAACTCTCTGGAGAGCCTCCTGCCGCCTGAAGTGGTAGAAAATGCATCCACTCCTTGAAAACAGCTCCTCATTCTACAAGCACTGCAGGTTTGTTGGTTTAGGAGGGGACTGTGGTGGGCTGAATGGTGGCCTCCAAATACATGTCCATGTCCTGACCTTCGTAAACCTGTGAATGTGACCTTATTTGGAAAAAAGGGTCTTTGCAGATGTAATTAAGTTAAGGATCTCAAGACGAGGTCATCCTGGGTTTAGGGTGAGCTCTACATCCAATGCCTAATGTCCTTATAAGAAGAAAAAGGCAGAGGGAGATTTGAGTCCCAGACACACAGAGAGAAGAAGCCCATATGAAGACAGAGACAGAGCTTAGAGTGATGCAGCTCCGAGCCAGGGGCCACCAGAAGTAGGAAGAGGAAAGGAAGGATCCTGCCCTAGAGCCTCCGGAGGGAACGCGGCCCCGAGGACGCCTTCATTGTGATTTCTGGCCCCCACAACTGGGAGAGAATAAATTTCTGTTGCTTTCAGCCACCAAGTTTGTGGTGACTTTCTAGGTGACGAATACAGGGACATAAAACACAGGCTTGTTCTGAATATGTTTTCCCTGAAAGTTCCCAGAAAAAGGGAAAGAGACAGCTCTCACCCCATTATACTCACTATTAAGTCAGTAAGGCTCGCTCCTGTAGGTCTAATTCCTAACGTGCCCGAGGCTCCGTGGTGGCTGTTTTGTCATCTCCTATGGCATTTGGTCCTCGCCACAATCTCGTCCACTGTGTTACATCGCATCGTATGCTCAGTCTGAAAGATTTCTTTCTTTTTTTCCCTCTCAACCTCTCCGTCCTGACATTTCTCCTTCCGTCTCCTTCCCATTCACCCACGATGTCTGAAGCATTTCTGGTTTATTTTTTATTTTACGTGTTATCTTTAAAAATTACTTTTAGCTCACAGGTATTCCGACATAACAATTTGTGGGTATTTGTATATGTGCGCACGCTACAAAACAATTAATTGAGCGTTGTATGTTTTTATCAAACGAAACAACGCAAAGATTTCTCCAAAGTCCTGTTTGACTAAAGATGATTAATTTTAATTTTCACATGAGCGGCATAATGCTATTAATCATCTAATATGTTTAATCATAATCTCTGTAATTCCTAATTAGGTTTATTAAGCTGAAACATCCAGCAGTTATGCACAAATCCAAATCTAAGTTTCCTTCTTTGGGATGAGAAGGAGCTCATTGTAATTTGCATTTGAACAGCAACTTCTAACAGTAGAGGAAAAACCCACTGTATGCTTGGAGTCTCGGCTGCTGCTTCTGCAAACTTAGAGTCTTGTGCTAGAGCACTAAGAAAAGACAGTCCTGTGATTCAAGGTCATTTCCGTCTCGTAGATGTGTAACCAAACCTCAGATTACCAGCAGAGAAAACACAGTCTCTGCTTTGTTTGGGTCTCAGGATTATAATATTGTTCTTCAACTATCACTTGAAGGTGGCAAAGCTGATGGTTCGCTCCTTCGTTCTTTAGTTTGTTCATAGACTTGTAATCCATTCACTCATTCGGTCAGTGAGTCAGCCAGCCATTAAACAGGCATTTATCATTTGTCCACCATGGCTCAGCCTCTGTGTCATATGCTGATCATGGCACATCCTGCTATGATCCTTAAGTGGCTCCTCAGAGCTTTCAGGGTGCAATGTATACTCTTGCTCTGCACACAGGGCCCTTCATGATCCAACCTCCTGACTGTCTCTGCCGTGTGCTCTCCTGCCCTTCCTTCACACGTGCCCCCTCCGACCAGTGACACTAAGGTCCACATATACTCCCCTGAATCCAGAACATTGCTTCTCCTCTCTGTGTCTTTGCACACAGTCTCCCCTCTGCTGGTGCAGCGTCAGCCCCCTTCACCCCTTCTCTTAGGCGTCTCCCACTTAAAATTTAACCTCCAGAATCAACAAGCCTCCAGCTGTGTGGTGTATCCCTGATTTAAGTTCACTCAGCCCTTTGTGATTCACTCTCATCCCAGCACTTAACAGTCTGTATTACAATTGTCTTTTTCGACCTCTTTCTCTTCCTTTAAACTGGGAACTGAATGTGATTTGGGGGACTGACTTCTATGTTCCGTATATGGTGGTTGCTCAGTAAAGATGTGTTTAATAAGCTAATGAGAAGCTTTCCTTTATGTTTCCTGAGAGAGGCTTTTCATACCTCTCTTTTGATATTTTTTTAAATCACCATCACTCTAAAAAATTCATTACCTTCCATTTAATGACTATATACCATGTGCCAAGACCTCTGTCAAGGTGAACATATATTATTGCATTCAGTCTTCACAGAGCCCTATAAGATATGCACGCTTCTTATTGCTAATTTTCCAGGTTAGAAAACTATCATCCTCCTCTTTCCCATCACTCCAACAGCATAGACAAAATGACCAAGTGCACTGTATATTGTTATCATGACATTGCGCCTGAAAGATGAAGAAGTAAGGCTTTGATACCAAACCAGCTTGGAAGAGTAATGTGCCAGCCGCTGGGAAGTCTTGACTTCAAAATGCAATTCAGGGTGTGTTAGGAAGGAGAATGCAAATGACATCTGCCAATAAGTACAAGGGCTGACAAGAAAGTCGCTAATGATGCCTATGTTATTTTGGCTTTTTATATATTTCACTTTGTAAAATTGTCTTCTTCTTTATGTTGTTACTATTTTATACCTGGCTGCCTGCATTGATAGTTTTGTCCCAATTATGTCCTTCTAAGTTGCTTATAAGTAGGTGAGGACAATTCCATGCTCATAAATTCGATGGGCTTCCTCACTGGTTTTCTATCATGGTTTCAGAGACTCTGGTATCTGATGGGGATGGCATCTACTGCCACCTAGAGGCAGTCCATGCTAATTGCAGAGAAAGTATCTAGACGAAGTGTTTCTGAAAAGTTAAAATTCTAGAACTGAGAGCACGAGAATGGCTATAATGATACCAAATGTTACTGTGAATTTTCTCCTAGTTTGTGCCTATATATGGGTGTCAATGTGATATCATGTTATCCAGGCTTTTATTTGGGGGGCGGGGGGGGCACTGGGAGGCAGAGTAATGAGTTATGCTAATAATGTAACATTATCTACACCAACATAGCCCCGTCGAACTTTCTGCAGTGATGGAGATGTTCTGTATCTGCATTGTCCCACATGGAAGCCACTAGCCACGTGTGGCTCTTGAGCACTTGAAATGTGGCTGGTGCAAACGAGAAACTGAGTTTTACATTTCATTTAATTTTAATTCATTTACATTTAAATAGCCACATGGGGTCAATTGTATGGGACAGCACAGGTCTAGACATGAAAGGAAGAAAAGTTCAAACCATAAAAAAATTTAAGTCAATCAGATGGTTACTTGGATTGCAGAACACCAAACAGCCTTTTCAAATATTTTACTATATTTACTAATATTTTATCAGCACAGTCTCAATGTTGTGTACGCGTATCTGAAGATTTTTAACTGCTTCCATTAAGGGATACATTTTCTCCTCCCTTTAATGAGCATCATCCCTTCTCAATGAAGTTTTCTCCGATTACCTGTTAAAACTCCCCACCCTCCCAACACCAACTAGCCCCTTCCCTTGGTTTATTTTTCTCTGTATGCTTATCTCCTTCTGCCAGCTCTATATTTATTTATTAATGAGTTTATGTCTATCTTCTCCCAGCAAGAATTATCCTCCATGAGGGAAGGAATCTTCGACTGCTTTGCTCACTGCTGAATCCTAGTTCCATGATGGACACTCAGTGGATGTTCAATAAATACTTCTTGAGTGAATGAATGACTCAGCACTTCCTTCCCTGTCCTTATTCCTTTGTTCTGGCATTTTCCTACCATCTAGAGGAGGCTAAAGCACTTTGAAAAGAGCCTTTGGGTCCACTCAAAGCCTTTTTGCTTTGCTCTTGTTCTTTTAGCAGACAGATGACGCAGCCCCAACGGATGGCCAGCCCCAGACACAACCTTCTGAAAACACGGACAACAAGTCCCAGCCCAAGAGGCTGCACGTCTCCAACATCCCCTTCAGGTTCCGGGATCCGGACCTCCGACAAATGTTTGGTGTAAGTACCGCCTTTCTCCTCTGCAGTGCCCGCTCTGGGGTCCTAGACTCCTTCCCTCCTCATGGAAGTTCTTGGTATTTATATACGAAGGTGAGATCTTTACATGGGGGAAAAAAAGGCCTTTTAGGTCCTAATCTTTGGGTATATTGTAGCTAGGATCTCTCTATGATTTTAGTATAAATTTCTTTGCATTCACCATGTTTCCACTTTGCCAAATGGTCTTCTTCTAATTAGTAACTTGAATGTCAAACGAAAAATGAACTCCCAGATCACACACTATTGAAACAAACCCATTGATGACCCCAAATCGAGTGGCCTGGGACCCCATGTCAGGGCTAAAATAAGCGTCATGAGTCACCTTGGTTCTTCTCTCTATTGCAGTTGCCAAATTATCATGACGTATTCCTGCATACCTTACTCTTTCCCAGGCACTGTGCCTTTAGATTTCCGGTGCAGCTGTAGAGAATAATTAGTTCTGCATAAAGCTTCGTTAAAAAGCAAAACAAAAAAACCTAGAGATTTCTAAGTCTGACTTGCATCCTGCAGTATATGTTCTCCAACGATCAGTGACGAGGATTCAGAGGTTCTTACTGTGATGTTATATGCCACAAATGACAGCCTTGCCCAGGCACCACAGCCAAACGCAGAGTGAGCCAGAAGCCACTACCAACCCAGAGAAAATAAATGACAGGGTTGCTTCCTCATGGAACATCATGACCCTAATTCTTTTGCTGGACGATATCTGCACTAGCCACCTTGGGAAGGGATGAGTTTGCCATTTCTTTGGGCTCATGTCCACCAAAGGACGAAGCTATGACCAGGCTTGGATATCACTCATACCTGCAAATGCAGCCTGTTTGTCCATGACATCTCAGCATTGATGAGAAGTATCTGTGGATTCACTGGAAAGAACTACATCCTTAACATTTGACTTAGAGTAAAGGTTGGCTGCTTAGAGACACTTCTAAGAGTTTGTGGATGGATGCAAATATTGCAAAAGGAATAAGAAGAGGCTCAACTTAAATGCCTAGTTCTGGGGAAGGTGAACTCATCCTCCATATGAAAAGGGGAGCTCTGGCTCATCACTCTGCAATTCTGGGGTTAGCTTGCTCCATTTATTTATTTAACCTGCATGATGTTTATCAAGTATGCATCTGACACAGAGGCAGAACAAGCGTCCTAATGTTTAAGATACCCAGACTCGAATCCTGACATTTCAGAGGAAAAGGTCAGCTTCTGCACTTTTATCTCTCTCATTTGGTAATAACCTTGAGTTGAGCTCTCTAACTCTTGCAGAGCAGAGATACCCTCAGGCACTTTCAGGTCAAAGATGACTTTGAAAAGTGCAGAGCATTCAAAGTGAAAGTCGAGGTTAAGTGTCTGTAAAGCAGGGAGACCAGGTTTGAATGATGGGCGGCCAGAGGAATTAGATTCCTTTGCCACATCAGGTTAGGAAGATGTCTTGCTCTTCAGTCTATCTTTACTCATCAAGTGTCACTGGGATGCTGGCTTTGAATTTGGTCCTCTTAATTGACCATCCTGGTGCTCTTTTGTGGTGTCACTCACTAGAGCACACCCCAATTCCCACCGCTGAGGTTACTCTTCCCAACCTGGTCTTCTCGGTTATCTTGCAAGTTACCGGAGGGCTACACTGCTAAGTCGGAGAGGTATTCAAAATACTCACAGCTAGAACTCCCAAAGAAGGGATCTTGCTTGCATGAATATCTGAGGCTCTCTATTCTTATAAGGGTAGGAAAGGTGAGGCAAGGCAAAGTCTTGCCAAAAGATGGATCATACTACAGGTTGTCAAACCTTGATCAAAATCTCCTGGTTTTGAAGCCACTTTTTGTAAAACTCAAAATTTTCAAGCAACTGACAAGACGTCAATTTGACAAGATGATAGACACTAAGTGTATTTTATACACTTATACACTAACTGTATAGATACACTTAGTGTCTATCAATTAAGAAAATGCAGCATGCATTCAGGAATACTGAAATTAATTTTGTTCATCACAAACAGCGTCTGTGTCTATTTAGAAAAGCATGCAAAGTTTTTTCATGGGTTTTGTCCATAAAAATTGTCAGGTACATACGGATTCCTGGACTCTGCAATAAATCTGAGTCCTCCTTGGTTTACAACCACCATTTTGAAGAAATGGAATTTCACCACTAAAAAAAAAAAATCTATTCTTCCATTGAAAGGCATTTGTAAGCATTCTGAGTGGCTCCCCACACTCCAGTTGAGAGAATTAAGTGTGATTTCCTCTTTCAGGTCATAGTTATTCTAAAACACTACATTTTAATCCCAATCAGGTATTTTCCAAGTCCTTTGGACATGAGGTATCTTCTCTCCTTTTGGTGCTATCTTTTGCCTTTGTCCAGCAGAGGCTATAACGAGGGCTATTACAGATTACAGAGAGAAACCCTCACAAAAATCTGTGTGCTTTTCTCCTTTGTCTGTTTTGTCAAATACGGCCGTGGGGATTTCAAACTAAAAACGAAACAAGACAAAAAAGCAGCCTCCTTTCTCAGACTGCCTACAACCTGGCAGTATTCATAGCAACTTCTGTAACCATGAATAATTCAGTCATGAAGTTTGCAACCTCTGCAGGCCTAGTGGTTACGGCAGATGCCTCACACTTTATTGTTAATTTGTGTCTTCGGTGCCTCTTCACTGGGACCTCGCTTACCCTTCTTCCACCATGCACTTCATATTCTTTACTTCTCCTCTTTTGGAAGCGTTTGTTCCACTATTTGGCATTAAATCTTCTAGCTTTTCATAGATTTTTTTTCTTTTAAGATGGAACGTTCCTTGGTCAAGAAGTTATGTGGCTACAAAATCCAAAGCAGAAGCCAGAGTCTTTTTGAAACTTGGAAACTTTTTGAAACCAGTTGGGGTGTGAGTGAATGGATCTATTATATTATCAGGGCTTTGGTTCTGGATGTTTCTCTGGAAGGAATGTTGGTCCTGGCCCTAGCTACTTTCTTCTTGAGTCCTGGTCATGTCAGGGATCATGCCTGAGCATGCACTTCCTTGCGTGAATTCTTGTGGATCCCATGAAAGGAATGTATGGATTTTTACCAAGTTAATTACCATGGCTTGCTCCTGAATAAAATGCTTAATTTAATCTAATATTTAAAACTTAAGCATATTTGGGCTTTGGGTGAGAGAAATGGTTCTCTCACTGTTAAAACACATTCCATCATAGAATAGTTTTTAGAAATAGCCACTCAGTGAGTTCAAATTTGCACAATACCCTTGTTGATGTCACAGCCTTGCTTTTGTTATCAAAATGCAGACCCTCTGGGCCTGAATATTTGTCTCTCTTTACTGTCACCAAAAATAGATCACAAGACTTTCAGAACATGCAAAATAATCTTTGATGATCACCTTTTTAGTAATAAAATAGAATAATAAAATAGAGATGCCTGTACCTTCGATGTTAATACCAAAGTTCCATCTACCACGATGTTATGGGTAATGAAGCCATTTTTTCCAGACATGGCGTGGTGCCTCCTATTTCTGCATTCCAAACCTGAAGCCGACCCTAAGAAAACTGAGCCTTTTCTTAGCCTCTATGTGCACTCTTTGAACTAACCTTTACTTTCATGTTTTATGCTGTATCCATTGCACATCTTTCACAGTTTTTCACAGAAATATTATTAGATCTGAGAATGTCTAAAAGTGCATGGTACATATTTGCCCCAGTGTGTGCAGATAAGCTCCCAGATTTTGTTCTTGATCCGTCTATTGAGACACCTCGAGTGGATTCTGAGTTGTTGTTGAACGCTGCTGAACATTGGTGTTGAGCAAACAAGTGGTAGTTATGTCTGCGAATGAGTCGTGTCTATTTAAATTGAAAACGTGCCAGCTGTGTTTACATCATTAGTACCAAACTTCCCAATTAAACTGTTGATACTATAAATATAGTACACAACTGTCTTAGAAATGGGGCTTACATCAGCATTCTTCTTACTGCTTGTTTCACTGACTTTGAGAATCATCAACCCAATGGCAACTGCCAAAAAGGGAAACATTGAGTCCATTTCAGGGCATATGGTGTCATTGTTTCATTTAGGGAATGACATGTGCTAGGATTACTGTTTGATTGGTTCTATCTCAACCAGATCTTATTTCAAAGCAAGTGTTTTTGTGTTGACTGCTTAGAGAATGTTCCAGAGATGACATTTGCTTCATGGTTTGGAAGACGTTCTTTTCAAGCTTCTCTATCCATAAGTATTTGTGTTTCCAAGCTCTGACGCCTGAAATAAATATGATAGAATCTGCGTGAACTGAATATTCTAAGGGGATTATATCGAAATTACTGCTTCTGAGGACTTCATGAAGCTGGAGGATTTTTTACTATGAAATTCAGTTCACCTTTGAATGGCAAATCCTTCATCTCCCAAACCTGAAAGTTTTCTTCTTCTATTCATAATGATTTTCTCTGCCCACATCGAGGGCACTGAAAAATGCTCTGTGGAAGAATATTCTCTTGACCAAAAGAATATAGGAGTGTCCACACATTGCAGGGTGAGCTAGGTGCATGTTTCTTGGTATTTCCATTGCACATGCCTGGACGTGCACATGCACATTGCACGTGCATCTCCTCTCCTAGTTGAACCTTCTCAGCTTGATTTCTTCCTATCCTTCTATTTTTCTGAGAAGTAGAGAAGTACTTCTGCTCAACAAGAAAAATTCAAGTCCACAATCCCCTGGCTGGATACATATCTTGAGGGATGGGTGCATTTCCATGGCACAGGACAACATAAACTTTGGGTTTCTTTTTCTCATAGTCAGAACTACTTTCATTTCAAGGTTTTGAGCTATTTGTATTCAACTGGAGTATGCATATTCTGTATTTCCAAGGAAATTAGATTTATTTGTATGTTCCAGAGGATAGCCTCTGTATGTTCCAAATAACTTTTTTCTTGAATCTTCAGAGAACTTCCTTGACACTTAGTCTCTGGGCCTCCCAGTGTTCTGTGTCTGAAGCACGCCAGTCAGGCGAGCTGCCCCCAGGTATCTGTGTTCTGGTCGCTTCTTCCTTTTCTGTCACACCCCTCCCTTCCATTCACTCTGTCCTCTGCTACACAGAGGCCGCTTACTGCTCTCCACCAGGGTGAGAGAGACAGAATACAGAATCTCCTAGGGTAATAAAGGATGCAATAAAAATCCAGGCTTTAAAAGCAAATGGAATGATAAGAAAGCTTAAAATAAAGGAAAAATAAGATGGCAATATTACTTTATTTTGTTCTGTTTATTTATTTATTTATTTTGTGAGGAAGATCAGCCCTGAGCTAACATCTGTTGCCAATCCTCTTCTTTTTGCTGAGGAAGACTGGCCCTGGGCTAACATCTGTGCCCATCTTCCTCTACTTTATATGGGACACTGCCACAGCATGGCCTGACAAGCGGTGCATCGGTGTGCACTCAGGATTCAAACAGGCGAACCCCGGGCCGCCTGCAGCAGAGTGTACGTACCTAACCGCTTGCGCCACCCGGCCGGCCCTGTTCTGTTTATTTTTTAATCCCTAAAATGGGCATTTGCTCTCATTCTCCATCAGGGTAAAATTTCCGTCTCCCACCTGCACTTACGTAGAACAGACCACACCAAAAAATGCCTGCTCTACTTCACGTGATCTAAGAAAACTGAAAGGCTTCCAATGTCAAGGAGAAGGATTTGGGATTACCAGACGCTTCTGGTTTTGGGGTCCATGTTCCCTTTATTTAAGTGTGAATCAAGCATTGTTTGATGTGCATTTCTCGCTAGGACTTCCAGATTTAGCAAATAAAAAAATACAAGAAATAATAGTTGACTTTGAATTTTAGATAACAAATATTTTAAGTGTAAGTATGTCCCAAATATTGCATGGGGTATACTTATCCTGAGAAATCTGAAATTTAAATTTAACTAGGCTTCTGTATTTTATCTGGCCACCCAATTTGTTTGTAGTCTGAAACTTTGTTTCTAGACTTAAATATATTAAGACTTGCTTTCACTTTTTATAGAGCCTATTCATGCTAATTATCTAAAATTTAATTGTTTAACAATATGGAGGATCATCTTGAGAGAAGTACACTTCAGCCTGAGGACCAATCACAACTGTGCTGGGATCTTGATTATAATGGGTACCCATGCAGTGGACCTTGTTTTTATCTGGTTATACTTTACTTGTCTTATATGGCCTGGCTATTCCTACCTTTTGTGGAGGCTAGGGGCCAAAATCCTCAAAATCGTATTCTGGTTGGACATTTTACTATCAAAGTCCCACTTCATCAAGTGTATTTCTCCTGATGGCTAGTGGGACAGCTGCTAGTATAGCCTAAGAGGATCGGTATATCCAAGCCAGTTTTAATTTTGCTACTCAGTGCCTGGGAAAGCAATCATGCACACATAAAGAAAGGAAAGTAGAATTAACCTCTGGATGACATACTTTGTACCAGGCCCCCACTATGATAACTCACTGGATGGAGTATGCCATAATACGGAAATAATATGTGTGGTTGTATTTTCTCTTGGTTTAATGTTTAATGATAGAATCACATAAAATGTGTATCCTTGATATTAAAAAAGACAAAAATACCCTGACTTGGGGAACAATGGCCAATGTGCGTTGTATGATTTACTCCATTTCTCTTCTTGCTTATAAAATATTTCTATTTCTTTGCAGCAATTTGGTAAAATCTTAGATGTTGAAATTATTTTTAATGAGCGAGGCTCAAAGGTAAGCAACTTAATTCACTTTAGAATTGTTTAGCTTATTTTAAAATGCTTGTTATGGATAAGGGGAAACAACTGCACTATTTTAATTAGCACGTGGTGAAAATACACTCCAGTGGGAATTCCTTGAGAGACCACCTCCAGTTTCCAAAATGGTGGGAAATACACTGGGTTCAGTTTAAAATGTATAAGGGGGTAATTTAAAATTGCTGTTTTATATCTATCTATATATATCAAGTTTCCAGAGGAAAATTACCCATGCTTAAAAAAATAATGTTGTTGCTACATTTTTGTTTTTCAGTGATAATTATGTTCTTTATATTAAAAAGTGAGTTGATAGTCTCATGAGCAGGTAAATATGTGATTATTCTGTATTAATAAAGTGCAGTTATTTTCCTGGGTTGTAGGGGAGAAAATTTCATATACACCAACCTTTTGAATATAATTTTATCCATTAGGGTGTTTACTGATCCACATTTTGCAATTTCCCATTGCTTTGAATTGCTTTTTTTGTAAGAAATCAATTTTTAAGTAGATTTTCCTAGAGCTAACAGTGTTAATAAAAATCGAGGGTTATATGGAGAGGCTCCAGCACTTTCAAAATGGAAATATGTTAGGCGTAAGAAACAGCCAGACTCTTTCAAAACATCGTCTGTATCAATAGGCATCTAAGTGCGGTCCCCGGATCAGCAACTTCAGCCTCACCTGGGAACTTATTAGAAGTGTAGATTCTCAGGGTCCAACCCAGACCTGATGAATCAGATACTCCGAAATTGGGGCCCAGCAATCTGTTTTCACAATCCTTCCAGGCCTATTGTTAAAGTTATACACACTATGTCTTCCCGTTTTAGACAAATGCCAATGCTGCATCTGAATGCAAAATACCCCTTTGCCCTCTGGTGTTCTGTAGTTACTAAAATGTCCTTTTTCTACCTGCACCGACAGAAAACTCAAGACCCCATCAGAATCTCCCTTGAGGAAAACAGTGCACTAGGCATATGAGCAGCTACTGAGTGATAACGGAGAATGATGCTATTAAAGGGCTCAGACACTAACCTCAGCGACCAGAAAGTGAACACTTTCAATAACTCTGCCTTGTTTCCAGAGCACCACACCCCAGGTTGTCAGGTGTCTTAAGCTCCCTTCTCCTGGCATCCCCAGGCTGTGAAAATGGAGATTGAGAGAGATTGCTTACCAGATACAGAGAGATACTGGTTTTAGCCCCACAACTTTCTTTACACAGGCAATTTGGGACGATTCAGTATCCAGGAGAGTTACTAAAAAGAAGTGGTTTTATCTAAAGTGGCAGGTGCCAGCTCTCTTGGGTATAGCAACCACCTCTTCCCCATGAAGCACATATTTGAATTTATTATTTCTTAGGCAATTTGCACCCTCCTCAGTCGATTTCGTATTAACTGAAGAGAGTGATGCTCATTGAATTGAGGGATGAAAATTCCAGTATTCTCTTCTCCACAGCCAAAATGATGTTGTGATATACTGGATGAGTAAAAAAAAAACAAAAAAAAAATCAATCCATTATACTCTCTGGTTCTGCTCGCTCAGGGACTTTGTCATTCTCTTATAATTTCAGATGTTTTACAGTCATTCTTGTAATACGTCAGTAGTTTGACCTGTAGGCTGAGGGAAAATAGTTAACTCTCTTTCTGCTTCTCGTATGAAAATCATTACAGGGACCATTTCTCTGCCTGCAAAGCAAAGTGCATTAAGACAAAAATGTACCCAGCCTGATCCTTTTCACTCAGGCCTGATATATTCTTGGCAAAATTATAGAAGATGACCCGGAATGTTGGCCAACTTTCTTCTCATCCTGAGTTTGTAGCACTACTGCTTTTAAAGGTTTTTGTTTGTTTGTTTTGTTTTGTTTTTAATTTAGATTTTGTTTTGTAACTTTTGTCAGTTGGAGAAGCTATTTAATTCCTTTTGAGAGCTGTTTTGGGACATTAGAGGATTATTGTTTGCTATTTTGAAGGTACAATGGTGGTGCTATTTTTAAGATTTCTTCTGTCATTCCCGTGATTAGCCTGTCTCTGAGGCTTCGGGAATAAGACTAAGTTTGCTGCAACCAGAGACTGACTTTGTAAAGATGCTTTTTTTTTTTTTTATTTTGATTATGAAACATCAAAAAAGCCTCTCTCGGTGGGTATGCTCCCTCTGAAAGAACTAGTCTTGCAGGTGTTAGGGCAGACGGTAGGTATGACTGGAGTATTGTGGAGACAGTCCAGTGGGAACAGCTAAATGGGGGCAGTGGTTCACACAGGGATATTTTTCATACTTGACATTATCCTTTATGGGAAAGTGTTTTATTTAAAGGAATATTTCCATTTTAATGGTTGAGAAACCTGAACCGCTGTTCCGACCTCATTTTCATCATTTGGTGCTGGAGAAGCAGCCAAGAAATGGGTGGACCCTTAGGAGCTAGGAGCTCAGCTTCCGGCCATTCTCTTTGGGGACAATCCCTGAGACAGGTCACTCAATGCTCTGTGAGGATGCCTGTGTGTTCTGTGGGTGTTTGGTGAGTGTACACATGTGTGTGCACGTGCACCTGTACATACACAAGCAGTATCTATATTATCCTGGGAATGTATAACATAAATAGTTTATATATTATACGGATAGCAAGTAGAGGGAAACCACATGTTAAAAAGATATGGCAGGCTTTGAAAGTGGGAATTAGATGGCATTTTGGGGTGAGAGATCCTTTAGGAGACTTAAAAGCATTTTGTTTACTTCTGAAACATTTTATTTGGGGGATACAGCCAGATATACCTACTTTTTAATACACCTAGGTAATATACAGTCTGATCTTTGATTCAATAGATATCTATAAGTATTGGGTACATCCCAGGTACAAGACTGGTGAATTAACTGTGAGTGAGACAGAAGTGCTTCCTGACATCATAGATTTTCCTGAGTAACAAAAGAGACAGACCGTTAAGAGAAACAATGGCAATAAAGTGTGCTATGTTCTATGGCAAATGAGAGGCTTCTGAGATTCCAAGCAGGCAGATCAATATTGTCAAAAGGTGGGAAGGCTTCTGGGAAGAAGGGACATTTAAGCAGAGAGCGAAAGATGAGTCAGAATTTCCCAGGGAAGGGAAGGACAGAAGATGTGCTTCCAGCGGGAAGGAGCTGCGTGTGCAGAAGTCATTGGCAAGATGTGAGCTGCGAAGCTCTTAGTCCCATGAGCAAATGAACCTTCAGACTCTTATCAACAGCTCTCCTCTTATAAATAGATAGGAGTTCTCTGCACCAGAAACTAAAGGAATTGGATTTTCATAGAAGATTAAAAATCAGTGCATTCTTCCATCCTGAGTGCATCAGAGACTTTATTTAAGATATAAAATGTTTTTGCATTAATACAGAAAAGGAAGATATCACCTTCAAATATGCCATAAGACCAAAAAAGAAGAATAACTGGGATACGAGAAGGTCAGAATTTATGATTCACAAAAAGATTTTAAAATCAGCGAGTCGTGCTGGTTTGATGGTCCATCTTGGGGTCGCTATCATCTGGCCTATTGATCATGCCTTCTCATCATAGGGCGGCGCACGTCACAGATTCCCTTCTCCAGCAACATTGTGTCTTCTCTCAGCTTCACCCGCTGTTGTGAGAAACCCTGGGAAGCAGTGTTCTCATCCAGCACTCAGAGAGCATCCGACTCCCCTCCACGGAGCCCCTCGTGCACTCTCGATCTTTAAGAGGTTACACATCAGCATTGCACTCAGTTCCTAGGCTCTCCAGGCCAAGTCCTGAATGCGCATTCTGGTCGCTTCTTAAGGCTGAGATAAAAATATTCAGAATATTTTTAAGAACTGCAAGTTGCTGTTTCCTTGAGATAGAATTCTGACCGTGAGGGAGGTCAAAAGAAGCAGCCTCAGCACTTGCTTTCAAAGCCACCTAAGCAGCTGTACTTGATAGAGAGGGCGCTCGAAAATGGCCAGGTGATGGTCTCTCTGGTTACAGTGTAGCTCCCCGGTGAAAATTCTGGCAATCTTCTGACCCAGGGTGGCCATATCACTTCTTGTCTGCGTGGAGGCGTGATTGTCTTGTGGAACAGGTTGGAAAGGGGAGTCTTTCCGGAGCAAGCTCTTGATGAATCCAACTCATCAAATCTCAACTAGTCATCTCAGCAGCTTGAAAGGAGAAGTATTAAGCAGCTCAAAAAAAGCAGTTCAGCAGAAAATAGAGTAAGAATAATAACGAAAAGACGCAATATGTTATCTTTACTTCAAAACAAAGTGAGAACTTGAGAATAGAGTGGAGCACTTCTTTTGTAGTTTGTGGACTTTCCTTGGGATTCAAAATATATTTCTATCTCTACCTTCATCTCTCCCTGACAGATGTAATGCAGATTTTAGGCCAGTGTGGTCTGCCTTGGGTTCAGACTAGACTCAAGATGACTTGAGTCTTTGAGCTAATGTTAGACAGGTGGGTTGAATGTTCAGTTTCACCTGGCTACAGTCTTCTCAGTGCTGTGGTAAGAAAGACTGGTAGGGCCCATAGACAGCAATGATGCCACCAAGCCCTCCATTGATCAGACTCAGACTGTGGCGTTTTTTTCCTTGCCTAGTGAGAGAATTACTTGCCCCTGATACAGCTAGAGTCCTAGTTTCCCTTATTATTTATTAAATGTATCATATGCCTATGGGTGCTAGAGAGTTAGGCTTAGAGGTGAGAAAGAGAACATCGCTATGGGATTTTGGCTGTACCTCTACACCTAAGATCCAAATAACTGAGACAGATAGAGATATTCACCTCAAAAACTCATTCCGCTCCATAGGTTGCTCTATAGAAATCAGCAATATAATATTCTTCTTCACACAATCAACCAAAACCTTCTTTTCTTGGTGCTTACTGACATAAGAGGCCATGGAAAGCCAGTTGCTGGTCCACACAAGTAACATTTTTGGCAAACAGGTTTCTGGGGTCCACTCAGGGATTCTGATCTGGTAGATATGTGACAGGGCTCAGGAATCTATAAGTTTAATATGCTCCCCAGTTCCTTCCAATGTGCAACTAAGTCTGGGACCCATCGGCCAAAAGTCAGAACCATCAAACAGAGCAAACTCCCCAAATTCTGTCTTTTGCCCATTGAAGAGCTGTTATTTCAAAACTATTCAGTTAGGAAGTATATTTGAGTATCTAACATGGGCATTCCACCTAAATAGGGCCCTTCTGATGGAGCGTATAATCTTATGTTAATCAAATAATTCAGGCCTATTCTAACCACAGATCCTCACTGTGGGAAATATTATGAAAGGTAATTAGTCCAATCCCCCAAGTAATTTATTTTTTTCTCTATAGAATCCTGTCAAATAATCGTCTGCTCCAGCTTGAACACATCCAGAGCTGGTGTCCTCTATGGATGACCCCCTATTAATATCAGAAAGTTCTCTCTTAGGCAGATCATTGGGCACACCTCTCAAGTACCCTGAGCTTCGGAGATCACTTTAGCGCCCTCCTGAGGGATTGGGGGTTAACGCTAGTTGGTTATGACTACCTGTTATTAGCAATTACTGTCTATGTTATTAGCAAAGTGGAACATCATACTGCCCCATGTAAGCTTAAAGCCAACATTTACCATTATGTAACATTTACCCAGTGCAAATAGGAGTCCTAACAGATTGCATTATTTCACCCAGTTTACAGTGTGAAAACCAGAATGAGCTGGGCAAATTTACACTGGAATTGTTTCAAAAGGTTGGTGTATATTTCTGAACAAGATGTACAAATATTTTTAGGGGTTTTAAAAATAATGTGTCATATTTTCTGTACTCTTCTTAGGAACAGTGTCAGTGAAGAAAAAAGATGGATTTGACAATGTGATGTTTAGTGGGGTTGTTTTTTGAGGCTGAAATATTGAAATATGCCAGTGGTGAAGTCAAGGGTCTATTTGTTATCTGTCAGTAAATGAGGACTTGCTCAGAGTGTTATTATAAATAACATTCTGTTAATGAAGCATCTTTATTTTCTACCTGTTGATATGACAAATGAATACCCGCATAATGTGTTAGAACTTTACAATACACATTTCCCTTTTCGGTTAATAAAGTAGTTGGGAAAGTTGACAGATTCAGAAGCATGTATGTTATTTGAGGGGAGGGGGAGGTTATTAATATTAAAAAACGTTACTGGAACTGTTTGCATTATTAATCAATTGATGTTTATTTCTATTCATTTCATGTGATTATTTTGTTTATTAGATCAAAGAGTTTAAGATTTATTAAAAAAAGGTCTTTCCTTTTTTTAGGCTTCTAATTTTTATTTTTGAGAAGTAAAGGCTGTAGAATTGACAAATTCAAATAACCCTAAAATTGCATGAAGAAGAGATGTTCTTAAAACCACACGGCATGACTCTTTAGGCGATGTTAGAAGATTTTGGCATTCATTGTTGAATTTTGTGCACACGTTTTATTTTATTTTATTCTTAATTTGCATGTCAAGAAAGTGATTCCCTTATTTTTTTTCCTCGTTATTTCTTTTTCTTCTCTGTGAAGACACTGTAAATTTATTTTGATCTCATTTTCTTTCCGTTAGATTTATTTTCTTCTGTAGTGACATTTAGAAAGGTATTTTTGGTATCATTCTTTGAATTCTTCAGGGGTTACAGCTAACGGGTGACAGAAAAAAAAATCTTGTTCACATTTGTCGCTTACTTATTGCACACCTTAGTACTCTTATAATTTCTCTAATTTGCATGTTACAGAACTGAAGCCAGGACAAGACATAGAAATTAAAGCAAGAGAACGTTACACAGTGGTCATTGACTGAAATAATAATCTGCATGTTGTTTTCCCTTCTCCCTCCTGCATGCAGGGATTTGGTTTCGTAACTTTCGAAAATAGTGCCGATGCGGACAGGGCGAGGGAGAAATTACACGGCACCGTGGTAGAGGGCCGTAAAATCGAGGTGCATGTTCAAAATATTTTCCTTTACATCTTTTTTATAAATGTCTGCTTCACGCTCATTCGTCGTTTCAGATGCATCATTGTGTCTTGTATGTGACCCTCTCCCTTCTCATTGTTTATATATATATATATTTATATATAAAAAGGAAAACTGGCCTTACTTTTTTTTTTAATTTTACTTTATTATGTTACTCTTATGACTGCTGAAAGGTGGATGGCAAAAGCGACACAAAAGAAAGGTTAATCTGAAAGGTTTTTTTTTTTAATTTTCTGTGTTTTATAGTCAGTGGGTGCAGTAGGTTCCAAACAGTGGAGAGAGTGTTGCAAAACAAAACAAAATACAGAGCAGTTTCTTTTTTTCTTTTCTTTCTTTCCACTGCAGGGTTGACGAGGGATCCACAGTGGTGTGCAAATTAAGCCAAATTGTGAAAGAATTAGCGTTCGAAAGAACAATTGTTTAAAAAAAAATGAGAGGGCTTTGTCATTAAACCTTTCATTTTTTTTTTTTTTTAAGAAGCCAGTTTGAATCTTTGTATTCTTTTGATAATAAAGTGAATGACAAAACAGGATTTCCTGTTCCGTATCTGGCCCCGCTTCAATGAAAAAAATAAACGCTAAAATTCCGATACTCAAAATTTACTCTTTCTACCACTGGATCTCCCTCAACGTGGCCACAGGGTCATATTTGTTAAAACTTAAAAAAAAAAAAAATACCAGTTAAAAATGCTTTAGTCTTTGGAGTAAGATGTTGCATATTTTGCCTTTCATTTTCCCCCCTCGACGATAACGCTTAGGCCCCTCACCAAACTCTCAGTAACCATGGTAACTGTATACAAAGCCATGCTGGCGATGGTGGTGAATGGTAAGTGGTGAAGTCCATCTGCCGTTTCACGTATTTAGTGCTGATATATCTATATACATATATATATACCACGTGAATTTTTTTGACTTGTTGTATTAAGTTTTCTTGATGCTCTATTTTTTTGGATATTGGTACGCCTGTAATTGAGTGTACGTTCTAAGCTAGCCTGGGAGGCTCTGACTGGATTGAGACATGACCGGTGCACATCTTACTCAGATCGTTAACTCCATACTGTGTTAAACAATGCACCCTCTCTTTTATCCTTTTGTTAGCTGTGACTTTAAAGCTTGAATGATTTCGTTAATTCTTGCGATGTAAAAGGCTCTTGTTCCAAGTGTTGAATGCTAGATGTTGCTTCCCGGATGGTTCTTCCCTCCCACAGTGTTGCACACGGCTAAAACCTGTTTGTCCCTTTTTTTGACATTTATGTGCCCTTGTACCTTGTCTCTTCCCTCTCCTACTCCACTGCATGTTCCTTCATATGAACTTTATTTTATGTTTAAAAAAGTATTTATTGTTTCTGTGTTACCATGGAGTACACGCATGCATTTAAATCTTCAATTATGCAGTTCCTTTTAATTTGCTTTTACTGTCTCCTTATTAAACTTTTAAATGATATGACATTGCTTTATTGAAATGATTTGTAAGTTAAAACGGTTATGAAGTAAATGTAATTATAAAAATGTATGATTTTGTTATGCACCTACTGCCTTTTATAAATTAAAATGCATTTTAGTTTTTTTTTTTTTAATAAGTAATCACAGTCATAATGCATGCAACTAATTGAACTGCGGGCTGGCCCTGGAACATGTACTCATTTGTGTTTTCTATGTACATAGGTAAATAATGCCACAGCACGTGTAATGACAAATAAAAAGACTGTCAACCCTTATACAAACGGTAAGTAGAGACTGGCGTTTTATAAGAACTCAGCTCTACCTCTGATGCCTCTGAATCTATTAAGTGCTTTAACCAGAGAATCCGTTTCAACAAGCTGAGTTTGCCTCAGCACAGCTACTGTGTCCCTGCTGTCCACCTGCCACAGTGAACCGCTTGAATCAATACGATAATTTTCACGACAAAGGCCAATTTAGTTTTCAGGTTAAGTGTGCATGCTCTTCTTCCAGTCTCTCTAGAATAACTCCCATTTGGGGTGAGATACAGTCATTATTTGGGGATTAGTTGGTTAATTTAATTTGTTGTTATTATAGTAAGTTAAGTGAGGATGTTTGTTTAATTTTTTATCACTGCCCCTTCGTTGATCGCTAATCATTCCTGAATGTGCGGCTGCAGAATTTGGTTCCGGCTTTGAGTCTTCTCTGGAGTTATTAGGCTTTTGAAGTGGCTTAGAGCGTGCCTCACGACGAGTTCCACAGTGAGAGCAGAGTGTATGAGTGCGTGATTTGCTCCTCTCTGAGTTGCCTAGTGCCCTTTGGGGCCCTGTGAGGATGTTGCTGTGTATTGCAGACCCCTTCAGGACAATGCCTTTCTTCTTACTAACCGAGAAGATGTCTCTAAAGTCCTCACAATAAGAATTCATATATATATGATGAGTCATTAAAAATCTGCAAACATTTTGATTCTTTATTCCTTCTCAGAATAAATCTTTCTTAAGATATATGGGGGAAGATCTGCTGATATGCTAATCACATACTCAATTATACCAAAAATTAGAAAGTCATGCAGTAAGAGTATATATACTTAGTGGAATATTATACCCATTACAATAAGCAGGATGAAGACCATGAAGGGCCCATAGTGAATGAAAAATTGTAAAACAAAATTCTAAAATAAAAAATTACATGTACAGTATGATTTCAACTAAGTTTATGGTGGACATTACAGCAAAATGCTAATGGTTGATGAATTGTGAGGCTAAAGATATTTCTTCTTTGTTTTATAGGTTTTTAAAAACAATATAATTTTATTACTGCTATAGGGGGAAATGTATGGAATTTTCCAGTTTTAGCATTTTAATTACACATGAAACATAGAAATATAGACTCATTTTAAAAAAGAAAGAAACATTAAAGAAAAGGCTAAAATATATTTTGAATAACACCACTGCCAACTTGGTTCCTTCCTCCCACCTCAGGGGATGCCACTATTACAGATTATTGCCTATACTTTTGTTTTGCATTTTTTATGCATATATGTGTAGTAAGATATGTTTATAGTATTCAAAGTATTGTGTACATGGTTTTTATATAAATGGTATCATGGTGTACATATCATTTTTAATTGGCTTTTATAAATCAATGTAGAGTTCTTTTGATGTTAGTATATAACAGACCAAATTCATTCTTTTTAGTGGTTACATAATATTCCATTAAATGGATATATGGGCTTATTCCAACCTTCCACACTGATTGACATTAAGGGTTTTTTTTACTGTTATAAATGATAGTATTAGCATTTGGTAGTCTTGTTTTTGTTTTTCTTTCTTGCACTGATGGCTACCAATTTGGCTAAGTCAGTTTGTTCTTATTTTTAAAAGGGGCACCATTAAACAGAGATATACCCTCAATATAATAGGGCTCTAAGTTGAAAGTCCAGAAGGATTATTTATTCTGCTGACCCATTTTCCCAGCTCCACCAACCCAAGACATCTCCTTAAATGGTATAGAAAATTTCCACAGCAGACTTGGAATGCCCAGTGCTGACATGAAGCAAACCTCTGATTTATGTCATGAATTTTCTCTGCCCGAGTAAAAATGTTAGCTCTGCAACTTGCCAGAGTTAATACATGATGACATCAATCTGATTATTGGGCATTTTCTTTAATTATGAAGTAGCAATCGTGTGTGTGTGTGTGTGTGTGTGTGTTTTCATGCATATGCATAGGTGCTTGTGTGTGTTGTTTATGTGAGAAAAATGAAGCAAGGGAAACCCAATATTATTCCTTAAGCCATATGTATGCATATTTATTTTAATGAAAGAGTTATTGATCAATGTCATACCCAAGGGCTGAAAACTAGACCTGTGGGATTTTTGAACACCATTCATTAATAGCCAGCTTTTCTGGAACACTGACTGTATGGCATTATGTTAAGCATTTTAAATGCACTGGGCCCATATGAAGTCCTATAAAGAAAACATAGTTATCCTTATTTTAAAGATGCAAAACTGAGGCTAGATGAGATGAAGTAATTAGTGAAGTCTTTTCCGTTTATTATGAAGTAACAAAATCTTGTGGCCGTGCCTGCTGTGTGTATAGCGCATCGCTCTTCCCCCATCATCTTACAGAACTACACTCAAGTGGCAACCAGCTATAATAACAAAAAGATTCTTAAATGTGCAGCCCCAAATTCCTGCCAGATGTTGGCAATAAACATCCCACATCCCATTCCAGGTAACCATGTATTCTTTGTTTCTAGGAATAAGTCATGTGAGTATCTCATCCATGTACCTGAAAAGGGGACACTCAGAGGCTTAACCTGTGACATAGACTAAGCATGGTACCTAAGGGGTAGATGGACGGTCAAAGTAGAACTCACTTAAAAAACCAATGCAAATCCTAATTACGTAAAAACAGTTGGCTTCTATAGAGGAGATCATGCGGACTTTGGGTATTCAAAGAAAAGCAGTTCTCAAAGCTTTTCCAATCTTTAATTCCTGAGTATCATCACTACAAATAAATTTTCCCATAAATTGCAATATAACATAACTGAAAATATACAGGGCCCTCCCAGAGCCTTAACAAGAGTGACTCTATTAAAAGGGAATATTATCACCCCCCCAAAAAAAGAAAGAAAAAAAAAGAAAGTGGTAACTGTGTGAGATGATGGCTATGTTAATTAGCTTGACTGTGGCAAATATTTTACAATGTATATGTATATCAAATCAACAAGTTGTACACCTTAAACATATACAAATTTTAGTTGCCCATTATACCTCAATAAAGCTGGAAAAAAAAAAGAGGAGATAAGTCAGGACCAGTGAAGTTACAATGAAATAAGAAAATTAAGTGATCAGTGAGATTCATTCAGTAGCTACCAAATTCCTTCTCACAAACCATCGAACTTACTCTTCAGCAAAGTTATACATTACTAGTCATCAAATTTTGAGGTTGTCCTCAAAGGGTGAAGTGTACTATCAATGCCAGTATCACATTCAATGCATTCCTTCAATCATGTATCTAACCAAAGTTTAAGCAGCTGCAAAGTTTCCAATGATGAGTAAGACTGGACCCTAAATGCAGTGAGACACACGGCTAGGAGGCTCTGCTATTGAGGACCACAGTTAATAACATCATGGAAGATGCAGATTCCGTTTCCCAGGACATTTGAATTTGGCTATGAGAGAAGACGGTAGAATGACGTATAGGGGGTCTGGAAACTCTACCCATCAGAATGCTCTGTAAACAGGGAATGGGGCTATGTATTGCTGATTTTTCCTGAGGACACCAACCCTCAGAGACGAGTTGTGCTCATTGGAGATCAGATATTTGCTTTGCAAAACAAGTTGAGAACCAGATTCTCAGGGATTTCCTGGCTGTTGGAGAAGCATGGGTGTTGGATATAGATCTTTTATTCGCTTAGAGATCTTAGGAAGGATGAGAACTGGACAAAAAGATCCAAAACTATGGAGAGAGGTAGATTTTCTATCAGCTCGGCCTTTCACTGGCTGTTGAACTGCAGGCAAGTTGTTTAAATGCTCCACATATCAGTTTTCTCAAGTAGGAACTATAGATATAATGGCACCTCTTACATACGGTATTTGTAATCATTATGGGAGATAAAAGTACTTAACACAATCCCAGGGGTACAAAGTGCCCTAAAAATTTAATTACATACTAATCTCAATAATAAGTAGTCATTGTGTTCCTTTTTTGGCTATAGATAGTAAGTTGAATTTCCTGATAGACATACTAGTTTGAGGATCAAATATTCAGATGCCAGCAGAGGCTGGGCAGGTAAAATAAATGAGCAAACAGAGAGAGTCTCAGAAACTCACAGTCTTTTTGGACTATCTTTCATGTTCATACCAAGAAAAGCAAAATTTTTCTTTATTAAAAGAAAAAACAGCACAGGGCAACGATAAAAGATCACTGACATTTGCACTCCAAGCCAGACGCATGATAGGGAGCAGTGGTGACTGTGACTAACTGAGCGATTAAATGCGGTGGTTCCTGGTCACCTTCGGCAAATCGGTCCATGGGGGAGTCTTAATCTAAAGTTGCCATTTCTACTAATGTTTCAAAAGAACGAGAAATCCTGTGTTTTAGATGAAATTTAAATGTTGGCAGTGAATACATGTTGCAAAAAAAATAAATAAATAAATACTGAGTGAACCAAAGAAAACACATCTGTGCACAATATGCACTTTTCATTTTGGGCATTGCCTCCTGCACCATTTCAGCTACAGGTCTCTGGCATCTTTAGTACATGCCTTTGGAAAGCATTGGTATGCAGTGTTGGAAACCCCTGTGGTGTCTTTAAGGGAACTTTCTTGAATGTGTTTCTTTGCTATCCAACCCAGCAAAGCCCTAGAGAAGGAGTGTGCAGATTTTTCTGTGCACATTTAAACTTGCCTTTTAACACTCGATACAGCCATAGTTAACACTGGGGATCTTGGCGAGCGGTTTTCTAAAGACGGCTGGCACAAGAGCTTTGAGAAGCGAAATTTGAGGAGGGGAGCTCTGATTTGCATGCAGCCCCTCAAGGCCCAGCCACAGAGAGGTCTCTCTAAACTGCTCACGTGTCTGATATGGAGCAAGACCCCCATGTGTCTGGTCTCTGCTCCATTGGCTTGTTGCATGGGGGGCCCTGGGAGGCTGGGAGCAGTGGGCTTTATCAGCTGTTCTCCTTTTGTTGTAAGCTTCATTGTTCGATTTAATGTCCTTGATCAAAATCTCTGAATTTGCAAGGCCTGGGGACATACACAGACTGCCTGAGAAATTAGAACTGGGATCGTTTTGTCCGTCTTCCAGACAGTGCAGGCTCAGGTCTCTAGCAGAGTTATTTATCCCAAGGGTCTCTTCCAGGTACTAGAAGGAGTCACAGGGAGTAGGAGACTATTTGCATGTGATTTGCATATATTTATATAAGCTTGCATGAGCTCTGTAAGTCTGAGCTGGGGTGATTTTCAAGGGCTAGATTCTTATTGTCTTCCCCTTGAAGACAGTCATCCCTAACAGGGTCCTTCTTTATTAGATGTATTTCAGGAAGCAGGTCACTGGAGGGTGGAAGGAGATAGAATCCTAGTCCAAAGGGAATGAGTCCATTAGAAAAAGCTCTCTAGTCCTTCAGTGCCTTTAGGACAAAACTTAGTAAATATTTATGGAGAACCAACTATCTGCCAGACGCAGTTTTAGGTGCTGGGAATTCACAGCGGATGGCAGTCCTGCTCACTTGACCATTAATTTTAATGAAGGAGAATGGTTATTAAAACAATTAAGAACAAGCAAAGAAAGAAAAAAAGATAAATCCAAGTGGTTTTAGCAGCTATGCAGAAAACAAAACTGGGAACTGGATCAGCCAGTAGCTCTAAGGAGTGGAGGGAGTGGCATTAAGTAGCCTGCCCTAGAAAGACGTTGGAGACCTAAATAACATCAGGTCAACTTTGTCAAGAGTGGGGAGAATTCTCCAAGCAGAGGGAGTAGCAGTGAGTACAATCTAGAATGATCTAGAATGATCTTAGGTGGTTTCATAAAGATTAAAAAGTCCAACGTTACTGTGGTTTGAAGAGAAGGGAACAAGGGTACAAAATAAATGGACAGGGGTTAGATGGTGTGCGCTTGTAGTCAGGGTAAAGAATTTGTGTTCTTCTAAATTAGGAAGGAAGCTTTTGAATTCTGTAGGGGAGAAAGATAAATCCTCTACCCTCTCTGGGTCCTTCTGGTTGGGCTATGAATTAAATTCACATGAGACAGAATAACAGGAGAAAATCAAACAAAGCTTTATAACATGTATACAGGGGGGAAACCCAGGAAAACTGGGTAACTCGCAGAATGGCTCTTAAATACCATCTTCAGCTAAAGACAAAGGAGGATGTTGGGAGTGGGAGGAGTCAGTTAGGGGAGATTACCAGAAAAGGACAGGAGACAAGAGTAAGGTTATCATGCAGATTTAAGTCCTTGCCTTCCGCATTGATAAGAGTTTTTCGGTAAGGTCATCCTCCTCTCTTCCTGATACAGAGAGGGAGACATCTTTACAAATGGAGATTTCCCTTACAAATGTAAATGTCTCTTACAAAGGGTAACTTCTACTTCTACTTGGTTTTCAGAGCTTTTCCCATGTCTGCAATTTTTAAAAGTAACCAGCCCAAAATAATCCTTATGCCAAAGAGACACATTTTGGGGTTGCCAATTCTGATCCCCCGCAATTCTGAGTAGCAGAATGACATAAATGAGTTACTTTTTAAAAAATGATTTGGCCACTCTGAATAGAATGGATGAGGCAAGGGTGGAAGGAAGGGAGAAGGAGTAAGAGGAGATGGTAAAAGTCAGGACATTTTTGCCGTGGACTTGTCCAGGCAAGAAACAGAGGTATCTTGGCCTGGGATGGTGGCAATGGAGAGGGAGTAGAATAGAGAGAGTGGAAACATCTTTTCAAAGTCTAAACAATAGGACTTTCTATTGGATTGTAAGTGGATTATGAGGGTAAGGGAAGAATCAAGGAATTATTCATCAAGAATTTTGTTCTGAGAAACCAAGTGGATGGAGATGCCATTTGCTGAAGAGGAAGACTCAGTGAGGGATAGCCTTCAAAGGAGGAAGAAGATGAAGAGTTGGGTTTTCATGCCTGGTATGGTTCAGAAAGGCTTTTGTTTTCCCTACAGTGGGAGTAGAGCAGCCTTGTTTAGGAGAAAGGACCAGTGATGAGGAGAAGAGCAAAACCTGTGCTGATGTTCCCATGATGACCTGAGCAGTCTCGTTTCATTTAGCTGCTCACAGATTCCCAGTTAATTTCTTGTAGAGGAAACCTTATCAATGACCTCTCTCAATTAATATTTGCAGACATGAGACGACACATATCTCCTGATGAGGGAGAGTATCATTTAATTTCTATTATTTTTATATTGAATGAGAGTTTTCCATGAGTACACTTGGTAAACTGGTAGGTAATTGGTAGATAGATAGGTAGTGGCATTAAGTAGCCTGCCCTGGGAAGAGATTGGAGAACAACAGAACATCAGGTCAACTATCTCAAGAGCTGACCAATCAATCAATAGATAATAGATGATAAAGGGAAAGAGAGAGAGAGAGAGAATAGATAGATAGATAGATGATAAAGATAGATAGATGATAGATAGTGGCATTAAGTAGCCTGCCCTGGAAAGACATTGGAGACCTAAATAACATCAGATCAATTTTGTCAAGAGCTGATGGATCAATTGACAGATAAATAGATGATAGACGATAGAAGGAGGAAGAGAGATGATAGCTAGCTAGCTAGATGATAGAGATAGATGATAGATTGATGGATAGATGATAGATAGATAGATAGATAGATAGATAGGTAGATAGATAGATAGATAGATAGGTTTCTTGGCCCAAGGAAGATAAAGGCAGATGAGAGAAATATGATTTAGGCATTCTTAGACACCTCTGCGAAATCTATTTCTTTGAAAAAGTGAAAGACCATTGGCATAACTTATAATCTTTAAGAGTTACATCAAAATTAATCGATGGGTCCACATTCAGTGAATGGTGTGTCTCAGCTTTGTGAGCAAAAGGAAGTATTTAAGGGTGCTAATAAAGATGTATACAAAAAACAAAACCTTACTTGAGTAGTATCAAAAAGACCCCGTCTCCTCTACCAGTAAAAGGTAGGGGCATAAGCAGGGCATAAGAGGGGGAACAGAGAGAGGAAGAAGAGGAGTAATAAATTAATAACTTAATTATTAATTTAATATGAATCCTCACAGATTTCTTTCACAACTCTAGATTTCTGTGAAGGACTAGAAAGAGAACATTAAATATATACAGATAACCCTGAAGATTTATTTTTGACTAGTTTGCTCTGTTTTCTCTTAGGCTCCAAATGACTTGAAAGTGGACATTAGTTCCCATGTCCTCAGGAATTGGGTATTTTCTTTTTTTGGAATCAGTGGAATTTCACTTGGTCAAATTGAAGTCATTTTTCACATTCCTAAAATACGTATTCTGAAATGTCTGGGGTAACTCTTATTTTTACATCACTATAGATATTCCTATAAGACAAGATGTGGTTAACGTAAGAGAGGAAGGTGTCAGTATGAGGTTTCAGAAACCATTGGGACAATAGGTCTCAGAATTTCGTACCTCTTTCTGTATGTCTAAAATGGGGCCCAGGAATTTCCAATAAAAAGTCTCCCAAGTAATCCAAGACAACTCTTTGAAAAACCCTAACCTAAGGTCATCCTGGGGGCTGTAATCCAGCTAGCATATTCGAGTTGGAACCGCAAGTTCTCAGAAATGAAACATTCTAGAACATTCTAGAAAGTTCTTAGGTCCATCCAGAGGCCTATCTATTGAGATATTGAGCCTCTACCTTCCTTAGTGGATCAGTAGATTGTGGCCACCTCTTAGCTGTTCTTATAGGTGCATAACTCAGGTCAAACGGTGGGATGTCACACCTCTCCTTTCTGGGAAGCTCTGAGAGTGCTTGTCAGAAATATTTTCCCTCAAATCCCAACTTTCACCATTGCCTTTTCTCAGGAGCATTTATTAAAGGACTTCCAGTGTTTGACCCTCACCCAAGGACACAAGGTGTTCCATGAAGGCAGCACGCTCTTCTTCCTCTGTCTTTCAGGAATCCTATAAAGGATGTTTTCATAAAGCCTTACCAGCAGAAGCAGGAAATGATCACTAAACCCTAAAACGTGTTCATTCTTGCGAGATTGTTCCCTAAATAATGCCCGATGAATCTCTAATGTGAATAGCTTCTCGATTTGCAAATATTCTTGTATGCTCTTTTCTTGAGTAAAAGTTTCTAAACGGCCAGCATCAGTTATACAGAATACGCTCCATCCAGAACATTTGGAAAATTACAAGATTCTGTTAATTTTATATACAGGTTATTTGAAAGTTACCTTAGATATCACGCATTGATTAAGAATTTTTATGGTTCCTGAATGCACTGAAATGTATTCCACACTTAGTCTCTAGTGGATAAATGTCATTTTCTTTAGGATTTAAAAAGCACTTCGGAATTCTATAGAGTCTCTGGGTCATAATTAGGAGTGACAATTATCGAAATACGTTGCTGCAAAGAATTCTGTTTATGCAAGCTTTCAAATTTCTGTGAACTTAATGCAAAGCGACATGTGATGGATTATCTGGCAGCGATATATGTAAAGAAGACAAAAAATTGAAATTATTATAGTGACTCTAGAAAATATTGATATAGGAGAAAATTAATTACCACATCATTTTCAAAAGGTTTACCTGTAGCTGGTCAGTAATTTCCATACTATTAATATAATTGGCAGAAAATCAAAGAAGGGCATAAATCTATTTTCCCATGTATAGATTGCAAATAATTTTTTACGTATACCTAAACTATATATCTTCTAAACTTTAAAATAAGAAAATACACCACTCCATTTGACTTGTAGTTAATTTGTGATAAGTTGTTAAATCAATTATGATAATAACATTTTCGTATATTTGTTTTAAGGCTGGAAATTGAATCCAGTTGTGGGTGCAGTCTACAGTCCCGAATTCTATGCAGGTAAAGAGTTTTTCTTTGCATGACTTCTTCTTGGTCTTTTCTAAATGTGCTTTGCCTGCCAATAAAGAATGGGTTTCATAAAATAACCTGAATCAAGGAAATCCTTATCCTAAGAAGTTTTGAATGATTTTTTTTTGGCAAAACCAAAAGTGTTTAAAACCCTTTAAAAAATAAAGGGGAGTCATGCAAGTTACATTGTGGAGTAAGCATGGCGCTGCTGCTCCCTGTGGCATTTCACATTGATTTTGCCTCAAAAAAGCATTGAGACTTTGTTCAAGAGCATATTGAAGAAATGTAGAGCCGTTCACGCCCATTTTATTTCAATATGCCTGGATGTGCTTTTTTAGCCATGCATTTCCATTTGGGGTTGCATTTTTTTCCTGACAAAGCAGAGAGTTGGCTCACTGATTCCAATAATATGGCGGTGAGTTGAAATTGCCAAGAGAAGGATTATTTAGAAAACTAAAAAACACTAAGTTGTCTTTTTCCTCCATTAATCAGTTTCCCTTAGCAATTCCATTTCTCTCTGCTTTGCCTTCAAGGATGTGTCTCTCTCCTCACCCCTCCCCTGCTACCCACCAACTAACCACTCAGTTGGGAAATCCACTCTCCTAGAAAACTTGGTCATCAAATTTGGAAAGAGAGTAACCCAGAAGCAACAGTGGCTGAGATCTTTGCCTGGCTTGGCCTGTCACTTTTGCCTGTTATCTCCCTGTGCGTTAACGAGGCTGCATTTAACACCTGAGAACCTTAGTAGATTTGCCACGTGGATAATGAAAGGAAGTCTTTCTATGATGCGGCCCTAGCTTTTTAATAAGAAATAAAAGACCAATTGGTCCAGATACACTCACTTAGTGATCTCTTGATGGTAAGTCACACACCTCGTTTTGTCTCTTTTGGGATGTCTTCCTTCTGTCATTTTCCTGGAGCTAAGCGTCAACCTAGTGGATGAGAAAGGGACACAGGAAGCTTACACAGCACTCAAGCACAGTAACCAACTTGATTAACAAAACTGAGTAAATCTGGGAAGGCCCAATAGGATAGCTGAGTTCTGATCTTAGGTAGGCAATATTTACAGTTATTGGTCATTTATGGATTTTACCACAAGCCTGGATTAAGTCCGGGGACTCTATGACTGTGAAGCAGCTGTGTTGACTCTTATGAGGGAGGAGAAACTTAGCTATAAAACTTTCCATGACTGTATGGTGGAACCCACCTCCTGAGAGGCCACATAGCGGAGTGAGGAACGCGGACACTGCACTCAGACAGCCCAGGTTCGAATCCTGGCTCGCCTCTTGCCAGCTGTGTGACTCTAGGCAAGTTACTTGACCTCTCTGTGCCTCAGTGTCTTCATCTGTTAAATGGGAGATGGTACTAGTAACAAACTCACAGGTGTTTATTAGAATTAAATGGGTTACTATATGAAGCATGTTTGGTGCATAACCAGCACCATATAAACGTTGGGTAAATAAAAATAAGTAAGTTAGTGTTCTGCCTCTTTACCATAAAGGGAAAATTAACTGAGACCCGATTCTGCTGAATTATGAGTGCACCACTAGACTAGGAGATTCTTTTCTTAATTTGTGAGAGGACTAGTCCTTCCATTCTCAGCATGTCCATTTAGGGGAAATTAATTTCTGGGATCAGGGTAAGGCGGTCTGTTCAGGGGGCACAGATATTGCTGGGGTACGTTCCTTGTCCAAACCTGCAAAGAAATGAAGTCCACCCAAAGGGCACAGAGAAAGTTGGACAGCAGCTTGCGTGTGTCTGTGGGCGCTGTCTGGGGAAGTGAAGTAGGGGGAGTGAGGAGGTGGCAGATTCTCTGTATGTGTGTGTGCACACATACGTGCGTATTTTCTCCTCAAAATAACAGAGGCAAGAGCAAGAAGCAAGAAACTAGCCAATGAAGGGGCAGAATATGGATGCATGAATTGAGATAGGAAAGTGCATTTTTCTGGTCCCATGCAAGGTAGTTGCTGTCTTTGGCTCAAGCAACCAGGAAAACACCAAATATCTCCTTTACGTGTGATTTCAAACCTATTTGCACATGTGTGGGTGCTTAAGAGGACATTAGGACAGAAGAAACAATTCAGACTGACTTACACATACAGCAATAAATTAATGTGCATAACTTTGAAACATTAGAGCAGCCATTCAATTAGCCCTGAGCCCAGTGATGGAAGTTAGACCACTGGACTATAAAGGAAAGAATAAGTTATAAGAAGGGTTAATATTAACTGAGGACTGTCTGTGATCAGGCACTGTTCTAAGCGCTTTATCTAAATTAATATATTTAAACCCTCATGGCAATTTTCCAAATTAGAAAACTAAGGTGCAAAGAGTTAGAATCACAGGGCTAAGATTTCACAGCTGGTAGGAAGCCAGCTAGAATTTGAAATCAAGAGCCTGGTTCTTTACAACCAGGTTATACTGCTTTATTTTTTATGACTATTAAAAGTCGTAATTCTTATTGACTGCCCCCTATGATGGTAGATCATGCTCCTGCTCTATGTCCAAACCAGTCAAATTCAAGACGAGGAGATAATCATTCTAGACTATTCCAACCACCATCACCATATTCAGACATATTAAGTGGTTGGGTCAGGGGAAGCTTTAAGGAGTCTGGACAACCAAATAATTATTTCTATGAGCTGCTCCAATAAACTTAAATCCAAAAATAATGGGCCAGTGTTCCTTGAGAAATCTGAATATTTGAGTTTTGTGTTACTAAATCTGGGCTGTCCTTAATAATCAGAAGCTGCTTCTTTCTGCCTGAATAGTGTGTATGTAGGTAGACAGAGTTCATGATATTCAGAAGTGTGGGGAAATATTGCTGCAAATTCAACACTCCAGAACAATTCCTTTGAAATATTTGAAGATCTACGAATGCTGAGAATCCAGCTAGCTTAAATCTAAAGTTTCAGGCACCTGTATCTGTGCAATGCATACATACAAAATGTAGATGTAGGATGTATTCCTTTCCATATCCAGGTATAATTATTAATGTCATCCCCGTAAATATCCATGACTAAAAATTTAGGGGGGCATTTTGAATTTCCCCAACTATAAAAATAGACTGGATTTATCTTGCAATTTTGAATGTGCCGCAAAGCTGAGATGAAGACCTTGTCATTGATTTGCTTCGGATGTTTAGTGAGTCAGCCCTGTATCTGCCTGAGACAGAAAGTCAGACTTACATGTCATTTCTATATATCAGATTTTGTGTTAATGACAAATGTCGTAATATTCCCATAGTATAATTATTGATTTTCTGAAGCTTATGCAGAATGAACAACCCAGCCTCCAATTGTCTCTCAGAATGGGGCATGAAAAGTTCACATATTTTGTAAATTAAAATCAATATTTTCAATCTCTCCTAAAGGTAATTTTCCTAATTTAGTGGACTTTTCCCTAACATTTATTTTCTCTTTTAATTATAAAATGGCAGGTTATTGATTTTCGTATATAACCTCTTGACGCCCTGAGTGCATTTTTATTGCTCATGCAGGGTGGGGGTGGGGAGAGCAGTTGCACCTCTTAATGAGGATCTTTAATTACTAGCTGAACAGTATTAATTTGCTTTGATAAATTATGACATGCACTCTCCCTTGCGTGCACATTCCAGAGGAAGCATTTAGAAAGCTGTTTGGAAAGGTCTTTCATTCCGGGGGGTTTTTCTGAACTCTTATCAAGTTGTACCTGGCAGAACTCTTTTAAATCCTTGTCCAGTGGCGAGCTCCAGAAGCAGACATACCTAAATCAGCATATCCCATGAAAGTATATAAATCTTCTTCGAGGACAAGTGGGTGTTTTCCTATAAAGCTAAACGGCATTGATTATTTTCCTAAGTCTAATCATCTTCTGACTCTTTGAGGCTTATTCTCAAGACAAATGATTGATAAGTTAATAAAAAAATCTCCAGGTGGGTCTCAAAGACTTTAGCCGGTATCTACGGCCATTCCATTTTAAACTTTAAATAAAATTAAAGGCACTAAAAAGAAGTAGGATATTTGCATATATCTGCTTTCAGTAGCATGCTTCAAGTTATTTAGTGTAATTAGAAATAGCATTTCTAGGAATCCTGATGAAGGGCGCTCAAAGGGGATTCTTAGTTTCCTCATCATTGTGAGAAATTCCCTCTGCCATCTAATAAAAAGATTAAAAAAAAATGGTGTCTTTTAGAGATAATCATGAGATCTAGCCAACGAAACTGTTGATTGAAAGCACCTTTAATCTTCCTAAATAAGTAAAACAAAATAAAAATAAATAACAGAAGGTTATATAAAGATGTCGACACGGTACTGACAAATAGCAAATTCATCCGTTTCTCGCTTGCTGGTAAGATTGCGGCACAGCTCCCCCACACTGTATATCATATCTGCCAACTCATTTCTGTGATTAAATATTCCATCAGTGGGGCTATAAGGCAGCAAAGCTTAAGAAGATTCATAAGATGCACCACTTGAACACACATAACTCACCTCCGTGGATGGAAAGCACTCGCCTGCAAAGGAAAATTGGAATTGAGTTAAATTACTCCACGAGTCGCGATCAATAGGGAAAGGAAAAGATCTTCCAATGCAATGCAAATCGAAGATATAGTTAGGCCCTGATCGCAAGAAACACAATTAAAGTCAAAAACAGAGAGATGCAGAGTAAATCAACTTGAAAACCTTGAAGATGGCGATGAGAAATAGTCTTGGCGACACTATGATTATTAGTGGAGTTTTTGAGGGGGAGGAAAGGGGTCCTGAGTGGATACTTCTCTTGAAAATAAAAGTTTCTGGTCTCAAGAGGGGAGAAAAAAATGACAAGAACTAAAAGAAGGGCATACCTTGCTGCAAAGTCACATTTGAAAGGTGGTCGGGTCTTGAAACTAGGTTATCCTGGGGTTAGAGGGAGGATCAGATAAGATAACGAGTGTAAAAGAACTTTATAGACTGAAAAGTAAAATATAAGAGATTAGCGTGATCACTGAAGTCACCTCAACTGATGATGTCCACGTCAGTAAAAACCTGGACACAGACCACATGACTTGATACCAGGCTGGGTGATGGGAAAGTGGATTGGGACCTCAATATAAAGTTTAAAAATGAAGAGGATGGACGTAGCACTCTGTGATTGCTTATCTCGAAAGGGCAGCTGTATCTGACCTTGGATTACCTGTACAAAGGTATTGGTTTTCTATGGGATTTTGGCCACTGTGAACCATGATTCGTCTAAGAATTGGGTCAAAAGAAGGTAGATGTCAGCCTCCCTCCCAGGTGCTCCCCCCACTTCACTTCATTGAGTCCATTACAGGTGAGAGAATGACCTTTAGCCACACTTTTCAGTGGACTTCTTTCCAATTCCCTTCCTGCAATTTGGATACAATAGCATCTGAAAAACAGTAAGATTGTCCAGAACCTGTGATAACTGTGGTCCCTGACCCAGCTACTTTTCTTTTATTGGTCACAGTCCTAGACTTTGGATTCGGCTTGGGGTGATCTGCCAACACAATGGGTACAAAGCATGCCGCATTTGGGGTGACTACCTTCGCATCCTGAAAGAGTGTCATGTGGGTTTGAAAGGTACCTGCTACCACCCTGAGCCCTTCAAAGCAGCAAATATTCGGGTGCCCCTTGTGGCTCTAATATTTCCCATATCCACCCAGAGGACCAGCCTCCACTAGTCTCAGAGTGATGGTGGTAAGGAGCCAGCTTATGAACAATGACCTTTGGCTCTGCCATGTTTTGTATAATTTACACATCTGCCAGATTCCAATGCAGTGCACTTCAGTGAACTGGAACAGAATAGTCCAGATTTAGGTCCCCAAGCAAAGGATTTTCGGCCTGGAAATGTTCCACTTCAAAGAGTTTATCTCGTACATCTGTTTACCTTTCCTCCCCTTTTGCTTGCAATTCACTTTCCCTCTCTCCTTCCCCTGCCTGTCTTATCAGATTTCATTCCACCCCTGCCCACATTTGGCCTTAATTTTTATCTGTGTCCTTCCCTGTCCCACAGAGGGAATGCAGCTCAGCTTTGACGGAGCCTCTGGGGGTTTTTCATCTTCAAATAAGATCAGAACTTGCTTGTGTGCTGAAAACTGCATTTCCTACATAAATTAGTCCCCATTCTATTGCATGGAAAGGCTATCAGGGAGAGCTCCCCCAAAAGCAGGGAGTTTCAGGGTGGTCCTTGTAGGAGAAGCCCCATCTGTATAGGCTGTGGGGGAAAGATGAGGTTCGAATATCTGGCTCTGGATAAATTTCATAGAGAAGGTTCTAGGCTGACATTATCTATATACTGAGCAACTCAGAACATTAGCAACAAGAAGCCAACTCTGGGCACTTATTCTGTGCCAGGCCCTGTGCTGAACATTTTGCATCTCCTCGAATTCTCATAAAAATGTTAGCGCATTACCTTCATTATAGAAATTATGAAACCAAGGCTTCATGGAGAGTTTATCTCATTCTCTAAATCACAGAACAAGTATGTGAAAAATCTATTTACTATGTAAAGGTCTTTTTTCTAACCTCAAAGCCCATGTTTTTCATCACCATGCTATGCAGCTTCCTCAGTAGGAGTAGACGAGGGCATGGCCTCGATGTCTTCTATTCATCAGGTCATAGAATATAATGATAATTAATTAAAATATCTTTGCATTTAATATTACCTGCTGCGTGCCAAACTCCATGTTGGGATCGTTCCATATGTTTACAGAGATTGCAACTTGGCAAGATAAGTATGATTTTCTTCGTTTTGCAGACAGATTAGAAATCCAGTGAAATTAAGTTGGCCAAAGTTGCTGACATCCAAAGTTAAAGAGCTGGGTCCAAACCCATATCGTCGTGATTCCAAGCCCGTGCCTTTTTACTATAACAGGTTACCTCCCACACGTGCTTTAATTAATCCAATATCTTGGATTTACAGTTCTTAATTGGGAGTCATTTTGCCCCCCAGGGGAATTAGGCAGTTTCTGGAGACATTTTTCATTGTCACAATGGAAGGAGGAGTGTTCATTACTGGCATCTAGCTGGTGGAGGCCAAGGATGCTGCAAAACATCCTACAATGCACAGCACAGCCTCCACCACAAAGAATGATCTGGCCTAAAATGTTGATAGCACTGAGGTTGAGAAACCTTGTCCTGATAGAAAGTATCACATATGCACCAAATAACTTAATTCTCATGCCCTACCAATTGCTACTTCTAATGATATATGAGCAGCTGTAGTTATCAATGGCAATCAAAGAATTTAAAGAGAGACATCCACCCAAACGTTTCCCCTTCCGGGGATTACTTTGTGATTTTTGACTCCAGAACAGAAAAGCATGAAGTTTTATTTGATGCTGCAGAGCTGTGTCTGGGGTCCCCAAGACCACCCTCAGGCCCTGTAATTGGCCAGAAATATTCACAAGACTCAGAAAGGCTATCATATTCACAGCTTCAAATTATTACAGCAAAAGGATACCGATTAAATATCAGCTGAGGGGAAAAGAGTCAGAGGAAACCAGGCAAAAGCTTCTGGGGGTGCTTTCCCAGTGGAGTCACACGATGCGCTTAATTATCCCAGCAATCATGTGTGACGACACGTGCCAAGTGCTGTCAGTCAAGGAAGGTACCTAACTTTGGTGTCCAGGGATTTTATTGGGAGTCAGTCACATAGTCGTGGAGCACCCATCTGACTGACCCCAACTACTCAAACCTCAGCCCAAAGAGCAAAAATAAGCATTCCCCATAAATTACATTGCTACCACAAACTGTTTTATCAAACTGGTACTGTGTGCCCAAGGCCTCAGACATCCCAAAACAGTCTTAGCAGGTAGAGTATTCCAAGGGCTTAGAGCTCATCCCCCAGGAGCTGACCAAGGGCTGGTCCTAAAGATAAGCCTTTCTGGGGGAATGTGTGAGGTTTGAGCAGCCCAGGCCTGCTGAGTTAACCCTTTCCTCTACAACAGTGAAAAAAAAAAAAAAAGAAGATGACAAGCTCAGAACACATAGCAATGGTGGTAATGATGGTAGTGATGAGGACGCTAACGATGATATGAAACAAGACGTACCACTGTGTTTGTTGATCCCAGGAGAAAAGATCAAGCTGAATTGAGTTATGAAGGAGAAAAGAAGGTGTGGCTTTTTACCTAGAGCAGGGGTCTGCAAGTTTCTTCAGTAGAGGGCCAGTTAGTTAATATTTTCAGCTTTGTAAGCCGTATAGTCTCTGTCACAACTAATCAACTCTGCTGTTGTAGTGCAAACATAGCCATAAACAATACATAAATGAATGGGCATGGCTGTGTTCCAATAAAACTTTATTTATGGACACAGACATTTAAATTTCATGTAATTTTCATGTGTCATGAATGAGTCATCTTCCCCACCTCCCAAAACATGTAAAAATGTGAAAGCCGTGACCACTTTGCTGGCCCTGGCTTAGAGAATCCAGATTTAATAAACACAAAGCCACCAACTTAAGCCCCTGGGAGATTTGTTTTTAGCATCACACTGTTGTAGCAGTTACACAATACTGCATGGACCCGTAAGATAGCTGGCTGTCACGTAGTTGCATGATGTCCATCAAGCAAGGGCCAAAGAGAGAGGCCATGTATAAATTAACATGTACCACTGGCTTCCATGAATTTATCCCTTAGCTCAGAGTTACAGCACTGAGGGCCTGGAAGTGCCAGGCACCATGATAGGCGCTCGGGGACCATCCTTCCCTGCAGAATTCAGCAGGGCAGTAAAGGATGCAGACAAAAAAACTCAGTGTATAATAAATGATGATACCTGCTGGAGCACTGAAAAATAACAACTGTCTGCATTAAAAGAGGTGGTATACATTGAGTCTTCAAAGTTAAGTAAGAGTTCACTTGGAAAGAAGGTGGAAAGAGATCGTTGCAGAGATGAGTAAGGAGGAGTTTGGTAGAGTCCAAATTTCTCAACCTTTATCTTCAGAATCCATTGAAAAGTGTTAAAAAACAAACAAAAATAAATACAAGTGTTGATCTTCACCTGAGATGGGAATTTGTGAGGCAAAATCAGGTTTCTCCAAAGGTTGAAAAATATTGATCTGTTGAGATCAGAGAGTGCTTTCTAGAAAAAAGTTGTAAAAGTCTTGATAATACTGTACAAAGGAATCTGGATTCTGGAATCTATCCTCTGAGTGGTAGGCAACCATTGCAAGCTTTGATAAAAAATAATAATAAAAAAAATAAAACAAACTAGCAAGAACACCTGGGGATGTGTTAGTCTCATATCTACACTCAAAACAAATAATAGTCTTATCATGAGGACTGTTACTAATATGTGGATTAAGCCCTGAAGGGCTAAAGAAATAAGACCATATCAGGAACTGCTCACCAATTCCAGAGTCTGGGTTCTTAATAAACCCCAGGATTATAAACTGGTGCCCAACACGAAGGCTGTTATAAAACTTGTCTCTTGGTTTTGTCCAAATCTTTTCCTAGGAAAGCAAATTAACAGAGATTTCAAAAATGAGGTGATTTCATTTTTTTCTTTATGTTTTAGTTGTGTTGCCATTCTCTTATAAACCATTTAGTTTTGAAGATTTTTTTGCTTCCTACTTTTCGCGTTCTTTCCAAAATTTATAGTTCACTGTTATTAGCCCACCCAATTAAGTTGTTGCGTAAATAGAGACAAATTGGCCAAATATTGTTTAATACCCTGTATGTTAATTATATGTAGATACTTATTCTCCAAGTATAAAACAAAACTGTCCTGTTGTCTTTTAAAAATTTAGTGTTGAAGAACCAACACACAAATGGGAAAATCCTACTTAGATTAACTACATCGATGACAGTTAATGCATTTCTAGAACTTCTATGGAACTGTTACAACCCATTACAGTGGAAATATTGGTTTATGAAAAATTAATAAAGCCAGTGGAAAATGGAATCCAGCATCTGTATTAGCTATTTACACCAAAAGAATCAGCCAGAATTAATTATGCCGTATGCTACATTCTAATGAGTTTTTCATTAAACTGTATACCATTATGGAAACTAAACAAGGCTTACTCAAAGAATAATGCCAAGGGCTGTTATTTTTTTTTCAGAGATTAAATTAGTTAATGGGTTATACATTTAAATCTGATGCAAAGGTTAATTGATGTACACTTATCATGGTATTAAAGCCAATATTTTAAAAACATGAACACCCCAATATCACTTATATTTCCTCTGGAAAAAAGTATGAATCTATTTGTATGTTTCTAGTGTTGGTTTGATATACGTATATGTGATATTGTAAAGATTGAAGCCCTCTGTATGAGTTCTATGTCATTTTTGAAAACAATTTTCACCAGGTGAAATATTCTATTTGCTTTCAGCCCATACGGGTTGTGTGTGTGTGTGTTTGTGGCGTGGGAGGCGTATTTAAACAAATATATCTGATTACTCTTTGACAAATTCAAAGTTGAAGTGTATTTTCTACTTTCACCAAAAGAATGGGGTCAGGATTTTAAACCTAATCTGAGATAGGAAGGAAACTCAAGATGAATTTCTACCCCCATTCCACAAATATATCCAGTCCCTCCTAAAATGCAGTTCTGTAATAGTTTAGTGAAATATAAGCGGGTGGCACTAGGGACGGCACTCCAGAAGGGTTTTTGGACCCTTGTAGCATCTCAGAGGCTCTTGAGTCTAGGAAGATGAGAGAGAGAAAGGAAGGCTATGTGGGTTCTTTGCAGAGACATATAAACTTCTCTGATTTCAGCTAAAGCACAATTTCTGATTTTTTTTTTCTCTTGAGCAGAGATTGCAAACTAAAATGTCTTTAGGAGCAGGCTGTGAGATAAGCGAATGAAATGTGCAAATGGGAGGGGACATGTCTCAATTTTAGGGAGGAATGTCCTCTCCCCATCACCCTGCGTGGCCCTGCCAGGCAGGAATACTGGCCCAAACTCATGTGGCCCCATCTCCTGATTCCTCAAAAGAAGCCAGACATCTGACTTGTAACATTGAGCCTCTCAAATTTAAATGTTTGCAATTAATTCCCAGTCTTAAAGTGTTTCCCATTAATTCCATTATGTTTATTTATTTTTTATTTTTTTGTGAGCAGGGTCAGCCCTGAGCTAACATCCATGCTAATCCTCCTCTTTTTGCTGAGGAAGACCAGCTCTGAACTAACATCTATTGCCCATCCTGCTCCTTTTTTTCCCTTTTTCTCCCTAAAGCCCCAGTAGATAGTTGTATGTCATAGTTGCACATCCTTCTAGTTGCTGTATGTGGGACGCGGCCTCAGCATGGCCGGAGAAGCAGTGTGTCGGTGCGCGCCCGGGATCCAAACCCAGGCCGCCAGTAGCAGAGCGCACGCACTTAACCGCTAAGCCACAGGGCCGGCCCAATTCCATTATGTTTAGCATTGTGTTAGTGGCCAAAAAGAGTTCACCAGTTATCAATTTGCTGCTCCTTTCTTAAAGGAACAAGGGAACAAAATAAGTCCCCAAAGTGCTGTATTTTGAAATTCCAAATAATTATTACTGCTTCTTTCACTATTATTATTACCAAGATCACTTATCTATTATTTGTCAAACCCTTTCATGTAATAGCTCTAATCCTTACAATAATACTCGATGAAATAGATATTTTTGTCCTTACTTTACAGATGTGAAAACTGAGGCTCAGGAATGTCAAATGACTTGCCCAAGGTCAAAGAAACTTACTGTCAGTGAGGCCAGAAAACAAAACAAAGTTCAAAAGTTTCAGAGGCCCATGCTTTTTCAGCTACGCTATTAGACCTTCAGAGTCCCCTATTTCTCCTCTCTGTGTTTCCTTCCTCCACGTCTTATTTCAACCCTGCAAGTGAGATTTTCTTATTTATGGATGATACATCCTGCCCAGAGGCTTCCTTGGTTGGATTTAAAATCTTATTGCAGATTCTTAAACACGATCATGAGGTTTCAGCTGACATGTTTAGCCTGGAAGAGTCGGGTGTGTTCAGCCAGAAGGCGACCCCAGAATTCTTAGTCGTGGCTTAGTAGAAATGGGATTGGTGGGTATTTATCATTCCAAGGTTGGAGAGGATGTTTAATCAACCCAGGACCGAGTATCACCATGGATAAGCAGGTGTAGCTTCATGAGTGAGTCTGAGCTCGGGAGTCACATAGAGCCGGCTCTCAGATTTCAGTTTTGCCTCATATTTTTTTCTCTCTCTGAGCCTTAGTGTCCTCGTGGGTTTGATAAGGACAAGAATTATAATGCATGTGGAGCATACCTGGTATAGTATCTGAAACTCAGTGGCATCTTAACGGTCACTCATTAATATTGGCTGTGCTTGAGGTTGGGTGTGTAGTCCCTAGCATTTCACTGCTGTTAGAAACAGGGGCATCTGCTGGGAGCTTATTAGAAATGTAGACTCTCAGTCCCCACCCCTAACCTACTGGGCAAGAATCTGAATTTTAAAAGGGTCTCCAGTGATTCAGTGCATTTTAGAATTTGAGAAGCTCTCTGGATGGCCCTTATCTATATACTGACACCTATACTGAAGGCCAGATTCCTTAGGAGATAAAACTTATTTCCATGGTTTTTGTTGTGGCTGAATTGCTAGCCTTTCACAAACACCCTATGGAACAATTTTTCTCATTGTTTCATTGTCTTGACAGCAATGAATTAAAAAGAAATTTGGGGCAAGTATTGAAAAAAAAACATGAGTTTAAAATTATTTGGGATGTTCACTTTTAAGAAAAATGAAATAAAATTTAATTTTTGGCAAGTATGATAAAATGATACCCTCTGAAATATTTAGTGATAGCTTCCTGGGGAGGGACTAATGCTGTCCTGAGAGACAATTACTATTAGTATTGTTCCAAACAGAAAGGAGCATTAGAACAGAGGTCAGTAAACTTTTTCTATAACTGTCCAGATAGTAAATATTTTAGCCTTTGCGGGCCATAAGGTCTCTGTTATAACTACCCAGCTCTGTCTTGTGGCGTAAAAGCAGCCACAAACAATACATCAATGAATGAGTGTGGCTGTGTTTCAATAAAACTTTATTTATGCATTTTATGTAATTTTCACTTGTCACCAAATATTAGTCTTCTATTGATATTTTTCCCAGCCATACAAAAATGTAAAAACCATTCTTAGCTTACAGGCCATACAAAAAAGATGGTAGGTTGGATTTGGCCAAAAGACTATAGTTTGCCTATAGCTGATTTAGAAGATTCACCTTAAAACCATGGATCTAGGAATCTGATTGGTTTGATTTGCATTCAGTACCACAAGATTTCTATCTGTGGGACCTTGGGGAAGATCCCAAAACTCTCTCTGTCTCAGTATCCTCATCTATTAAATGGGTCTAATAGTAGTATGTGTCTGATGGGGTTGTTAAGAGTAGGGGATGATCCAAATTAAATGTTGAGTGGGTCTGTTTGGCACTTATCAGTTATTCAGTAAGCAATTTTTAGAATAGCTACTGCTGATGTTTATTAACCTATTGAGTCAATTCAATATTTTTTGTAAAAGCCTCTATTAGGCTAAATTTTGGAGGCAGGAGAATAAGAGAACAGTTCCAGTGAGTCATTACATCTTCTATACAATAAATAATCAGGGAGAAAGTCGTACAGAGATTCTTTGTAGTCTTCTTGCAACTTTTTTTGTATAGTCTGAAATTATGTCAAAATAAAAAGTGAAAAGAAAAAAACAGCAAGAAATGATATATTTCTTTTTAAATATTGTGAACATTAAAACTTACAAAATAATTTGGAGAGAGGGATTATTTAGGCTAAACATGGATTCACTTCAGGGCTGCTTTAAACCTGGAAATCCCCTGGTGCAATTAAAACATGATTTAATTTATAAGAATTAAGTACACATACAACATTTTTCTGCAACATCTGCGCCTAAATGGAAATACTTCTGTATTTAAAACTTTACCATAACCCTTCAGAGAAGCTCGTCTTTCAGGCATGTATAAAAGCGTTAGGTATTAGCTGTGAAAATATTCTTACAGGGATTAGCTCAATGCTAGTCTATGTTCAAAAATGCGTAACTGCAAAAGCGCCCACAACCCATCGGAGGCTTGGATAAATTTGTCTATTGGAAGCAGGAACCTCCACTGACAGGGACCACAGGGCAACCTCCCAGGCCTCTACATCTAACAGAAGTTTGATGCTTGTATGACGCTTCATAGGGGACCCTCATGTATAGTGCCTCATTGGTCTTCAGGACAGAGTTCATTATAAGGTAGGTGGGTGTATTAGTCTGCTAGGGTTGCCATGACAAAGAACCAATGACTGGATGGCTTAAACAACAGAAATTTAGTTTCTCACAATTTTGGATGCTTGAAGTCCAAGGTCAAGGTATCAGCAGGGTTGATTTCTTCTGAGGTCTCTCTCCTTGACTTGTAGATGGCCATCTTTTCCCTGTGTCTTCACATGGTCCTCCCTCTGTGCCTATCTGTGTCCTAATCTCCTCTTCTTATAAGGATATCAATCGTGTAGAATTAGGATCTACCCTAATGGCCTCATTTTTATCTTAATTACCTTTTTAAAGACTCTGTCTCCAAAGTCACATCCTGAGGTGCTGGGGGTTAGGACTTCATATGTGCATCTGGAGGGGGGGACACAATTCAGTCAATAACAGTAGGGCAGGAATGGGTATGTCTTCTTCTGGATGGGAAACCCAGAGTGACCTTTACAGTTGGTGATTACACAGTTGGTGATTCTGTGCACCTTCTTCACCAGACTACCTCCAGAGAGTTTGACAGGAGAGCTAGGACTAGAAGTGGTTACTCTTTTTGTTCAAAATGCTACAAAGCAAAGGCAAAATTTGTGAATAAACAAAATGGTGAAGATAAAAAGTAAATAAATTCTACCCCTTGGCCCATGGAGGTACTCAGACCAGATATATTTAGCCATTTTTACTTTTCTTCTCAATATGAGGAGATGACCTCAGGCCTGGATTATTCAAAGTGCATCCTGGGAGCAGCAGAATCGTGGGGGTCGCTGATTAGAAATGCAGATTTCTGACCTGCTGAATCACAGTCTTCTGGGGTGGGGCATGGGAGGGAGCACCACTGAACATTCTCCCCAGGTGATTCCTAAACTCTCACAGGCTTTGAAAACCTCTGATTTAATGAAGGGAAAAACTCATGGCATTGAGATTTGGGGAACTGGCTCTTCTCCAGTGTTTCTCAGAGTGTGGTCCCCAGACAACAGGAAAAATTGTAAAAAATGCGAGTTCTCAGGCTACCCCCCAGACCCATGGAATCAGAAACATTGGGATTGGGGCCCAGCGTCCTGTGTTTAACGCGTCCCTTAGCTGATTCTGATGGTGCAGGTGACTATGAGAACCCATGGGGAACAGAACCCTGGGCGGCCGCACCCCCTTCCTTAAAGCACTGCCCCTATAAAAAGAAGTTTGTGGGTTTCTGTTTCAGCGAGGTATCCATTTCTCACCCGCTCAGAGCTTGTTCTTTCAATGATGACCAATATTTTCCTATTTTTACTCTAATTTTTAAAAACGTTTTAAAAAATTATTCTGCAACAGTGAAAGCAGGAAGGAGTTGTTGATAAAGTGGGTAATGGCTGAGGAATCAGTTAGCTTGTTTCTCACCTGCAATTTGAGACGCCTGACCGTCAGGCGTTTTGTAAATGACATCCTTGTTCTGTACCTTTCTTTTCCTTCTGTAACGAAGGACTAATACTATCTGACCCTTCTTATTAGGGAGGCACAAAGGCAGTGTAAACATTTTTTTGGTAAATATTGAATAACAGGTTTTTTATTAATATATAAAACCAAAGTATTATTTCTGATAGTGATTACTATTAGTATTAAGCATTTTCAGTTATGAATGCAATATGTAAGAGAAATATGGAACAGATATTTTGCCAAAGTCATCATAGTCGTATCTAATAAATATTGTTCCAAAATTACTTTTAAATTTTATGTGTCTCAGTGAGCAAAGTAACTAACCACGTAGCCTAAGGTTTGGGGTTGATATGCAGAATCATTTCTTTGTTCCTTTTCTTGGGTATGTATTTGTTCCTGAACCGATGAGTACTAAAAGGGATGGCATGTTGTCCTTTTAAAAAGCACATGGGGCTCAGTGGATGTGCCCCAGAATCCACACAGCACCAGGCACATAGCAGATGCCAATAAACACTTGCTGAATGAGGGATAATACGCTCAGCCCCATCTTTTCCTAGCTGAGCCCTAGAGACGGAGGGAGGAAGCTCTGTAACGGTCTCCTGCATTCACTCACCATTTGCCGGTGGGATTTTCCCTCTCAGCCCTCATTCCAGAGTCACTAGGCTAAGTGACATCAGGAAAGCAGGACCCCAGTAAAGGGATCTGTTTTCAAGTGACTCCCTACTAGCACACGGTAGATGTCTGTGGAGGTACAGACAGCACGGGACACACACAGAACCTCACACAAGAGGTGCTCCCGAATTCCCATCAGTTCTTAGATATTTTATAGTTTTGTTGGTGTTGTTATTCTTTGTGTCTTTGTTTGTTTTCTGCATTTCAATAGAGATAAGAGCATCCTTCTCCAGATTTCGTAGCTCGTCTTCACTTTGGAGCTAATGAAGTGAATTGGCCACTCTTAGTTGCCAGGCAGTTGGGATATTTCTTTGACTTTTTTTTTTAATCTAGAAATCATAGGAAGGGCCTAGTCATTCACCATTGGGCTGGTTTGGAGCTCTGCCGGTGTAATGCTAGAATGGAAGGGCAGACATTGCAAAACAGCCTTTCTTTTCTTCCTTCCCCTCCTTCATTCTAATTTTATTTCTTGAGAGTGTAACATGGCTCCCTATCAGAGACCCTTAAGTTTCTCTCTTCAGTGCTTCCTGCCTCTTAGCCTTGGTCCCTGGACTTGTGGGGAGAGGCAGATAAGACGTGATTCCTGATGTCTTGGAGTTCATAGTGTCCATGGAGAAGACACTCATTAAATAGATCATTGCAACACAATCTAGAAAAGGAGAGGAAGGAAGCTGCACTTGGCCAGGTGGAGGCAAATAGATTCTGTTTCTAGGAGGAGGAGAAGCCACAGCCAGGTTGGGAAGGGAAGGGAATTACCTAGGGGGAGGGGAAGGGCTTCCTGGGAGAAGAAACAGCTTATGCAAAGGCATGGAGGTGTGAAACCACACCATTGTTCCAGTTGGTTTGAGTCCAATTTCCTCACCTAAGATTTGGCAGCAGAGTAAAAAGTTTAGATGCTTTCTTCCTTCCTTTCTGTGCTAGGAAACACCCCTGCCAGGCTCTCCCTGCCCCTCCAGGCACCAGGCATGCTCCCCTACGCCGTGGGGTGCCTCCAGGTGAGCAGGAAGGGTTGGAATGCCCCACCTGAGACATGGACCCTGGCTCACCCTGTCCCAGCTGGAGGATTCCAAATCCTGCTTGAGAGTGGCCCTGTGGACATCTTGCCAGAATTTGAGATGCTGATGATCATGGTGCTCTGTGTGAGCAAGTGTGACGGGCTTTGGAAAAGGCTCTGATTATTCTGAGATCGAGGTCTGCCACATGGAGCCCAGTCCCTGCCAGTTGCGGATACAGTCATCAACATCCCAGGAAATGGATGACCAGGCTGCCCAGGATTCATGTTAAACTGGATGAGGCAATCTTAAAAGAACCAGAAAAGAGAAGGAAATAAATCCCATAGATACAGCTTATAACTATTTGGAAAATTCAGGCATGCAATTTCCCAGCTATAAACAAGGGGCAGGAAAAGTTGGTTGGAAAAAGCACCATGTTTAGCAAAGGAAACAGAAATGAAGAGGTCTTTAAAAGCATATAATAATTCAATCATATTCATTAATCCCTCTGAGGGCCAGGTATTTTGCTAGGGCTGGGGATAAAAATATGAGTATGATTTGCCTCTAACTCAGGGGATATTCTCTGTAGCAAAGAAGACCAATGTGTAAATGAAAAGTTGTAAAAATACAAAGGATCTACTGGGGAGATTTATTTTTTAAGTGTCGTAGGAGTACAGAAGAGGGAGTAACTAATTAACTCCTGGGGACTGGGAAAAAAGGAGGTAGCTTTTAAAGGGTGCAGAAAGGAGTCCGGGAGACATTTTTTTTTTCAATTAAACCACATGAAGTTGCCAACATTCAACCCTATTGGACATAAAAAAGGTCAATTTCATATGGCTTAACCTAACAGTAAGGGCAAGACTAGCATGGTGGTTTCGTACAGTCCACCAACTCTGATCAAATGGTAGTGTCTGCCTAGAAGCTGTGTTGGGAATGATTCTGAGGATTCCAGGCTAACAGGAAAGGATAATATTGAAATTGGTTAATGGTCTGTCCAGGCTAAGGAATGAGTATACAGTGAACAGAGTTGCCATCCTTAAATTATAAAGAGACTTATAAGCAAAGGTACAGAAGTCTGAGGACAGGATGTTGCCATGATGATAGATAGTTCATGGCGATTGAAGGTAGATGGTCTGTGTTGGGGGGTGATGGAGGCAGAGAGAAAGCTAGGTTGATGTGTGTCACCTTGAATGCCTTGAATGACCTTGTAAACAGTCCTCATACTGCTGCTTATATCCTATTATCTATTTGACTTACTTTTTAAAACAAACACACGTTACTTGCCCCCACCCACAAGATGCACGGAGGTTACATAGTTCTTCTCTGCTGCTTTGTTTTTCTTTTAATTCAAAGCTTTCTTTTAAGAAAAGGTCACAAAGTACTAAGAGAGCATACAAAAATTACTTTGCAAATTAAATTGGAGGATGTTTTTAGGTAAAATAAAAACCAAGTCCTGTGACAATATAGATTTTGTTTTACAAAGGTCAAAATCATTGTATGAAGAATTTTTTTTTTTTTTTTTTTTTTTGGCTACTAAGAGGGCATTCACAGAAGGTGTTTCAGTCCAGTTTCTCAGGATCCACAGCATAAGAAAATTAGGAAATCTTCATTATGCACTTCTAGGATTTAGCCTCCTAGAGGAAATCTGTGTTGTGTCCCAGTGGGATTCTCTAAATCGCATTGAAAGCACTGAAAATTGACCCTAGGATTTAATTGCACCATACTGAAATGTCCCTCTGGATATATTTGTGCAACAATTATATTATTTTTCTTTGGAAAACTAGGCACCACAAGAAACTTTAGATCTCATTTTAAGAGCGGTTTTTAACCAGGGGTGCACATGAGAGCCCCTTTGAGGAGCTTTCTCATGATCCACCTGCCTGTGTTGCACCCTAGAAGATTCTGATTTGGTAGCTCTATGTATCCTACAGAAACATGAGTTTTTCTCTAAGATTTCTAGCAATGAGCAAAAGCATGTGGATGACCTCTGCAAAGTCAGAATGAGTTTCACTGATAAAGCAGAGTCGGGTTTGGTCACGTCTTTCCTGCTGGGTGTCCTGTCTCCTGTTGGTTGGTTTTAGACCTCACATCCCTTGATCTGGGTTTGGTTTGTTTACCATTAATCCCTGAACTGTGTCAGTTTCCTGCCAGAACTGGAAATACCTACCGAGGAGAAATGAGACCATGTGAAGTCTCATCTTGTATGTTGGGATAACTGTTTTTAAAAAAAGTAGAAAGAAGAAAGAACCATCAGTTTAGCAAAAGTTGATCGTGACTCAGGCCCATCCAGACTCTTAATATATTTACTACCAAGAGAAGGTCAGTTAATTTCACTCCAATATCCAGGCTTCTGTGGAAGGAGGGGAAGGGGAGCTCTTCTACGACTATAAGCATGGGATACCAGGGTAAACGTGGAAGGACAAGGGAACATTCTTTCAGAGAGAACTGCTGTCCATGGGCTCCGTCTCTTGTCAAAGATTGGATGGAATTGGCTGACCTAGTGATGGGGGAAGGGTGAGAGGAGTTAGGAATTTTAATAGAATCTTGGTTTTACCTGCAAATAATGTACAAAATCTAGAGAAACAGAGGGTAGAAGTGAAATTTGGGGAAAACTTCTCAGTCTTCCTCATGGGATCCATGTATTTTGGCTCAATACCTGAAGGATGATGGAGCAGAGATTGGGGAGACCACCTTTGGGACTGGGTCTTGTTTTGCAGTTCAGGCAGGATTACGGTCTCTTAATGGAGTCACTTGGCAGTCCCTCTCTATTTGGCGAACCCCACTCACTCTGAGAGTTTTAACTACACTTTTGTTGACCTTGGGCAAGATATGAAAGGGTTGTAGAACCCCTCCCTAGGTCAAGTCTCCAAGGATATAGGTGAGTTCATGGTTCCCGAGGGTGTGGGCCTCTTTTCACGGGAAATTTCCTTCCAGTTGCGATGAGGACAGAAGAATCCACAAACATATGGAGGCGGCTGACCTTGCCCAGCCAGGGAAGTGAACAGAAACCACAGGACCACATTTCCATCATCAGTAATGGGCTTAAAACTCTTCATAAGTCTCTCTCATTCTTTTCCAAGTCTTTGAGATTGAGCTCTGCAGCAGCAGGAGAGCAGAACCGATGCCCTGGAGATGCCTGACCCTAGTCTTCCTTGGAGCGGGCGGTTGTTCAAAACCTGTCATAGCTTGAAGAGCTATCTCAGGATTCCACCGTTCTTTCCCGCTGTAAAATTCCACTTTGCAAAGATAAGCCCAGTGCCCTTTGCTTTAAATCAGGCGGAGGAAAGTCATCGCTGCAGTGCAGCCTCAATCTGCAGGCTTAGTGAAGCAGCCTCTCCCGCTGGAAGGCACAGAGCTTAGGGAAGAAACAGAACGCACAAGCCAAAGGTGACCTCACCCCGAGTCCAGCGTGGGTCCAGGGTGGGTCACAGGGATGGTGAAAGTTGCATTTATTTCTTCCCTGCCTTGCTTCCGTTCTTCCTCTGAAGAACTGGTTCAGAAAGACTAAAGTGGGGGGAGGAAAAATTTTCTCTAAACATAGCAATGCATGTGCTTACCATATATTGAGTGATGATCACGTGCCAGCCCCTGCATTGGGCACATCTCCAGTTACACGATTCACAGGCCTTCCTGGAGGTAGGTATATTCACCCCATTTTCCAGGTGGGAATTCCAAGGCACAGAGAGGTATAGTGACTTACCGAGATCACACAGCTAAGTAGTGCCTGAGCCAGGCTTATTGTCTAGTTCTCTCCGATATTTCTAAAGCTCCCTTTTGAGTATGCCATACTGCCTCCATCACCGATCTGAAACTGGGTCCTGGGGCAGCCAGACCCCACTACTCAAACTCCATGTAAAAAGGAATGACATACGCTCGGTGGGCTGGGGGTGGGCTTCCACTGATTCCCTTTGGCTAAGGCAGGGGGCTTCCCTGGGTGTCCCCGTCATGTGCTCTGGGATGTGGCTATGTTTTTATTTCTCTGCCTTTCTCGTTTTCATTGCCGTGATCTCTCAGGTGTAGTGTACCTGTTCCCAAACCAGATACCATCTATCTCTCTCTCTTTCGTAGGCACGGTGCTGTTGTGCCAGGCAAACCAGGAGGGATCTTCCATGTACAGTGCCCCCAGTTCACTTGTATATACTTCCGCAAGTAAGCCCGTGTTGTGGCTCTCTTTTTGTTTTGTGACATAAATCTGAGTCCAATCACCTTCCCTGCCATGTAAGTGCTCTTCCTCTCCCTCTGCACCACCCTCCCTTGTGGCTCTCTACAAGGTGAAGTTGATTTCATAAGCATGTCTGTTTTCCCTGTTGCCTTAGCATCTAATCCCTCTGCTCATTACGTCTGAATCCTCACTTCCCAGCTGTCCCAGCCATTCTTTGTTAGACCTGTCAGGATTGGGTCCAACGGATGGGACATGGGGCATGGGGATGGGGGGAGGGGGATGGGAGGGGAGAAGCTATAGCTCATTGCCTGCTTTCTATCACAGCTTTGCAAATTAATATGAAACTAATTGAAGTAAAATATGCAGGCTGTCCAAATGGCACCCTAGCCTAGCAAAACGTGCTCGATCGGTACTCTTGAGCACAATTTTCTCACTGTGGAAAATATTACTAGCCTGTGGCTAGTGACCTGTTCGCAAGGCTGTTCTATCCTTCGCTGTGTGATTCCACTGTGGAGGAGGAAGAGAGAGAAGAATGTGGCTCTCTCCCCATATAACTGGGGGGAATAACAATAAAAAGGGACTTTAATAGATATGAATATATCCATCAATAGCTAGGGGGAGGAGACCAAAAATAAATATGGAAGACAGATCACAATGTTGAGGTGGAAAAAGCAAGGATTTCTCTGCCTGGGATGGATGCTCTGGGGTGGAGAATGCCCCACTCCCACCCCAGTTCCTAGAGCAGGTTGAAGAATTAAAGTTCTCACTGATTCCACCATGGTTCCCCAGCTGGTTTGCCCCTTCTCAGATTCCCCTAGCCATAGCCAAGACCTTATCGTCTGTTTCATACAGTGTGTGTACACTTGTGAAATATTCACACTGCCAAATGGGTCCCCAATGGGGTCAGTGCTCCAAAATGAGTTTGGGGGCCAGGGGAAAGGTGACCTGTTTCTGGGACAGGCCAGGGAGGAGGGCAGGAGGAGAACAGAGGTAACAGGCTTATGATGATTAAGAGGACGAGAGACACAGGGGAATCCTCACTGTGTGCCAAGATCAAGCATCCTGATTCCCAAAGGCTGAGACAAACCCAGCTCTTGATTGTGGGAGCAAAGGTCAGAAGCAGTCACAGGGACCCCAAAACATAACCATCATGAGAAACCTGAGGGTCCCTGAAGGCTTCAGGTCATGGGGAGAGCCAGTTGTCTCTCCCAACCAGAGTATAACCTTCAACAGCAGTTTTGGCATTCATGACATGCAAGGTATTTTTCTGTGTCTCTGAGAAGCCACAATCTAACCATAATGGCCAGAAATGGTTCTTTCTGAATTTATGAAAATTGTTCCATTTGGGCCAGTGTAAATGAGTCTACATATATCTCCTAGAATTAGAATGCTACTATACATTTTCACTTCTTCAACCTTGTTTAAGCATCTCAAAATCTGCACCAGGTAGGTATTATAATGTTTGCTTTACAGCTGAGGAAAAGTAGGGTACTGAGAGCTGGAGTAATTCACCCAGGATCACACAGTATATGGTAGATTTGTTTTTTGAACCTGGGGAAATTATTCAACCTTTGACTGCCTTTCTGGCTCCATTTGACTCTAAATCTCATCATCATTCCATTATACCTGTCTCTCGTTCGTCTCTATAAATATTATTTTCCAAAGAAGCGTTCCTCTACCAATCACCATAGCATTGAGTTCCAGAGTATTATTTTGTTTTTTTCTCTACTATTGTTGTCCTATAGAACCATCTGGGATGAAATGTTCTATAGCTGCACTATAGACCAGTACATGTGCTCCTGGGACCAAGGCACTGACTTTTTTATGTTATTTCATTTTAATTAATGTTACTCTAATTAGCCATGTAGGGCTTGTGGCTACCGTACTGGACAGTGTGGCTCTTTATGATTGTAGGCTGTATTTCTATTTCAGTTTTCTTTTTAGAAGTGAACAAAATAAATTAACTCCAAAAAAAAAAAGGCTCGTTTGAATTGGTACAGCTGTTCTAAAGTGACTTGGGGAAAGTGTCTGTCATAAATGTCAGACATGGAAATATGTCACAAATTCTCCATATTAAAATAGGTGAAGCATACAGAGGAAACAGAATAATCTAAAGCAGGAGTCGCCAAACTACAGCCCAAGGGCCAGATCCAGCCCACGGCCTGATTTCCGAAGGCTTGTGAGCTAATCATGGGTTGTCAATTTTCCCAAGGATTATAAAAACAAAGCAAAAACAAAAAATAATATGTGACAGAGACATATGTGGCTCGCAAAGCCTAAAATATTGATGATGATTTGATGGCTCTAACAAAAATGTGTGCTCATCTCTGATTTAAAGAGTCCATTTTATTATCGAAAATGTAAAATGGGAATATCACTTCACTCATTATAATTATGCTTTTTTCTCTGAGTTTAAAAGTAAAAATTTATAATAATTATAGAAATCATATAATGTGTGTCCAACACTCTTCATTTTTAAATTGCATAATCGTTCATATTACCTACACATTTTTCATCCTATTATTTCCACTTAATATCATGTCAGTGCATTTTATGAAAATATGTTAATGGCCTCATAATATTCTATTGTTGAATGATATTATATTTTAATCTATCCCCCTCATTGTTGGGTACTTAAGTTGATAGCAATTTTTCCAAAATATTAGAGAAAATAAATGGCCTTGTATATAGTAGTTTTAAAGAAAACAACAATTAATAAATAGCTAATCCTACTTCCCCTTAACAAAACAAAACAAACACTAGTTTCTTACAATAAGCATCCTTACTTGTCGATCCCTTAAGCAATGGTATTCAGACCGACAAGCTCAATGAGTATTTTGTAAGGGCATCCAACCCTGAGACCTTTCCTTCTCCACTTGGGTAGACAGAGGGCCCTTAGAATATTTCCATCTTGAGGCTGTGCAGTGGTGCTGAGGGTCAAGAGTGTCTATTCTTCCCTAAGACACATTGCTTGAGGCTCCCTTTCTTCTTGAGTTCTCAATGGCTTTTTGGGCCAGGCTGTTTGCAGTGAGCTGGCTTCTTTATAACATTCACTTAGGTTTTCTCTTCCAGATGAAGATGTATATTTTAGTGCAAAGTCACGTGCCATTATCTATAAACAGTTCAGCCAGCACATAGGGGGTCATTTTTGCACGCACATACACACACACAGGACACACGCACAGCCACCTGAGATTCTTTTCCTCTCTCCAGGTCTGATCTACACATGGCCGAGAGCCACAGGTCTTGTCTTTGAGGTCTGAATGGTGTGGCTTCTTTTTCTCTTAGAATCCTGCCTTCTTCCCAAAAGCTGAGGCTCCCTTACTTCTCAGCAATCTTTTAGGATGCACCTGTATTTTAACTTGAACGTGCACATGTTTTTCATTTTTATCTAACAGTTGTGCTCCTGCAGAAAGGTGTGTATAAATTACACTTTTGTAAATTGGATCCTGTGTGACTTCCACGATTACTCCTGAGTTTGTATTTTTTTTTTCACGGATCTTTAACTGGCTTTGGATGTTTTACACTTAAATTGCCCCTCTGCCTAGCCAAATAGCTAATCATGTGTAAATAAGGCCCTTAAATGCAGTAGGAGAGATGGTTTTTAAAGGAACCCTGCTGAATTAGTCTGTAATGAAAATAACTCCCACTGAAGTTATCTGTTTTTTAAGATGCATTTTTGCATAATGGGTTTTTCCCCTCCTTTAAGTGAATCATCCTAATAATATGACCCAGGATATGAAAGCATTAAGAGAAAGATTTTCACTCATGGCTCTATGTCCATACAACCTAATCCCACAGATTCTCCCATCTCACCCCAACTGACTCCAGCTTTTCCTCCTCATCCCTGAACTTTATCCTGGTGTGAAACCCTGGTTCAACTGTGTCACGGGACATCACGTATCCTCCCACATGTCCTAACAAACCACTCTCATCCAGAGTGTGAAATGGACTGGCTTTCTATTATCTTAAGTGAAGTCAGAGCACAACTCACGAGAATTAGACAAGATCACCTTGTACCAAATGCAAAACATTTAATATTAACATTTTACCATAAAAATGTTAATCGTAATCAATGAAATTAAGCTAATTAAATCAAATAATTTTACTAATTTTTAAATAATTTTAAAATTTATTAACACTGTGTTTGCTTTGAGTAGCAAAAAAATACAACCCCTTCACAGAGAGGTTTGGCGAAAGTGGGGGCAGGGCTGGTGGGCCTGCTCTGTGCTCATCCAGTCCTAGGGCCAGTGGTCTGGAGGCTCCTCCTGTTCTGTCCGAGGGAAAGGCACCACTGTATTGTCAGCACTGTTTGCTGTATGCAATGAAGGCTTAATACCAAAGCCAGCTCCAGGCAGAAATAGGAAGGTAAAGAACATATCACCTTTCTTCAAAATTAACATTGCCTTCATTTTTATTAGTTGAAATATCAAGATGTAAATTATTGGTTCTATGAAAGGGAAAGTCCACTTCTAATTTGGATTAGCAAAGCCAGCTATCACTGATCCTTATTTCCATTTAACGTAGATGTTTCCAAAAGAAAGGAAATGTTGTCAGCTTTATTTTGTTTTCTTTACAATTTTATGAATAGATTTTAAATTACAAAAGTAACATGTGCTCACTATAATCATGGAAACATGCAAACACACACACACACACACACACACACACACACACACACTTACATGCACTTGTGGAATAGTGTGGTATTAATATCCCCACTTTGCCCAAAAACACAAACCGTGAAAGTAATCTATATGGACTCCCTGGTAAGTATTTTTTCATGTTTTCTCCATAGTAATGCAAAGAAGGACATACACACAGGCAATGGGGGCATGTTGGTAGTTTGATTTTATACAGAGGGGAATATACACATACATGTTATGTGCATTTTACACATATTAATTATATTTTATTTCACTTAATAACATATTGTAGCTATCTCCCATTCAGCCTTTTGGTATCTTCATGGTGTTCCATGGTGTGGATGGTCCACAATTTATTAAATCATTCTGTATTCACACTCATTCAAGCCACTTCTTTTTATATCCCCTCGATAAAGGCTGCAGCAAATGTTTTTACATATGCCCTGACATAAGGTCTTCACATCCCACATCTATGTTCCTAAACATGGGACTGTTGGTTCCACCCCAGTGTTCTTGCCAGCACCCTCGAGTTTTGCTCTTCAGTTTCGCAAACCGGGTGGATGAAAAACGCCATCTCAGTTTGCTCTAGTTTGATTTGCTTTTCTCCTACTGAGGAACATCATCTTTCACATATTTATTTGTCATTGGATGTTACCTCTTGTGAATTTCTGATACACATCTGCCCGTTTCTCTTCTGAATTTTTCTCATTTTATTTTTAATTCACATAGAGAGATAATTATGCATTAGGGAGAATAACCTGTGAATAGTGTAGATGTTGCAAACATATTTCCTATTTTGGCCATTTGGTTTTGCTTACATTCCAGTATACGTTTTTAATTATATAGGCAAATATGTCTGTCTTTTCTTTGTTACTGAGATCAGGGTGCCAACGTGGTGGGTTCTGGTGAGAACTCTCTTCCTGGCTCATGGCACCATATAGTGTCCTCATGTGACACTATAAGGGCATTAATCCCCTATAAGGGCGCTAATCCCTTCATGAGGACCCCACCCTCATGACCTCATCTAAACCTAGTTACCTCCCAAAGGCCCTACCTCCAAATACCATCCCGTTGGAGATTAGGGCGTCAACAGATGAACTGGGGGGTAGAGGACACAATTCAGTCCATAGCAAGTACCTTGACACAGCAGTGCCAGTTTTATATGTCAAGGGCTGAAAAGCATTTCCAGCAGAAACTTCTGCATGTTTCCATATGCTTATCAATGCAAACAAGTATATTTTCACACAGTCACATGGAAGCCACAGCTGAACTTTTGATCCTTGATCACAAATCCTGAAGTAAAAGGAAGATGTCTGTTAATTCCTTCTGAAATTTTCACCGCTGACAATGGGAAAAAAAAAAGCTGATATCCTAGGCAAATGCTTGGGAACTTAAATGTTATCAACATGCAAAATCATCTCCTTATTTAGTCACTTTTATGAAACTCAAGGGCAAGTAGTAGTGGCATAGTTTTAATTGATATATTGATTGCAGGTTTTATAGAAGTAATTGTGTGGAATTCATAAAACAGTGATTTAAGTGGCAGAAACATACATAAATCAGGCCTGCACTGTTCTTCTTTTAGGTAATTGATAGAACTTCCATTGGTTTCTATAATTAAAGTAACAGCCTAAATTAATTTATGGCTTCTGCTTTCTTCTGCCCAATACAGAAAATGTCAGTAGACTGAGTTTAGTTAATAGAAAGTGCACGTACAGGTCATTGTGTTACTGGTACATTGATTTAAAGAACTGTGTCTTCTTTCTCTCTCTCTTTCCAGTAACTCAGGGCTTTGTGGTGGCCTCTGAGAAGGCTTTTTCTTATATTTTCTGGAAGAATTGCTTAAAAGAATAATAATCAATGCTGAAACGAAGGTGAGGCCGGTGAGGGACTCACCTCAGACAAAATTTAGAGAAGCACCAAAAACTCAGTAATCAACATAAATAGCATTGTAACGCGATATTTTAAAAAATTGAAATTTAAGGGAAAAAATTCGTGAACGTATCAAAAATTTCCATAGAGACAGGATGAGTATTAATTTTTCTTTTGCTTTGGGATCCAATATGGTTCAGCACTTCTTTATTTAAGTTTTGATAGTCTGTTCATCATGAATTTTTTAATAATAATTTTAACTTTTTAAAAAATTGCATTAAAATATGATTTATCTTGATTCCAGGGTTTTTGGTGCCCCCTTCCCTTAAATTTTGCACCCCAGGTGAGTGCCTAACTGGCCTTACCCTAGTTCCAGCCCTGAAAACAACAACAACAACAACAATAATAATAATAATAACTACCATATGTCAGGCATTCTGCTAAGCCCTTCACATGAACTTTCTCACTTAATCCTCACAAGAAAACTATGAAATACGTATGATTATTATGCTTCCTTTTAGTTTTTTGGTGAAGAATATTAGCCCTGAGCTAACATCCATTGGCAATCCTCCTCTTTTTGCTGAGGAAGATTGGCCCTGGGCCAACATCCGTGCCCATCTTCCTCTACTTTGTATGGGACACCGCCACAGCGTGGCTTGACAAGCGGTGCATCGGTGCGCACCCGGGACCTGAACCCACAAACCCTGGGGCCACTGAAGCGGAGCGCACAAACCTAACCGCTACGACACTGGCCTGGCCCCTATGCTTCCTTTTCACATGAGAAAATTTAGACTTAGAGGAATTAAGGGCCTTGTCTGAAGTGTCCCAGCTAGATCAACTTTGAACCCAGACTAACTGAATCCCAAGCCTTCTGTCTTCCTAGTCTCTACACTTGTATACCAGAGATAGAAACAGCCACTCCTCTGCTCCTGGAAATGTCTGAGCAGAGGATGGTTGAGTGGCGCCTCTAAGCAGCTGTCCAGCCCCTGCATTCAAGCCAAGGTTGTGCTTTCTCCTTCCCATCCCAGGATTGCTGGGGAGGCAATTCCGGCGAGAGGTTGGCAAAATTGTTCTTTAAAAGGCCAGAGAGTAAATATTTCCAGCCTTCAGGCCATCTGGTCTCTGTTGCAACTACTCAACTGTCTTTATAGCTTGAAAGTAGCCATAGACGGCACATAAATGAATAGGTGTGGCTGTGCTTCCAATAAAACTTTATTTACAAAAATAATTTTCAGGCCAGACTCAGCCAGAGGACCATAGTTTACTAACCCCTTTGTCGGGCCATCATTCCCATTTGAAAGGGCAGGACACAGGGCAACTGGCTACCTGGGGGTGCAGGTAGAAAGGAGACTTATTTTCAGTGTGCACTTTCTTGCACCTTTTGCCTTTTGTACCATTTTGTCACGTTTTAAACAAATAATGTAAGGTAGGCATGTAAAGAGAATACCCTATTCTTGGTCCATATTAAAGTAAGATACCTACATAAATTCAGTCTAGATACAATGGATTGACTTAGTTTTGCTGTCACGATAAACAATAGACAAACAAATCTGGATTGGGAGGCTTTATTTTGGTGCTGCTGGCTTTCTCTGAGACCTGCCCCACTTTCCCTGGTATAAATGGGGAGACTCTATTAACTTACCTAGGATCCTTATCCTCTTCCAGGGCTGCTTCTGTTTCCTCCTGCACACTCCCAACAATGCTGGTCTAAAAGGCCCTCCAGGCTGGATCCTTCTAATCAGGCATCAGTGCCTCGCTCTCCCTCTGTCTCTATGGCTCAGCATTATGGTGACTACATACCTATGTCCCTTCTGTCATCACCCCTGAAATAGTTTATTACTTTCTTTACTCAGTCTTTTGATAGGAGAGGAGGATAAAAAAAGCATTATGTCATTCAACAATCTTTATCAAGTTCTTTCTATATGCTAGATACCATTCTATGCACTATTAATACTCCATGGACAAGAAATCCACAAATCAGCCTCTACAGTGCCTACATTCTTGTGGACAAGACAAATAATGGACAATATATAATCCTAAGGTCTCAGAATTGAAAACACATTACTCATAGGGATATTTGGGAGGCCATACCCAACAGGAGACTAACCCACTGTGAACACTGCCATTTGAATACCTCTTGGTAGTTGAATAAATACCACTGCTTTGCCCATTATTCTGCACTGCAGATAGACACATTGGCTTCTGAGATCCTATTTCCCTCATTGAACCCATGGTTGAGAGATTTTGAGACACTCGCTGTGTGACATGCTCTGCCTGTCACCTCAATCATAGCACATACCTGACTTAATGAATGATGAGTGTCCATAGTTGGACACAGCAGTCCAGCCACCATGACTGATGGATGAACTCCAGGAACCATTCTTTCTCCATCATGAAGCACCATCTCTTTGCTTTGCTTCATCTGCCCTGCTTTCCCATGGCCCACCACAGCTCTGATTTATTAACAGGTGGTTTTTAAGAGGTTTTTACCAGCTCTTGTGTTAACTTAGTTATTGCACCTGGACACCAGTTTTCAGAACAGGTTCATTTGTGTTTTCAATCCCAGCCATTACCACCCCAACTGGGTTAGCTCCTTCATTGATGTCCATGGTTACTTTGGCTGAATCATAATCATAGACAACTTTGTTCTTCCTGTATTGTCTTTTTTTTAACAATTTCAGGAAAATTAAAAAAAAATACTAGTTGAACACCCTCAGTCGTTTAAAGGGAAGAATCTGCAAAGAAGAAGCTACATTTCAGGCGGCTGCTATCTCACTCTCCCAGTGCTTTGGTTATTAATCTCAATGCAGAATGGTGGCTTTTGTCTTCTTCAGATGGGGGTCTTACTTCTGCAAAAGGCTGCGAATTGCAAAAACTACCATCCCATGGTGTTCCCCCAAACATCTTATTTGTCTTGATATTTCTTTCACAGAAATACATATGACAGATTATGACAGATAAGGAGTCACCGGAGGATGGTTTGCTTTGTGTCAGACAGATATTAAAACAATAAACTACGTTGCCCTGGGATTCGGCACGTGCACAGCCAGAGAACAAGGCCGAGATGAGATGTTTCTGAAAGGCAGCGAGGCAGTTCTAGGGAAATTCCCTGGAAACCCCAAGTCCTGTGATAGCATTGACAGAAAGTACTTTTTAATGCTCACATTTTCTTAAGAGGATCAACAGACAGCCTGGTGCAGCTCCCACATTTAACTCCTCGGCCATGCCCACTTTCCACTAGCCCTCGGCAGAGGTGAGAGGGAAATCCTTCAATGGGTTGAGAAGCTTAAGAGTTTATTTTTTTCAGCACTCATCTGTGCTTCATTTGCTTTTTCAAACTAATATGGATTTTAAAATGGTAAAAACATATTCTGAGTTCAGATCTCCGAACATGAAATTTTCAGGAGCCAAAGATAAGATCTTGTTTGATTCCTAGAATATAAAAGGAGGGCAGCTTGATGCAATGGAGCAGGTGTGCATTCCTAGAGGACCAGGCTTTGCAAATTGAGCCAAGCCCTCTCCAAGTCTGCAGAGCTGGGAGCGGCATCTTAGGATCTTAGGGGAATAAGAACATCCAATGACACTCATATAATTCAAGCGCTGGGGTGGGGGTTCTTGGTGCTTCTTGCATAGAAATGTGTTCAACCATAGAGGCGGCCCCCTCCTCCATTGCCTATTTTATCTTCAAAAGCACATCTCCCCATGCAGTGCAAACATAAATGAAAGGAAGCTGAGCTTTGCCTCCCATTGGAGGGAAAAGAGCCTGTCATAGTTCATTTAAACACAATAATTTAAACACTCACTTCACTAACAACTCCAAAACCACAATTTTCTTAGATCATGTTTTTATTTCTGTAAAAATACCATCATGCCAAAAGCTATTTTATTGCTACTGTAGAACTTGAGGACAGCATTCACAAAATGCAGTTTTCAGGACCAAATAACACACCACATATTTTAGATCTGTCTCTCTGGGTTTGGCCTGCATGCAATGTAGGCTCTTGATGCCTAATTGCTTTTTACATAAAAACAAACAAACACACAAGAACCACCTTTGTAGGCACACCTGCCAAGGAGATATACATCATCCCCACCCTTGGTAATTGTTACAAGGATCTAAGAAACGTTTCCCAGAGATCATTTTTTGCTGGCAAATCCTAGTCCCTAGTATTGGTTTTACAAAATTCTCCTTGAGCAACAATGTGATTTAGTGAGAAGAGCTGGATTCAGGCAGAGCTGGGTCTAAATTGTCATGGTGCACTAACAGTGTGACCTTGGCCAAGTCTCTACCATGAACATATTCGTGAATACCTACTCGCCTACCTGTGAACAATAAATCAGGCATTGTAGCTCCTCAAATAAATGGCTGTACTTTACCCTTCTTTCTTAGAAGCTATATTCTCCAGGACTTTTTGAACGTTCACCAAAGAAGCTGGGCTGGAAGGTTTATATTAGTCTAGTGACTGGACAAATGGACCGTTTCTGAATGGTTCTCCTTCAGTCTGTTCTATACGGGAGCTTCAGGAGAATTCCAGCTTAGATATCAAGCAGGTAATCGCTAGGTCCAGATGGCACCTGTCCTCTGGGTTTGCTTCGGGTGTCACTCAAAGGATCAAGCCTCAGTCTTTCAAGTCTGGAAGCTGACTCTCAAAATCAGATGGCCTCCACGGGGACCAACCAGCTAGACAGACCCACAGTGATGGCTGAAAGTGAAATGAATGATGTATTTGCATCATGTCCCCATCCCATGAGCCACCGCCAACCCCCTCTAAGGGCCTCATGTTAAGGAGGTGCAGCAGCCCTAGAGAACCATGGGAAATCCAGCCCAGCATAAGGAAGCTAATTTATCACACTTGCCCTATTTCCTACCTGGAGAGGCAATTCACTGAGCTTGCTGTTTCAGCCAGCTGTTAGCTAGATCATGAATGATTTAACAATTGAACCTTTACTGTGTATATGCACTCGATAAAGTAATTATTTATACAAATTATTTTCTTTTTGCCATGGCTGCCTGAAAAAAGCTAAATTGATACCGGTACAGGTTTTGTCAAATGAATAGGTTGTGGCAAATCGCTTCGTCCAAATTAAAATAGATCTCAGCATCTCACGGCTTTGTTTGTCTTCAGCATTCCTTCAAACTACAGAAGGCACCTTTGCAAATGCTTCTGCGGTTCTGCCAAGTTAAACGCTCCAAGATTGAGATTCATTCTCATTTTGCTGAAGGAAATGTTACAAAAATCCTGCCCGGGGGGGACTGTCAATACCTGTGAGTAGACAGATCACAAATACATCTTCTGCACAGTGAAAGCACATCACTGCTCATTCGGCAGCCACGGCATTCGCCACGTCAGTTGGATTAATCCCACCATTTGTAACCTGGGAGAAAAGAGAGGGCAGCTAACTTCGGGAGGTAAGCAGGAAGAACGTGGCAATTACTTAAAAACCAAGGCTGCTATCCTTATTCAAAGTCACAAAGACCTAAATGATGAAAGAATACTCACATGCCGTGCGTGAGCATTGTGTGTGGGTTTTGTTGCGGCTTTTTGAATTCGTTTGTAAGTTAGGAAACATTTCTGCTTTGGGAACACCAGACTCACCAGTCAGAGTAAAACCCTGTGTGTTCACTGAATTTAGTTTTCTTTATTTTTTTTCCTAGGTGACTCATTTCTTTTCTTTCTAAGGAAGAGATTTATTTCTAACCAAGTTGTGAGTCAAGTGATATTTGATAACAATATTAACAAATTAATTATATATAGAAAAAAGTGCAACACTCCCAAATATTATGAAAGCTTCTTCATCAAATCTTCCAAATCTTCAAGAAAATTTCTAGTTGAACTTAGTCATTGGGAGCTCCTTACTTTTGACAGTAATTAGGGTGTGTGTGTAACACCATACTAGTATAACCCAGATCCCCATCACTGGAAGAGTCCATTTCCCCAACATTTTTGGATTGTATATGACCCTCCTGGCTCACATCCAGATGTGAAGATAAACCCCAGTGGAGAAGGGAAACAGCTTGCCTCCGACTCTTATCAGGAACATAAATCAGTAGTGATCCCTGTGGCCTGTATCCAATTAGCGGAAAAAGAGCAAAGCCCTTCCAGGTGTCTTGAAATCTCAGAACATAAATATAGAACAGAAGAAATGGCACCTGCAACCCCCTTCCCCTTCTACCTCCTGCCCCCAACAAGGAGCATATTGAGGTCTCAGGGAGGCTTGTCAGCAGATTCCCCTGCAAATTAACTCAGTCCATGATGAATTGGGGCTGGTTCTCTTGGATGTGCTCTGGATGTAGGGAGATGATGTAGCAGCTTGTACAGGCAATAGGAGGGAAATAAAAACTGAGAACCTCTAAGGAGCATGGAGAGAGTGTAAGGAGAAAGTTTTTGCCCAAAGCTGCCAGGGGATACCTTTGTCCTAGTTGCCTCCATGGGTAGTAGATAAGATGCTAGGCTCTCATGTCAGGCTGCGTGGGTTCAGATCATTGGGCGAGTTTCTGAGCTGTTCTATGTCTTCCTTTCTTCTTGAGGAAAGTAAAGATAGCAATAATACATGGTTCATGTGGTTTTGTGAGGAGTTAGTGGGTTAGTCAGTGGGTCTGGCGATTAGCAAGTATTAGCAAATAGTAGCTGTTATATCATATGGTTGAATCTCCTCCATCCAATAATGGAGTAACAGAGGTTGGAATTTTGATGACTGTAATCCCATCGTGCTTGGATTATTCCAGTTACCGCTGCCTGACTTTTAGACAGGTGAGGTCCAGAGTCCCTCATCACTAATGTCCTCACTAAACCAGACTTTCTCTTAAAATATGCATCCTTCATAAACAACATTAGCACCTCTTACAGGTCCAAGGACCATCACCCATTTTTCCTCTGTAAGTGAACTCTTAGGGTATTCCAAGTTTATCTGACAATATAATCAACAAACATTTCAGGGATTACCTTGAGCCAGCTACGCCTCTAGGTGCTAGAGACGCAAAACCAAGTCCTCAGGATATCCCAACAGAGAGATATATAATGAAGTCACAATCAAATGAGGTGGTAAGAGACTGGTAAGTGAAGGAAAATAAATAGGAGTGATGTGATAGAGACAGTGGTGGAGTCTGGACATGTCGAGAGAGGAAAAGCCCTTGGAGGAGGAGATGATGTTGGAACCAAGATTTGAATTAGGGAATCAACTTTGTTTAGAGACTGAACAAAGGAAAGAGAACCTGCAAAAGCAGCTGAGAAACAGCAGCCAGAGGAGGCTGGAGGCAAATGAGGCATGTTAGCTTCATCCAGTAAAGATTTAGGTCAATAAATTCAGCTTGGGCAATCCAGCCAGTACAGTGTCACCATCTTTTTTTCCCTACAAAAACGTGCACTTCTCTCCAAGTTCAAGGTCTTGCCAATTCCTTCGACACATCCTAATCAGACCTATAACAGCCTAGAAACTTCTGGTTAATTTGGATTCGACTAAAACTTTTGTACCATGATGTTATGTAAAGAGATTCAATTATGGTGCGCAATGTTTTGTGAGTAACTACCGCCCATAAAAAGTTAATTAATCAGGGCTGGGTCAATTTCCTCGTGCCATGTCAATTTGCTGCCAGGTAATTAATCACTAATCAGCCACCAGGCAGCAGGCCGGGGGGACAATCCACAAGCCATTTATTGTCTTGCCCCAAATAAATGGCACGCGCAGCCGGGAAGAAACACATCTTGCTTTTCATAATATTTTTATCGACACTTTTGCAAGTTGTAATGGACTGCAGCGACAAGCAGCCGCAGTTCAGTGGAATATGAATATTAAAGAAACAAATGAGTGGAGATTTATAGGACATTCCGTTTCTGTTATGTCAGTTTTGAGATTAAACCGAGCAAATGAACAGTGAAAAATTATTCTTCCATGTGGAGAACGGTGATTAGACTTGTACATTAATTAGAAATTTTTGTTTTCCTATTCAATGCATTTCAAATGAGGATGTCCTATAAGGAACTGTTTGTCCAAAATGTAGATTTATTCACTTCTAAACAGCAGTATTTAATATCAACATGCATTTAAAAATGGAATAAGAGTCAATCCCAAATGCGCGTTTCAGGCGTAAATAGATGTGAATAAGAGAACCAGAGGTTCCAACAAATGAAGCGACCGTTTTGGTCTTTTTGTAAATGACTGAATGGATGAAACAACCCCCTTTTTCTCCCAAACTTTGAAATTACTGAATTTTAACAAAATTGAAAGCTTTTTCATTTTTGTTTTGACCTAGAACTAAACATACTCCATCATATTAAATTTTCCATTGAGTGTAATTTAAAGATAGGGACCTAATTGTATATAAATTCTATGTTGTAAATCCATTCGATGTACCTTTATTTGAGATTCGTTTTGAAAAAATGAGCAAACATTTTTGCCATTTGGAAAAAAAATCCGTTTTTTTGACAATCCATTGTGATGTTTATCACACAATGGTTTGCCTCTGAAATTGAGCTATACTGGCTGTTTATCTCGTCTTGGTGTGTTACCTATTATACCACTTCTTAATTTATGGTCCAGCACATGGAACGGGAGATCCCCCAAGGGGAATCCTGCAGAACTGTGAACCTGCTGTTGAAAGCACGTCTGCACCCCCAGAATTGTGTGACTATTTCCTACCATAAATTACCCACAGAACAATTCAACCTCAAATTAGCATGAGCATCTCTCAGTCTTAAAACATTGAAAGGGTGGGGGAAAGTTGGCATTATGGAGCAAAGAAGGAGGAGGAATGGGACAAAGAGAGAGCCCCCTCATCCATTCTGATGGCACACCTTTTCCAGGGCATCTGGCAACCTCACGCAAATTCAAACCAGCGCACGAATGCGAAGAATAATTGCCCATTAAAGCGGTTGTATATTTTTATGACTTTGATGCAGAATCTGCCCCCCTGTTGGCTTTTGCATCTGCTACTTTTCCATCTCTCCCAGAGCTCTAAAACTTTAATATGCAGTTTATAACCCTCAAGTATTTTCCCCTGGTTTTGTATTTCTTCTCTTGGGATTTCCGGGCTGGTGAGATGATCTCATTTGTGTTTATTTCCGAAGGTAAGCACCATATTCGTAAAAAAGAGACGGAAGGGGGGAGAACACGCGTTCGTCACTGTAAATACATTGAATGCAGAGCTCAGAGAAGGTGGGAGATAGGGGCTTTGTCTTGGAGGGGGAGACAGGCAGTAAGCAGTTGACACTCTAGTAAATGGCCCATTTGGCTGGTTGATACACCCACACATCTTCCACTTAAAAATGTTGATTTGCCTTGATTTTGAGCACGTCACAGCATGCCTCTTGTTACATCCCTGACGTTTCCGTTTCATTGAGTCCCGCGGTATAGAACTCCTCATTCCCGTGAACTGAGATGGTTACTCCACTAACCTCCCTCAAAATAGGCTCTGGGTATAAATCTAGCTGAAGGTTGGGAGTGGGTGGGCTAGGAATGCTGATGTGTCAACAAGATGCACAATTGGTATTTGCTCCAAAAGCTCTCACCCTGTTTTCTTTGAGAGAAACTCATTTTTAGCTTATGAGCTAAATCCAATTTTCGTCACAATGATACCAGATTTTTCACTTTGATTCATGCTGGATAAGGTTGAAGAGGGAACCTTTCCAGTATAATGAACCTATGGTTTTTTCCCTCCCTTGTCTCCCTCATGCCAAGAACTAAAGATTTATACTGTATCCACAAAGCAAACTGAATACTTCCCATTGTTTTCCAATGATGGTCTGTTTACATGTTTATGAACTTGAAGTTCAATTAGAAAAAAATCAAACTCCAGTGCTGGGGTTCAGAAATGCCTATAATTTGGTGTCTTTCCTTTCTCACGTTGTTCTTTAATTAACAAAGAGGCATTTACAAATATGAGACAAGGTGACAGGTTTATGATTTTTATTAACATTGATTTACTCCATTCTAGAAATGGAGAGGATATTGTAAGTTTCCATTTGGCATTTTGCATTGGATTTATTAAACACTTATTGCCCACTTACTGGATCCAAACTCCTGGGCTGGGGCATTGATAGATGACATGATAAGTTTCACTCTACAAAAGATAAGTGTCATGCCACAAAGTAAGCGCATCATTAAGATGTCTTCTTTCTGTGTGGTTCAAGGAGAAAGCCATTTTGATTTTGTTTAATCTGTCTCTGAATCATCTATCCAGCTAATTGCTTCAAATATGCAGTTAACCACATCCCAGCATCTATAAGCCAGCGCACCTGGTAGGCAAGTAAAAAAAAAAAAAAAATCATTTTCTTCCATCCCACCTTGAGTCTAAAGGAAGCTTGACAAACAATTGTGTTTTTTTGCCCTTGAAATTGACCATTTGTCTTAGTGGCAAGAGAGCAACACTGTCCTAAACCAGCCATGGGGGGAAACAATCCTCTAATGGAGAAGGGGAGAAACACAGAAGGCACAATGACAAATCTAATGAGTTAGGGATTATAAAGATTGTTATTTTCTGTTGTTTCTTGTTGAACACATTTATTGCATTCAGAGACTGAGATTAGCTGGGTTGCCAGAAAGTGCTGTCTGGGGCTATATGAAGGGAGGCATGTGACTAAATGCCTTTTAATAGCTACCACCTGTCTGGGGAGAATGTTTAAGTCCTGCTTTCCCCCAGAACAAGAAACTGATCTTCAAATTCTGACACCTGCAGCAGTAAAAGTGAATTTAAATGAATTGAGGGTTTGCAAGAATTCCAAGTTCAATACGTTTATCCAAGCCATCTCCTTTTTTTGTTGTTGTTATCAGAATCACACATATTCCAAGTCTGGTTGCTATTTCTGGGCCAATGCAGTACCTATAAGTATGGATGTAGAGTTATTTTTATAAGGATCACCACTGAGATGTAAAAATTGTATTATTTGCATACTGTTTATCTGCAAATCCTGGGCAGGACACTTTGTATAGAGGACAGTGTTATGAAAGGTGGAAGGTGAAGAGGAAGGGCCTCTACTCCCCCAGAAAGAAGGAGACTGACATTGGTTAACCACCAAAAGGTGTCCAGGCACATATGGCATTATGTACCAGATACCTGGTCTGTGCCAGGCACTCTTCTACATTAACGAGCAGAACAGATGGAGATCACTGCCCTCATGGAGCTGGCATTCTAGCAAGAGTGAGAGCCCTTTTCCTTCATTTCTGGGGTCCAAACTACTTAATTGCTAGTATACCAGGGGAGGTTCATGGCAGCCTTCTCCAGAAGGAGATTAGAAAATGAGTAATGGTATGAAGGAAGGAAGGAGGGAAAGAGAGAAGGATGGATGGAGAAAGGAAGATGGAAGGAAATGCTCATTAATCGTGATGACTAACTGGAGACTTCATAAAGAGACCCCTTGGCCAGCTCTACACTGGCAACAAGAATGAGATAGCTGATCAAACCATCCATCTGGGAGACTCCCGTACTTTCTCTGAAGCCTCTGGTCCAAAGCATGAACTATGGAACCTCTTTATTTTACCTAAGGGTACTTAGCCTCCCAGGAAGTTGATGTGTGTAGCCCTTCCCACATTCCTTTAACAAAATAAGAACCCCTCCACTGTGCCCTGTGTGAAGGAGCCCGAAGAGCCTCATATTACGACCTGTAAATACCTTATCCTGCCCAGAAAGGACGTTTTTCTCCCTGTAGCAAAGGGGGTTCCAAATGGAATCCTGACTCTAGACTTTCAGCAGCTTGTGTTCCCCTCGCTCTACTGCTGAGCTTCTGTTTCATGTTATATCTCAACATCTAAATCCTCCAAGAATTATTGTAAAACCTGCTTGTCGCTGAGAGGGATCTTGTCTCGCTCACTCTGCATGGGAGCTGGCGATAATGAATGGGTCAGCATAATTACCGTGTTTCCTCACACAGGCAGCCAGCTGCTCTGCCAGATTGTGAATTTTTCATTTTCTTTATTTCAAAATCCAGGGCGTTCCTATGAAAACTTAATATTTGAACTGTGGCAAGAGAGAGGTGGAGTCAAAACCACGCTCACTCATTTTCTTCCCAGTCCTGATGCAAATATTCCTATCTCATGACTTCTGGGCTCTTGATATTAGGATTTACCCGCTTTCCCCATGGAGATTGACACCTCTCCTCAATTTCAAGCACATTAGTTGAAACACGAGCCAGGAAACGTGAGTGCTAAGGGCTGGTAAGCCAAGAGTTAAGTACAGCTGCACGGTTGTCTTTAATAACAATTTAAAAAAAGGTTAAAAATAACCTGTATGGTCATCTCAGGCACAAACGGAAAGATAAAACCATTCTGACATAGTCCTACAATCCTAAGCATTTCACCAGCATTGTGAGAGAAACACATGGTGGAATCCATGAAACAGGCTGGCTGTTTGCCATTTGAGAACACACAGAGAATTCCAGATGATAGCCAGGCAGTCTTCACTTTGGGTTCAAAGGTTATATTCCAGTGCAAGCAATTCCATGAGGTGGTGTAGAATTAGGAATGTCTTCTATGGGAAACCCTACTCCCTCTGTCACCCCCAGCCTTGCCCCCCATCATGCTACATGGTACCATGTACAATCTACCCAACTGCAAACATACTCCGTCCAAGGACTGGGGGGGGGAGGAATGGGAAGAGATGGTCTGGAGGCTTCTATTACAGAAGGTGATGGAAGGAAGGGGAAAAGCCCATCTTGGCGGTTGGATATAGGGTAGAGACAGCTTTAGCACAATATGAAATACAATACCTTGCAAGAGGTTAGGTGTCCTGCAAAATAAAGAGTTCCTGAAGGAGTGAAGTTTGGGTGTGCTGAGTTAACCAAGGCCTGTTCTGTAAGCCCTCTTCACTATAAGGCCTTTCTGAGGCTTGATGCTCATATCATGCCAAAAGAAACTCTGTGTCCTCCTCAGCCTTGCATGTCATTACAAACACTGTATGAAATTGCAGCTGAGATGGAGCAGGGGAGGGAAGACTGTGCACAGGGAGGAAACCCATCCCACCATGGTTCATTCCACCCATCTGCCTCTCTTTGGAAATCCTCAAAGCTCCTATTGGGTAAGCAGGATGAGAGAAGAAAATGGAGCAAGGAGAAAAGGTTTACTGGACAGCCTGCCAATCGTTTGGCCTGACCACAGCCCACGACTTCCTTCCCTTGTTCATGTATTTAAGTCATCGGTACATTCCTTCAGGTGTTCAATATTTAGAACCTACTGTGGATAAAATCGAGGCTTCTGCTGACTTGGGGAGGCACAGGGAGATGCAAAGACCGATGGGATATGGAGGGGGCCTCAAGGAGCTTGCAGACGAATTGGAGAGATAAAACGTAACAAAGGACTGATTCTCCTCTTCTCAAAACCAATGCCCCATGAGAGTTTCCCACTGTGCTTTCCCTAAAAAGCAACCCTTCCGTGGGATGCGCTTTGGGCCCCACTGCCTGCTGCTTGGTGGGATGGGACAAGCAAGGTCAGCACAGTGGGAGCACTGTGAGATTCGGGGAAGGGGAAGGAGCCGGAAGGCAGACGCGGTTTCCTGAAGGCTTTGTGGGTTAGGATTTGCATGCGATAGGAGGAAAGATATCCCAGGCAGGGGAAACAGAATTAATTATTAGAGGTCTCAAGCATTTCCCTCTAGAGTCCTCACCAAGTCATTCTGCTCAGAGAACTTTCCCCCAGGGAAGAAACCCCTGCCCACACCCTCTTCTTACAAGTTGAGTTCCCAGACTTCTCTCTAATGGTGATGGTTGTACGTGCTTTAAAAGCTGTATAAATGGTTAAGAGGCTGATGGGACGTTGGTAATGATTTGTTTCTTGGAGCACGAGGGGTTTGTATGCTTAGGATGCATACACGTGTCTGTACGAACACAGTACTTCAGTTAAAAAATTTTAACAAGCAATATATGTACATAAAGGAAAGTGTGGGAAATAAAAACGGGATGGGGAAAGCTATAGACAACTAACACTTACTCTTGCAGTTTAGCCCCACAGACACTATGAACACATAGAAATATGTGTGTATATGTATATACAATTGTATACATATGTACATGCACATGCATATATAAATATGCATAAACACACATTTACATATGCACACATACATGCATATACATACACATACACGTGTGTATGTTGTGCACTCACACACAATATACATACATATATACATGCACACATATGTATATTGTGTGCTCAGACACATATAAATATATATTAGACACAATATACATATGTGTGTATATGTATGTATGCGGACAGATAGATAATAGATTCATAGGATAGAGGTTGAGAACACATTGCACATACATCTTGCAATCCACCTTTTTAGAAATTGTAGTTTGGGCAGTGAGAGTTTCTCCTGTTATTAAGAATTCTTCGTGAATCTTTGTCATTTACCATATTCTCTTGGGCACAGGGACCACCGTCTTAACTAGCCCATAGGCTCTGGAATCAGACCTTGGCCTGCGCCTTGCCGCTCACCTTTAGACCTCCGACTCCTGGAAGGGGGGCAGGTGTCTGGCCTTGGCCAGCAGGGAGAAGGGTCGGAAGGGGGTCGTTCCCTCAAAGGCAGGTGTGCATCTCAAAGCCTTCGCCCTGCTCTCTCCTTTCGCCCCGCAGTGCCCGGCTTCCCGTATCCAGCCGCCACCGCTGCGGCCGCCTACCGAGGGGCGCACCTGCGAGGCCGCGGCCGCACCGTGTACAACACCTTCCGGGCCGCGGCGCCCCCGCCCCCGATCCCGGCCTACGGCGGGTAAGTGGGGCAGCCCCCCGGGGCGGGCCTCCTTGCACCAGCCCCCTCCCGTCTGCGAGCGCATGCTGATCTTGACTGTCCCACCAGAACCGCCCCAGCATGCAGCCCGGCGCGCGCCTGCAGTGGAGCACCTTGCAGAGTATTGAAAAATGAGTGTAATTTGTCCTGTCATGGTTGGTGCCTTTAAGCATTCTACATGTCACATGTTGTTATGTAAATTCTCTTTGAGACTGAATGCTGGAGAACAGAGAAATGGTTACAGCCAAAGATGTATTTCTGATGATTGCAAACATCTGGTTGTTAAGGAGGTTGGATCACATTTGCCCCTTGAATCCCTCCACTGAGGGAGGTGAGGTTTTCAAACATACAAGTGGCTGAGGTGGTCTTGCTCCCCTCCCCAAAGACACCTTGCACTTCAAGATTTTTGAACCTTTGACTGTGAAGAGAAAATTAGGTGTGGAGTCAAATGCAAACTCTTTAAAGTTCAATGAAATTGGAATTAAGACCTGTTTTAGTTGGGTTTTCCAAAATGGCATTTGCCTTCCTTTCCCCTCTCGAGGAAAATGCAAATGGATTGTTCCCCATTGCCAGTTTGGTCTTTCTGCACACAGCCTTTGGTATTGTCAAGTGAATATCAGGGAATGGTGGTGAATGCTCAAAAAAATTTTAAATGGCACTTGTGTGGTGGACTGCAATCCTGAAATGCTACCTTTTTGCCTTCCTGTTAGGGATCGTTCTAGAACATTCTGGCATCCCTGGAGTCAGGAAGAGAGGGGTGTCTCTGAGGCAGTGGTCTTCAGGGGACATTTGGAATGTCCGGAGACATTTTTGGTTGTCACAACAGGAGCAGGGAGGTGCAATGGCATCTAGTGAGTAGGGGCCAGGGATGATGCTCAACATCCTACAATGCACAGGACAGCCCCCGCCCCAACCCCTGACTCCAACACAAAGAGTTCTCAGGTCCCAAATGTCACTAGCACAGCTCTAAGGAAAACTCAGCTATGCCCACAACAGTCTGGCATGAGGCTTTGCTGGCCAATGACTGGCTTTCTGTTCTCTATAAAGAATATAGCTATATTCAGGACTGTATGAAAAGGGTTAAATGCATTTTTTTATAGCCCTGTTGTTTATAAATCTTTTAGAAAGCCTGAATTAGCCTAGATCATCTCTCTATTGTGCTGATGACAAAGAGAAACACTCTTTTTTCATTATTTATTCATATCTCACCCATTCCAAAGTGAGCATTTGAAGTGTTTCAAAAACAAATGCAATGAGACAAAGTTAAGAATATAAAGAAATGAAACTAGGTGAAATCATCAGGAAGGAACTATACACACAGAGAAAGAAGACAATGTCCATCGTTTGTTGTGTCGTCATTAGAGCTGGGTCAGTTCTGAGCTTCTTAGTGGACAAGACAATAGCAAAAAAAATTCTTACAGATAATATGGTGGATAATAATAAACCAAGGATGAATTGGCCCTAAATTCTCCCCACCTCCAAAATAATGCATCTGAAAACAAACAAACAAAAAATAATGCATCTGCATATCCTAAGCCTTATATGTCTACCACACGACATAAGAAGTCATTAACAGTATAATCATTATCTGCAGCCGCATAGTGTTGAGCCCATTTTATAGATCCAGAAATGCAGAAATAAAGATTTGTTACTCCCGAGGTCACACAAAGAGTTATGAAGGAAAATAAAAACACCAAGTTACCCTCTAGGTAATTACTAAAGCAAGATTCATAAGCTATAAATGCAAAATTGCATGTTTATACCACATTAGTTTGTCTGAAAATCATTATCTCATCTTAGTAGATGGTAATTGTAGCTTTCCAGTGTATGTACCCTCAGTATGTCACTACTATATTGAACAGAAAAAACTAAAGTGAAATTACTTATCCTCACATGAACAATTTATAAAATTCTCAAAATCACACACCTGCTGTAAAATTGAAATTTGCTAACTTATAATGAACTTGCTCTTTGCCGGAAATAACCATGCATAACTAATTAATGCCACGTTCACCAGGGAGAGACACTGCCATCTCCAAATGGTGCGACAATGTGTTTGTGACTGCTTCGGATGTGATTTAATTTTAATATTCCAGCGATATTCCTAATCATTTTGGTTATAAGAGTGGATTGTCCCTCTTTGCTGATAGTATTATGACTGGAATTCTGATACCACACTTAGTAGTAAGATAAAATTCCCAAGATGGGAGAAGGAGGAGGAGCAGAAGGGCTAGGGCTGTGTGTCCATGTCCGCAGGTTCTATAAAGGCAATGTGCTGGTTGAAAAGGAGGAAATTCAGCTAGTCGCCTGGGTGTTTGGCTGGATTACCAATTGCCTGGGCTGCACAGGCACCAAATGAAAAAATGTGAACCCAGCATCTTAAATGAAGGTTTCCCTGTTCCTCTGGATTGTTTGTCTTAGGCTGAAGGAGACTACAGGGATGCAGCCCACTTGGAAAGGAGAACAGAGATGGGCTGGAGGAGGGTCCTGATCTTGCGTTGAGTGGAAGCAAGTAGCAGAGACGTTGGAAACCCACTCTTGTTTCCAGGAGTTGACATGATCAGGATTCAGGTGGTTCAGGAGATCTTGTGGATTTCCTGTAATTTGTCTCTAAAGTCCTTTGGGGAAAGATTTCTAGATTTGACTAACATCTTTACTCCAGTCCAGTTCAGCTTAACACCTGTTGACTTAGCATCTATCATATTCCATGCACTGTTGTGCACTAGGGATGCTTAGGCAAATGGTACCTTCAGAGGAGTTTCTTCCAGTTGGGGGCAGGGGGCACCACATAAGCTAACAATTTCAACAAATATGGTAAGGTATGTTGTTTCGTGAGCACCAAGAAAGGGCCCAGCTAAGATGTTTAGAGATGTCTTCCAGGAAAAGAAGAAATACAGGACACATTTAAGTCCAATAATTTCCCAAATTGCCGCGTTAAGATCTCATTCTGTGATTCTGCCCCTCACCCAGTGACCCTCATCTTTTCTACCTAGCAAACTGTATTTATTAAGGAAGAAGTAATTTTTCCCACTGTCCCCAGTGGAAGCCATATCTAACTGCCAAACTAAACCTCTGTTCTTCATAAAATATCACGTGGATATACTTTGTTGTGAAAATTCCAACCAAAAATGTGTCATTTATTCTATGTCCATGTATGGTTTCAATATTTTTTTTTCTGGGAGATTAAAAAAGAAAATCCCACAGAACCTCCATGGCTACCTTTGTGGAGCCTTGGATGACCATTGGAGAAATACAACATCCAGATAGTCATACAGGAGGTTCACCAAGGGTGCCCTTACATTCATCCATTTCCTTTTATTGATTTAGTTTTCCCCTCCACATCCTGATATTTTCTGAAGTCCCTCCCAGCAACTAAAGAACATAGGTTATGGAGAGGCCCTATCCTCTTCTTTCTCACATAGTTAAATAGAAACTTCTTAGGATATTAATGCATGATCATTCCTGGAGGAATGGTGAGGGGCTCTGCTGTGGACTGTGAAGGGATCGTAGGAATGGGTGGAAAACCCTAGACTAAGCCAGCCGACTCCCTATGGATAGCCAGCCTTAATTGATAGTGGCTGATGAGTTAGAAAGCTAGTGTCTACACAGTCTGCAGGATTGTTACAGTCCTATAAAGACATGGACTTTGGGGCAGATAAGATTGCCTTCACTGTTCTATTTCATACTACCCTGGGTAGCTGACTTGATCTCTATAGACACATAACAGGAGAGTGAAGATTATATCTGCCTCTGTAGAGTTGATAGAGGATGAAGTAGGGAGATCCATGGAAGGTTACGACTTGGTAAGGTCCACCGTGTGACATGTGTTTAGTTAACTGTAGCTACTGTTGTTGAGGTTGATGTAATTATTGACTTTTTATTAGCTGTCCATACTCTTCTCTTTCTCAAGGTCGCCTTTTGCTTGTGTTGAGTACACAGGCAGATCCTACATCTCTCCTTCTCCCTCTCTGCATCACTTACCCCTTTTCTGGGGGGCACCTGCAAGTCACAGACCTCCATTCCCCACAAGCTACAGTTGGCTTTGGACAGAGGTACCTCAATAGTTTATGGAATAGGTAGATCATAAATAAAATATTAACTAGTGAACAGTCTCAGAGAGAGCTGAATGGACTAGGTTCTCCATATTTCTCCTTGCATTTGATCCTGGAGTCAATTTCCTTAGAGAAGCCACAATGTCCAGTCTGTCTTCCTGTGACTCAAATTTGGGATAAATTACCCATTGGGTGATTGCCATCCAAGGGAGCTTGCAGACTGATGATCTATGGATGAAGATGGCAGGTAGAAGCATTGGAGACATGCCCACCAGACTCAATACAACATCTGATGTTAGCAGACAGCAGCTAAACCCCAATACCCTCCCAGAAGAATCCCACTAGATTGGCCTCACCAAGTTCTTGTTCTTAATTAATTACTTAATGAATTATTAAACAGCTACTTATCAAGTGCCTACTGTGTACCATGCATATTGTCTGGGCATACAGTAAGGTGCTCTAATGTAGCACCATAAGAGATTTTTTAAATTATTAATTATTCTAAGGTAGGCATCCAGCATCTGCTGTAGGGTTTTGGTCTTGGTTCTCTGGGTATCTTTGAACAAGATGTTCTGTACTGTCTCAGGTAGTTAATTATGACACATCTCAGTACAGCTTCTCAGAGTTACCTCGAGAAGTATTTTGAGGAGACTCTGTGCTACTTTGGGTACAGGAGAGGTGTGGTAGTGTCCCAGGAGAAAACTTCCTAAAGTTGGCCAGTGCAAGAATGAAACCCATATGTAGATCCTGTGGGAGTGCTCCCAGGCTAGGTCCTGAAAAAGCCTCTGACGCCAGCCTCTAGGACTGTGTGTGGACCTTTCTGTCTATCAATCAACCATGTTTTTGAGTTTTAATTTATAAATGTCTAATCCTCAGATTGTATTATCTGATGCTTAGGGACTTTCTCATCTAATATAAACACTAGGAACTAAAGCCATCATCATGTATTCTCAGCATACTTTCCAGAATTCTCTCTACCTTGTTCATTTGTTTTTGGTATGAATTCTTGTGTAAATTCTCAGCCAGTTTTAAAATGTAACCTCTTACATTAAAAAGAAAGCCTCTTAATTGAGTGTATTTATAAACAACACCATAAATCAGTGATTCTTAAACTTTTGGGAGGAGGAGTGGGATGTCACAGTTGCCTTTGGTTATCGAATTAAAAATATTTATTTTCGCTAGGAAAGTGTTCGCACACACACCATTCTGTACAAATGCCAGGAAGTTCGTGGACCCACCTGATATCCATTCAAAAACAGCTAGATTTCAACACATTAAAAAATTTAATTTACTTTCCAGTTGGAAGGGGAGGTATGGTAGAGCAGTTTTAAATATACTTTCCTTCAAGAATATATTTGTGGTTGGGTTATATTATGTTACACAAACAGATTGTATAGTTTGGGCATCCTATACTTTTTTCCTTTCCTGTTTTTTTAAGTAAACTAATTTGCTATAGTGCAATCATCCCCTGCTTGCATTCATCCAAATATTTAACTACTGTTATTACCTTTCTAAGAAAATGAGATGTGCATTTGCATTATGTTCTTGCAAAAGCATATTGCAGTCCCAAAGTGATTGACAGGCAATACAATTACCTTTGCATGGCTAGACAGACCGCCTCTGCATTAAAATAGGGCTGCACCTGTTCCATGCATGATGGTAACTCCCTTCTCTGGTGACAGGGCCATGGTTAATTTATCTGTAGATGCAAACTACACATCGAACCCTGCCCTCCTTCCCCTGCATATCTGATATTTTAAGTGCACCTGTTTCATGAGGCTCTAAAAAGTGTTTGGATACATTCTGGGAAACCAGCATGAGACTTTATAAGAGCTTTTCTGTCACCAGCTTCTGTTTAGAATAAAACCTAGGAAGCTGACCTTCAGTGTTGTCTCAAATATAAAGTAAAATAGCACGTGAGGATGGTGGTCCATAGAGCAGTGAGTCTACCAGTCCTCGGACCAACAGCATCAGCATCACATATCACTTGTTAAAAATGCAAATTCTTGGAGTCCCATCCAGATCTGCTGATTCAGAACCTCTGGGCTGGGCGTGGGCCCAGCCACCTGTGTTTGCACAAGGCCTCCAGGTGATTCTGATGCCCACTGAAGTTTGACCATTGCTGCCTGCCATAGCAATTAAAGTTTGGGCTGTGGAGCCAGATTACCTGGGCTAGAATCCCACTTAGTCAGTACCTAGCTTTCTCCAGTTCAGTTTCTTTATATTTAAAGAGGCCATGATGATATTCTCCATCTCATAGGACTACCATGAGGATTAAGCAGGATAATGAGCACAGAATGCTTAGATTAGGGACTGACACATACTAATTGCTCTATAAATGAGGAGGAGTATTTGTGCTCATGCTATTAATAGTAGCTTAGGGGAAAAAAAACAGCCTTCTGGTGAAACTGGCAACCCATGAAGTGGCTTCCTTTCACACTACCAGTGAGGACAACCATCTTGGTTCCTTGTTTCCTAGAGTTGTGATGGAGGTAGATCACTCATCCTCTAGTGTATTTCTCTCCAAGATGTGCAGGTGTTGCACTCCGTGAAAACAAGCAATCCCTACCCAGTGTGGTCTAGAATAGCAGACAGAATTTTTGATTTCCTTTCTCAGGAAACCACCACATTGTGCTGGGCCTCTGAACCTCCCAAAGCTAGAGATTATGCCGTTCCTGCAGGCCCTCGAAGGAGCCCGGTACCCTCTAGACACTGGGCCCTGCAGAGGCTGTTCCCTTTGCCCTGCCTGCTCTTCCTACCTCTCTGCCTGGCTAAGGCTTTGAGATTTCTGTGGCATTTGCTCTGTTGCTGGCCCTCCTCCTTCCATGACACGTTCAGAGTGCTGTTATTCCTCTCCTCCACAGCACCCATCACAGCTACAGTTGTATGTTTATGCACATGGCTTTGCGACTGTGTGCCCCACTCCCTGTAAGCTTCCTGAGTGTGGGTTTCATGGGTGGACTTGCTCTCTCTGCTCTCTGTGCCTTGGCATCGTGGTTGGAGTACAATAAGCATTTCAAGAGCGGAGAAATAGTACTCATCATTCAGTTTGTTTGAGCTTGTCAAAATGTGGACCCTAGATCACATTTTCTCTTTGGTTCTCTGTCTTATAACTGGGGGATGTCAGAGTCCCAAAGCAATTTTGCATGGCCCACGATGGAAGGCAAAGCATGGCAACTAGGTTACCCTACTGATCAAGACAGAGGCAACCATCAGGGCCTGTTCTTCTCTCACTTCTGGAAGTTGTTGGTACAAATATGCTTGACATGGAGACACACAATGGACCACAGTGCATAAGCACTGGTCCTGGCAAAAGAAAGGGCCACTTTCCCAGCCAGAGCTCAGCCTCGGCCACTCCTGGTCCACACCCCATGCCCGCTGCAACAACCCCCCACAGTCTAGGCTCAGCTCTTCTCTCCATTACTCGCAGAAGAGCAGACAAGACTGGGCGTCCCTCTACAAATATTTAGAAAAAGGCATTGTTTTCCATATTTAAAATATATTAATCTTTGGTTAAAATATTATGTTGTTCACACCTGGATCACTTTCTGTCTAGCCTCTTACCCTATTCTCCTAAGTCAGGGTCCAGCTTTTGAGTCTTATTCCCCTCTTCCTCTCCTATTGACAACAGCCATTGATGCTGACTAACCAGATCAGAGAAAAACTTGAGACTGCAGGATCCCTCCTCCTAATCGGTTATTGAATTCTGGCTGGAGTTGATAAGTGAATTACTTTGTGTCACCTTCTAATGCCCAACCTCCCCTTTATAATATGTGCAATATTCACTCCACAGATACTTATTGTACATCTTCTAGGTGAAAAGTAATGTGTTAGGTTCTAAATGAGTCAGAATATTGAGTAAGCCATTGGGTGCAACTTTCACGGCAAAGTGAGCCACATGCATACATACCTTTAATATGAGGCAGAAATTGATGAGTAGCTCAAGTGAGGGTCATAAAAAGTGATGTGGGTGTTTACAGGAGGGAGGGAAAACAGCTTCAGGTGGGCATTGGATAAAGCTCATAGGGATGGTGGCATTTAATGAGAGCTACGATGTTGACTACGTTGCTCATTACTTTGCACGCATTATCTCATTGAATCCTCCCTTGAGGTGGGCACTTTGCTCTTCCCCATTTTACAGATGAGTGAATGAAACTCGGAGAGCTTAAGTGATTAGTCCAAGGGCACATAGCTGCTGATTGCTGAGGCTGTGATCCAGGTGCCCATGTGTTTCCCATCTAACTTGTCTCTTGAATGGTGATCTGCTTTTGGATGAGGATGTTTGGAGAAAAGGCTGTCCAGCACAAGGAATAGCATGTGCACAGGCATGATGGCATGAAAGACTGGGACAGAAGCTGTTTTGATATGGCTCAGTGATCAGCTCTGTGGTTCTGGGCCCAAACTAAATATTTGTTGCTCTCCCCCGTTTCATCAGATCTGTTCCAAGTCCTGTTGGCGGAGGCTGGCCCTGCCTTCTGACCCCCAACAGAGACTATCTTTTTATGCTGGAAATGCTGAAAGAGACTTCAAAGCATAGCTCAGGATGCCGCACACCTCAGTATCACGGATTAGGGTTTTACGCTGCTTGACAAGTGCTCTCGTGAACTGTAGCCCTCTCAGATCAAAATGAAAACGGCTGAAAGCGATTCCTACCAACCTCCTTAGCGTGTGAAATCCCTGCCACGTTTTTAAGGATAATGGTACTTGCGGTTTAGCCAATCAACTCTGAAAAGCTCTGAGAAGCACACTACAGTGTTCTCCAGCAAACCAGTGTCATTGCCGTGTGTGTGTGTGTGTGTGTGTGTGTGTGTGTGTTGTCAAGTGCCTTCCCTTGGCTCAATGTGCTTGGCTTACATGGGGGTCCACTCTGCTACTGAAACCTGCTGGAATCCTTTGATAATCTAAGTGGTGCTCCTATTAGAACCCCAGCTCCATCCGATGGTGGGACTCATTGGTCCTTTGCCAGAATCATAAATCATCTGTAACTTCTGTGGGGAGATTTCAGGGAAGGTTATTAATAACAACTACCATCCTTTGGAAACCATGCATTTAGAAGCACATGTTTTTACATTCACGATATCCTGTGATCCTCACAAAAGCCTGTGAGGTGTGCAGGCTACACATGATCCTCATTAGACCTAGTGTAATGCTTACGAATTTTAAGTCAGTTTCCCGTGATCACATAGCTGTGAGCTTCTTTTCCTGGCTGTTTCACTCAAGGTATACCAAGAAACTTCTGGAGAAGTCCAGGATCCTTTTTTTCCCCCTCCTATGAAGTTCTTTCTCTCTGGGCTGACTATATGGGTAGTGATCAGTGTATTGCTGTGAGGCCAGGCTTGTTCAGTTATAATATGGGGTTTTGCTTAGTCTGGATATAATTTCTGTGAATATACACACAGATATATACATGCACACACATATGTACACATGAGCACACACACAGACATACATATACATGCAAACACTCTACTACACACATATACGTTCATAAACGCATGCACTTATACACATGGGCATGGTATATACATGCACACATATGCATTCGCATGCACACTAACACATGTATACACACACAGGCACATAAAGCACACACATATAAACAAAGACACATATTCTTGCACACACATGCTCACACACATCTATAATTAGAGATATTCTCCTACATTTACTGTAAAAGAGTGGCACATGGAATTACCAAATATAATACTGCAGTGTGAAAGAATATAGAGGAAAATTTCTGAAATCATTTGGGTTGTCCAGCTCCCCTAAGGATATTCAGCTATAACCTATGTTGAAAATGCGACAATCTGCACCCCTGTCCTTATCAATCATATATTGTAAGCAGATGCCTTTTTTCCGGGGGGAGCCATGTGGTTTGAGTGAATGTGAACTCGGACCCTCATATCTGTCTAGGCCACTTAAAATCACCCTCAATCCTCTTTGCATTTCTGCATCCTCTCCTGAAAGAGCGGGAAGTCTGGTACCCAGCACACCACCACATCCTGATTCTGGTCCAACACCAAACCCCAGCCTAATTTTCTCAGTCTGATCGACTGCTGTTGTCTCCAACCTCCTTAACCAATGTGAAAACTATCCTCAGTTCCTGTGTTTTGGATCTTGTGACCAGACTAACTTTGCCAGTGCAGGGGTTGGTGTGTCTGCATGGGGAAATGCACTAATATGGATGTTTTTCTTTGTGTGTGCACCCTTGCAGTGTTGTTTACCAGGATGGATTTTATGGTGCAGACATTTATGTAAGTATTCATTAACGTGCATGCCATCCTTGTTTCCTCCCGGAGTCATTCTTTTTACAAGTTTGCTGCAAATTTCTCTACTGATGTCATCCATTTCCTCTTCCTGGTCTGTGGGAAAGAGTCCGGAGGCTCATGGGGCAGAAGCTCTTGCTCACGAGAGCCATCACCCACTGCTGAGTGAGTGGGATTAAGTAACTTCCGAATAAATGGCATTTCTCTTATGTCAAATGAAAGACTCCCTCTCCAAAAGAATTCTCTCTCAATATCTCAGTATGGTCTGTGTGTTTTCAGTATAATATTTAGGATAACAGCTGTAGTCACCAGCTGTAGAGGGTTAAAAGATATTTTCATGGCTGATGTGTTCTTATAAATACATTTGTTTATCGAAACAGCCCTAGAAAGACTCTCTCTCTCTCTCTGTCTCTCTGTCTCGACATGGATGGTTTTAGCAAGAAACATCTCCTAACAAATTGTATGCCAATTTGAGCATTAAATCCCTTATTTTCTTCAACCTTTTATTTCCTCAATTTCCCCCAGTTACCCGATTTAGAATTGTTTGTTAAATTTAGAATTGTTTGGTAACTGGTACAACTTTATTAAGCCTTTCGCTTTTAGAAAAGAGGAGGATGTTCCTCATTATGGGACCATAATTAAACTTACCTAACTTGATCTAGAGGTAGTTAATCTCCCATGTTATGATATTAGCAGCAATGTGATAAAATTGACTTGGAAGAAACACAATTTAAAATGAATGGGCAGGATTTGGGGGGTATTTTCTGAACCATATAATTTTTTATCACAAATGACCTCAAATAAGTTCAGCGGGATTATATTTCTTGTTTTATAGACTAGATAACAAAGAAAAATAAAACCATATTGCTGAACAAATTGATGTCATTTACTAGAAAATGGGAAAGACAATGGTTATTTAATTTTCTTCCTTTTGAATTTCAAATAATTACAATTTTGAGACATAATATTAATCTCCATCAATGATGAACTTAGTTGAGTTCTATTATTATTGCATCAAGTACCTTTATTATAATATATGGGTTAGTGTTTTTCACAATAAAATTAGTGACCATGCTACGTGTTCTTTTTTCATCCAGTGAACAACTAATTTCCTTTTTTGTGTAGCTTAATCCACTCCTTCTCACATCCTCTTTTTCCAAACTTTTAGTTTATAACATTTTAAATAGAGAGGCAGGCTGGGGCTGAGCAGGCTGAGCTCATCCACGTCCTAAGATACCCAACGAACCCAAACATCAGTCCACACCCTCTCCCTAGTGTGGCCTTTGGCTAGAGCATACACAGGGAGAGAGTTAGGATTATAGTTGGCATAACTGAGTTTAAGAATTTTTTTTAAATATAGGAAATGGAGGGGAATAGAAAAGGGATGGAAAAATTAGAAAAAGAAAATTCACCAGAAAGAAAACTATCTCCATCAACACCCATCCAAGAAAAAAAAAAAAGTGGGTGTTCCCAAGGCTAGCTAAAACAAACATATTATATTATTAGCTATTATTTATTGAGTGTTCACCTCTCTGTGAAATGATAATCATTTATTGAGTCATTTGTGAAATGACAACTTATTGAATTATTAGTTTGTTTTGTCCCAAGGATATTTCAAATTGGTGTCTCTTCCTTGCCTCATAGATTTTTGTAGAGCAGGAAGTAGAAGCCGCCTGAAGGCAGGGGCTGTAGGGTTCCACAAATAAGGAAAAAGAATGGACTAGTTAGAGTAATTGATAGAGTATGTTTGCATTGCTTTGGACAAACAGAAGTCCAGGAGAACAAGGCAAATGGAGAGAGCAGAGGGACATGGAAGAGAGCAGATGTGCCAGCCCCAGACGAAGGTGGAAAGAGACATTCCATTCATGGAGGAAAGCTACGAAAAAGTCCCTCTGTGTTTTAGTTCCTTTAGTAGCTTTTGTTTCCTACAAATTCATCATATTTGGGCAAAGCCTGCCAGGCCCACTGGTACAGCCCCTGCGGATGTCTGGGTGAGGTTTAGATGAAGGGAGTTTCGTCAGTAACTGCGAGTCCTAAGTTTCCTGGTGTCTGGGTTTAGTAAACTGTTCCTCTCGCTCTTGTCAAGCCACCCTACTAGCCAAAAAAAAAAGTATAGCGCTTTCCCACTGTCCATATCATGATGATGATAAGATTTTTCAGGAGGCAGTTTCAATAGGCAATTAGGTGATGGAAAAACTAACTGAAATGTGAACTTTGAGCTTTGTTTATCTTCCAAGAAGGTAGCTTAGACCTTGCAGATCTTCCTGAATATTTTGCTCTGTGTAAGAGGACAACTTAGGAATATTGCTGCTGCGTGGTGCGTGTATGTGGAGATAGTGATGAGCTGCACCGCCCCATTATGACAGCAAAACAAGAGCTCGTCAGTGGCTTTAAGTTGATTTAAGGGCAGGAAAGGATATGGATATTTCTGGCACTCTCGAGTTTATGGAGCAGGATTCATCCTAGCTAGGAGTATATTATAATCTCGAATGTGCTTTTTCAAGCTGCTACCCCTACCTGCCTTGAGATCCTGGTATGTTCTGGTGAGTAGAAATGTTCCCAGTGCTCCATTTTTTAAAGAAATGATGATTAACAAGGTTCATGGAAGAGCCTGCAAGGCTCTATCTTATTTAAAGGAAGTTTCTGGCTTGCTCCTTCAATCTCATTGAAATAGTGCACAATAAGTAGGTTTAGGGCAATCCTGAGAGAACCTTGGTCACCTCTGAAGGTTTAATGTTATTGGGCAGAGTAATAAGCTTCTAGCTTTGGCTACTTTTAAGAAAGGAAGGGGGAGTGAAGTCTCCAATTCTTCCTACTCAGATAGTTCTCAACCCTGACAGTCTATCAGAGCAACTTAACCACTGTAACAGGTCTCACTTCAGAGCGACAGCCCATTCCTGTGCACCCAAATTTCTCCCGCCCCTTCTCCTCTTTGTTGTCCAAGGTCTCTCCATCTTTCCCACCTGATGTTGGAGCCCTCGAGCATTTCTGAGTCCTGCTGGGAGCACGTGGGATTTGAAAGACCTGCAGGATCCCTTTAGCTGGCGAGCCACAACCTCCTATCTAGAATTAGCTCCTTCTTAAACTTTTCAGAGAAGAGAGGATTAAGGAGAGAGGGAGAGATGATCCTAGATGTCTTGAAATTGCTGGAGGGGTAGACTTGTTGTGAGATGCTGTGAGCCAGAAACTAAAGTAACAACCAGGGATGCTCATTTGGGCTGAGGGCGAAGAAAAAGCATCCTGTTCAGGAACTGAGCCCTGCAGGAGAAATGCTGCCTCTAGTCACAGTGGACACACCCAGGCCCAGTGTGGATGGCCACTCATCAGAGAGGATGCGTAGGGGGTTCTGAGTTGTAAAGGACTGTAGGGAAGGTCATTGCCTGGATCCCTTGCACCTGAGGACATACACACACACACACACACACATATGCACACTTTTATGACAAAAGCTAGGAATTTAGTTTATATAACTATCATATCAAATCTATAAGTTAGCTATCATTGCTTAGTGGTGCACATTTAAGTAAATTCATTTTGATTAAAAAGTGGGTCAAGTTAAAGGAAAAATTAAATAAATAATAATAGAGGTGATACCTGGGTATGACAAACTGTTTGAAAGTTGCAGGATTTTCTTAGACTGTCCTTTCTTAGAGTGTTTGAAACTTAGAAAGACTAAGTTCCCTGGACCTACAAACCAATCCATTATATTTAGGGGTGAAGCTGTAGATTGCATGTGGCCAGAATTGATCAAGGAGCTGAAAATATGTGTTGCTTAACTGAACTTAGCCAAGATACTTGTCTTCACCCGCCTGGGGAGATATCAAAGGATATGGCATTTGATCAAAAGATAACTATTGAAAACAGAAAGAAGGAAATTATAATAGAGTTATAAAAAAGAATTGACCAACTAGCAATAGAAACTGGAGTAGGACAGTGGAGTTCTGGGCAATGGGGAGAAGGGAAGAGAAGATGGGAGAGAGAGAAAGAGAACTGATACACAATATAAATGTTAACTGTGTTCCCTTGTGTTGGGAGAGCCCTAAGCTTGCTAATAGTCAAGGCAACCTTGAGGCTGCCTAGCAAATATGTCTCAATGAGATTCCCATGAATTTTTACATCATTCTTCAACTCTGTTATATCAAGTTTCTGCTTGACACCGTGGCTAAACACAGTTATTTCTGAATTCATGTCACTCTGCCCTTCATGGATCTTAAAACAAAGAAGTGTCTTCATTCCACCCGTGTTTGAGCTCAGGAAGGAGAAGCGTCAATAGCTTCAGGAATGTGCAAAGCTAAAAAGCAGACATTCTCCAGATAAAACTCCCAAGTCCTTATTCCTGAGACTCTGCTTTCATGTGAGCCAGCGGAGGATCAGAATTAGCTGGTCAGTCACCATGGGGGAAGCAACAGCCCATTGAGAAGTTAAGCATCTGCTATGTGAGAGACGAGATGTTCTGCCTTTACTGCAGTCCTCATCTCCTCCTCACTACGGCCCTATAAGGGAGAAATCTCATTACCCATTACCTCCACTATATTTTTTTTCAGAGGAGGAAATTTTTTCAGAAAAGGGATGAAATAATTTGTCCAGCCGTCTTCACTGATGCTGAAGTTTGAGCCCACGTGATCTGGCTAGAGTTCAATGCTTAAGTCCTGAGCCAACAGAAGAACGTTGTTGTCCTCATTGAGAAAACTTTGAGAAATGTGGTGAAAGACAGGAGAAGAGGAGGGTGAGAAATGAGCGAATAGTGGAGAACATAATGGGGTGGGCAGGCCACTAGGGACTAATATCTATATTTGAAACATTCAAATAAGCAATGAGATCTGCAGGGAGGGAGAGAACTAGAACTTAGACAGGCGTAGCTCCACAAGCTTAGATTTAGCTTAAAGAGAAAGGTTAAATAAAACTAAATTGTAAAGGAAAGCCAGGCTATATAAGAAAAACATATATATATACATATTCATATTCATTTACATATATGTGCACACACAAACATACCTTTATAAGGCAGGTCCCTAAATCTCTTAAAATCACCTCTACATTTGCCATGGAACTGGAAAATTTCACTTTAAATTGGAACCACTCACAAGAAAGATTAGCCGTGCCCATGAATAATTCTCACATCCAAAAACTGCTTCCTAGCCTGTCCAAGAGTTCAACTGAGATCTTGTCAGTGTAGGACTTGAATGAAGTGATAACATGTTAATGACATGTATCAACCACAGCTTTTCTAGACACATGGAGACACACACACACACGCAGTTTTTCTAATCAGATATATTAAAAGTAGCTTCAATGTGATTCATTATTTCATGAAACGCAATTGTGCTCTCTGTTGTTGAGATTAAATTAAAAAGATAAAGGCGTTGATACAGTTATTTATGGTTGCTACTGTACGTCATCTTAACTGCCTCAATAATTGGGCATCAAAGTCAAGTCCTCAGGTATTCCAGAGAATTCCAATCATGAGATAGAGAGAGAAATTTGAAATAGTTCACTTGAACTGTTGGAATATACTTGGAAGGGTAAGAAGCCATGAAAGTATCCTTTTTTCTTCTTTGAAAATAAACACAGGTTACAACACAAATACAACGAGTGTGGTTCGATCCCCACATCTACCTTCCTGATACTCGCAGAGATGTGCAACTAAAATTGCTTGGTTCCTCTTTTGGGTCAGTGGGTCACTCTGAGGTCTTTGTGAGATAAGAGAAGCAAACTTGTAAATGAATTGCTCTGGAACTTCTGTCTGACTTATGCATTTTCTTTTATTTATTTCATTTTTGCATTGAAAACATTACATTTCTGTTTCCTTATAGAGTAGTGTATCAAGAGCCTGTGTATGGCAATAAATTGCTGCAGGTATGAAATCTCAACTGGTGGAAAAACTCGTCACTATGATTGTGGGTTTGCTGTGAAATCCTACTAACAAGACAACTCTGGGGAGGGGAGATGTTCTCTAACATAGGAGGCAAGACTTAACTGAATTTTCCAGTTTTGATGTGAATTCTTCTAGAATAGAGACACACATCCTCAAATTTTCCCTCTTTGCTAGATTATGAGTGTATCCAAATGGAGGTCTGGCTTGGCTGTAAACATCTTGGCTTAAAATGTATCTGGACTCAATTAATATAAATTCAATGAAAAGAATTCCGGGGTTTCATTAAACCAATTGTCTGGGTAATTTTTTAGTAGGTTCCTGGAGTCAACTGGAATGGTTAAAAGAAAAACCTCTCATTCATCCAGCATCGAGGGTCCACACAGCTAACATAACTTTCCCTGGTTTCATTGTAGCTTCTTATAAATTTATTTCATACCTATTGCTATAGCTTTCAAACCTATTTCTCACTGCTGAAGCAACCCCCAAATGAACGAATTTGTAGGAAGAAAAAAGAGCCAGCATATGCAGTGGAGTGTAACTGGCTGAATCTCCAAAATTTGGTATATAACCAACATTACAACTGTCACATAAAAAGAAAGAAGAATGTAAAACTAAAGATGATCAGTGGGTTTCCCTGTAACCTGTAATCCCCATTTTTGTTTGGTATTAACTCAATTAAGAAAGTACACTTTTTTTATTGTGAAAATTAATCAAGTTTTAATAAGAAATCTAATATGATAAAGGGGTACTTGGATCCAGGAGAGAACAAAATATTTCAAATCCCTGAGATCAACTTTTATTTTCACATTTCAAGCAAACTGGACTTCTATTGCCACCCTTCCAAAACAGCTGAATGTATAATGCAGATAAATTAGCGAGTCATTATTTATATTTAAGTTTTTCATTTTGCAAATGTTTTTGTAAATGTTGTTTTAGTAAATAAAATGTTTATACATATACATATATATACCAGTCCACCTATTTTACACAAAGTGAGATCCTTGGGTATTCTCAGAAAGGAGGAGGCCTCCATCGGTGATTAAGCCCCATTACTACTTGACCATGCCCTCAAGCTGAAGGGAAACGCACACACACATCACAGTCCTACCCATTCCCGTGTCCGCACCAGCACACAAAAGTTGCACTTCTCTTCCTAAGTAATTCACCTTTTGGATCTTAGAACATCTTTTTCCAAAAGTATGCTGTCAAGTTAAAAATGTAATTTCCTTTGTCAAGCTACTTTGAGATGTGTGGGAGACACACAGACACTCATGAGCATGGTTTTAGGATGTTCCACAAATGGACTAACTGTTTTTATTTAGTTAGCTCAGTATTCCCCAAATCTATTTGGTCATGGAACCATTCCTTTCCCTGCCTCTATTGGTATCCCACCAAGCACAATTTTGAAAATGCTTTTTTTGGAGCATCGTTAGAGGTTCTTAATCAGTAACTTCCCCCGCTGGACCTCCAGAGGTCTTGCTAACAAAGGGAATGTTTCAGACCCTGTCTGGTGGTGGTGGCAGGGGTGGGAGGGGGAATCCATAATGGCCATTTAAAATTTATATTTTACATAAGGTCACATTTATATTTTGTTTGCCAGTATGTGAAAAATGAGTATGTTTTATGAGTAGGGAGTGTAGAACTATGTTGTTCTTGTCATCTCTTTTCCTTCAGTTTGGTGGTAGGAAAAATCTAATTGTCAAGGACGCATTTTTGTCGTAAGGTCCAGGAGGACCATTTTCAGCATGAACACGGTGTGGTGCCAGCAAATGGAAGTGAGAGCTCCTTTTTCAGACATTACCCCAGAACCTTGCAGCAGCTCTGGTTATGCTCAGCGAGCTGCAAAGTATGGAGCAATAAAATTGATTAGAATCACCTGTTAGAAAGGCAAATTAAAGCAATTTGTATTTTTTTGATCATTTTACAGTGTATGCATACATGCACTGAGTTAATACACAACTCTGTTATTCCATTAATATGGATTTCATACAGAAGAAAAATAGCAAAGGAAGACAATGCGGTATAGTCATGCGCCACATAACAACATTTAGGTCAACAATGGACCACATATACAATGGTGGTCCCATAAGATTAGTACCGTATAGCCTAGGTGTGTAGTAGGCTATACCATCTAGATTTGTGTAAGTACACTCTGTGATGTTCGCAGGATGACAAAATCAATTAACCACTCAGTTCTCAGTACATATCTCTGTCATTAATCACTGCATGACTGCATATCCACCTAATCCTTTTCTTTTTACAATTAGTACATATCTCAGGGATCCCTTAGACCTGTGCTGTCCAGTATGGTAGCCGCTGGCCCCATATGGCTACTTACATTTAAATTCGAATGAACTCAAATTAAATAAATTAAAAATTCAGTTCATTGTACTAGCCACATTTCAAGTGTCCAATAGTCACTTAGGACAAGTGGCTACCATATTGGACAGCACAGAAATAGAACATTTCCATCATCACCAAGAGGTCTACTGGACAGCAAGGAGACCACTGCTCAAGGTCAGAATCTCTCCACTGGCTCCACAGGCTTTCACAACCTCTGACCTTGACTCTTGAATCGAGAATGCTTGTAAACAAATTCCTAAATAACAAACGCAAGTGTCAGGGCATTGACCATTTGTGCCTGTCTTGCATGGAGACACGTACTTATTTCCTCTAAATGGCCAAGCCATATGCAAATACACAGAGGATGGGTCCTTCTCAAAGCTTCATAGACAAGCACATCTGTTGTGCAGAAGGATCCCAGGCGTCCACACATCCATTTTGTGTTCATATGATGAATATCAACCTAGCAGTCAGTGAGGTTCATTTTAGGTATCTTCTATTTGCACTGCAGCAGCTCTTTCCATTATCAAACTTGCAACCTCCTTTCACTGATGGAAACTACTGCAGAAGTTGGAGGAAATATACAGAGTTCAAACAAAGAGGGTTTGCAAGTGGGATGTTGCTAGAAATCTTTGCTGGGACCAAATTCAGTCACCAAATCATGATTGATTTCCATGGCACTTGATGCAAATATCTCTGCAATCCCATTTGTTTTTCATTCTGGGAGTGTGAGCAAAAAGGAAACATGCACACACACACACACTTTTTCTCCACTCAAAGCTTTCGGCTGGTTACAGCTAATACCTTCTAGCAATCAGCTAGCCAATTCCAGCCGCTCCCTGCCTTATTAAGTTTGACAGCCATACCTGCACACCTGTGTCTTTCTCCATGCATCATGAAAGCCAAGGAGATGGGCAAGCAGATGAAAGGACTGGCTCCAGAAAGCTAGTGACCTCATTCCCCCTCATCGCCTCAGTCTGTATCTCGAGCTTGGTTGCTGGTATGACAATCACTTTGGTTTTACAACTCCTCAGCACATCTAATGAGTTTTCCCGTTCCAAATTAGAGAACATGGTGTTTGGAACACCAGGTGGTGTCTGGCTGAGACCTCTTTTTTTTAACTTCCACATTGTTTTTCAAGGGAGACTTCTTTTTTTAATACTAGCTCCAAATTGTTGTTGATTATCTGTCAGGATGTCTTGGATGTGTCTTCTCCAGGGCTGATCCAAAGAACAAACTTCTTTAAGGATAAACTAGATTTTTTGAATTGCCAAGTAAATGATGACAGACTTATTCTGAAAGCTAGCTGTGGCTAGAAGAGGGTAGAAATAGAGACCAATTTGTCTACATTTTGAAAGACGCTTTTTTCAGCTTCCCATTCATCTATTTCCTATCCTACTACTTGGTTTTTTCCTATACATAAAGCCAAACATAGTGTACCTCCCTCCATGATTTTGCTGCTGGATGCCCTCTGACACATCAGTGATTTTGCTGTTAGATGCCCTCTGACACCCCAGTCTCCTCTGAGTTGCCTCTTTACGGGGAGGGTGAGAACCCTTCCCTGAGAGGATTACAGGACTGTGAATTCTAATTAGAACCTGAGTGGTCCTGTGTTATCAGTGGGGACTGGATCCTGTTTGTTAATTGTGCTGAGATCATCCGACAGTGGTTGATGTCTTGCTGTGGTCTGCTGAGCAAGAAGCTCTGTTATTTTCACAGTTTGATAATCAATGCTCCACTGAACACAATTCCTTTCGAATATGCCCATTTGCTTGTCCTCTGCTTAATTGAACAATTGCAATTACTGGTACATACAGCGAAATGTTAATTATTTTTTCAAATTTTTTTCTCTCTTAATGATTTTATTTACAAATTGGAAGGCTTTATCATATTTTCCACACCAAACAAATTCCACATCTGAACCAATGTGATATCTTTCGCTGAAAAGACAGAATTTTTTAGGAAGCGCTCACCATTCCTTTTTGCAATAATTATGTAACATTTAGAAAGCTAAAGACAGTCTTCTTTAATTGCTTTAGTGGTTAAATGACTACATATGCAAGAGATTACTGATAAACTTTCAATAAAAGGGTTATCTTGTTTTTTTTATTAATATAAGACAGGAGGGCATTAACTTGACCTATATTGAATTTTTAAGGAAGTAATCAAGGGTCGTTCAAATAAAAGTTAATAGTAATAAGTAAAGGTAAAGTATAATCACTTTTGAAAATCTGGAAAGTTCAGCAAAGTATAAAGAGTGTTTAAATAATTCCCCATAATCCTCCCCAGCCCCAAACAATCACTGTTAACATTTAGGTACATGTCCTCCAAAGGGTATCTGGGTCCCCCCTCGGGATATGCTTACAACTGCTAACCTTTAACATCCAGCTGGGGTTGGTGTTCAAACCCCTCTCTCTCCAGTGTGTGTTGTACTTGTGCTTTGATACTAAGCTTTCATTAACCGCCACTTTAGATTGGTAGATTTGGGTAACTGCTGTTCTGGTGTCGTCTCGCAACTGGGCATCCCCGAGTTGGGCTCCTCTGCATCCCTAAGTCAGATTTCTCCTTGTGTTTTAGGGTGGTTATGCTGCATACCGCTACGCCCAGCCTACCCCTGCCACTGCTGCTGCCTACAGTGACAGGTAAGGGTCTTCCTTCCTTCTCGTGCTTGACAACTACTTGGAAATTAACTGGTGGGAGACGAGATTCTTATCCAGTCTTGGTGCAAATGCATGACTGCTGGGGAGGCAGCACCCAAAAAGTTAGGCCCCCTGATGAAGGTAAACACAGGGCCACGTCGAGAGAGGATGAACCATTAAGCCTAGTTCATTCTCAACTCTCGCCCTCTCTGCTAAGACACAAAGAGGATATGTTTTGTCCTTGTATAATTGTTTTTCAGATCTCTTAATTCCTCTGACAGCACACCTTGCATGCACACATGTACACTCCCTGTATAGCCTTCTCATGGTCTTCCATGTAAGACCATGGTTTCATCTAACTCATAGGAAAAAAAAACAGAAGGTGATCCTGCAAGTTTACCTCAATTTCAAGCACCCCATTTTCCTTTTTTACAACTTTTTACACCCAGTAAAGCATTCCCTCCATTGCATTTTTTTAATCCAAAATAAAGGAATGGGGGAAGTGTATCTGACATTCCTAAAGAAGTTTGTTCTTTTTGGCAATGCCCAGTGTCCGATCCTACTAAGATAAGCTAACTTTTATTTGTAATGCACACCATATGTTAAGACTGGCAGTGGAAGGGACAGAAGTGGGTTTAAGAAATGCAGAAGTCAGAATGGATGGTGGGGTGGGGGCTGGGGGATGGAGGAGCTTTATTACTCATTACCCAGGCTTAACAGATGACTTGGTTCCTGAAATGGCAAGCCACAGCAATTTTTGTATAGGTGCCTTGGAAAAAGAAAGTGTGTGTTTCCATATTGAATGCAACTCGTTGGCTCTGTTTTCTGAGGACCTAAATGTGAATGTTCAGATGCTCTGCATGTACAAATGTCATTGAGGGTGCTTATTTTTGGAAATGACTCCTTTAATTTAAAAATATGTTTCCAGAATAAAACAGTAGTGATAACAATTTGCATGTGTGGCTGAGGCATGCTGGGTCAGACAGGTAAGCAGGTGATGTATTTGACTCTTGAATGGGAAGTGTCAGCAGCCACTGGTTCTTCTACCTGGCCTGTTGTGACTTAGTTCCTCTTTCGGTTTGCCGTGGTGTGCTTTCTCTGCAGTGCCATTCCATTCTTCACAAGACGTGTTGTTAGCTCATTGTAGCCGCAGAATTCTTCTGAGGTGAAATAAAGCAAAATAAATTCCTGAACCCTAAAAGCTGCACTTTGAAAACCCCATGCGTAAATTTGTAATAAATGGGTCTTTGGCAAGATAGAATTGAGATCTGCTGTCTGGTTGTATGCAGGTATTATTACTATTTTCTTATAAACGGCCATAATGAGTTCTCAAGACTGTAGGGAATCTCCAAAGAAATCCAAACAAATTGTCCAGATGCAATTCTAAATATATAAATTATCTCATTACCCAATAATCAGTTACCAGATGCAAAATATGTTTTATGTAAGTTACTATCTTCACTACACTTTGACACTGGATTAGGAAAATAGAGAGGGTCAATTAGGCTAATAAAAATGATGACAACCTTGAAATATTCAAGATCATTCTACAAATGAAAAGCCTTAATGCTATTAAGTTCTACACGCTAAAGATTCACAAAGTATCAATTGTAATGTAAAGGGTTCGTCTACAACCCTTAATTATTTTTATGAAAATATCTCTAAATGCTAAATTCTCAAACACCCACTTTGTATATAATTATGATCATAGTAACTTTAGCCTGCTGTATAATTATAAGAATCTTAAACAGATTTCTTTCTTTGAATTTTTATCTTGCTTCTCAGTATAAGTACATCTATCCCCCAAGCTGAAAAAAAAAGGTTAATTACAAAGATATAATTTAAATTGCTTTCTTCCATAAGATCAATCTCGCCATTAAAAATAAAAACCATGTTTAATACTATTCTTAGATAGAATTACTTGAGAATCTGGCCATCTCCATTTGCATTCATCTAAAAATTAAGTTAAAATGTTGCTGCACTTGGGGGCACCATGTATGCAAATATGTGTATAAAAGCTGTTATTTTAATATTATTAAGATTTCTCGTTGACAACATGTCCTACTGAAAAATTGCCCTCATTCTTGGATTGGTAAATCTTGAATAACACCACAATTCCCACTTTAGTATAATAGTTTCAGTTGAAGAAACCAACTAAATATACTCTTGTCCATGTAATTGGCCTCTTGCTGTTCATTAAAGAAATTTGCACATTAGGTCTTCTTGGTTGCTGTGGAAATTGATTACTAGGCCTATTTAGCTTTAGTATAAGCAATACACTTGCCACATGTGGATTTATTACATTGAGATAAATTCAGTAATAGATAAATTACCAGAAAACAGTCTTTAAAATGATATTTCTAGTTTTATTTGTAAAATATATTTATGAAATGGTGATACTTCCTTTTATTTTTAGTAAGCAGGTAAAGAGAAGGAAGACCCTTTTAGAGAAGACACATATTTTGGGGAAAATGTGAAATTATCAGAATAGCTTTTGAATCTAGATTAAAGATGCCAGATATCTAGAAATTATCTCAGGGCAGTCATGTAGTAATTTATTTTTACACAATCACATTGTAAGATCAGGAATGATAGTCTTAGTTCCTATTCTCTAGAAGACAGACAGGATGACAGAGAGAAGAACTTCTTAACACAAAGAAACTCCTTCAAAATAGGACGTAAAATCAGCAGGAATTGAGAATGTTTTGGTAATGCTCACTGGTTGTCAAGCTGATCAAAAGAGAAACTTCCACAAACTTTCCCTGTAATCGTGAGATTCATTTTTCAGAAGTCTTGAAAGCAAAAGTTTGATGTCCCCAGTCGGTAGAATTTTACCTTTTATCAGCACAAATTAAGCCCTCATCAAATTAAAGATTCAGGGACCTTTGGAAAATATTGAACTCCAGTAACCTCAGGACTATCCAGAAGGTCCTTGATGGGCACCTTGCAACTCCCTGCCCATCATCTTCTTGGTTAAATGATCACATGCTGATTATCTTGGAGCACCCTGAGAGTTTCTGAATGCTGACCTCCAGAATGAAGACCATCTGGTGTGGGCAGAGATTTCCCCAAAAGAAAAAGACCTGACTGGATTAGGTAATTTTATAGTCTCCTTGACAAATTTAATGTGAATAGGCAAACATCTTTCCTTGGCATTTAGGAAATATTTGGTAAGCACTTGACCTCACCAAATCTTTATTTTTAATCTCACTTGGATCTATGGAAAGCCAACTGTCCAACCTCTCAAAGGAGATTGTTTTCTGAGCTTGAACCAATCAAAGCATGGCAGTGGGGCCGATGGTCATCTGGTCATTGCATGCCACTTGGTGTTGCTGTTGTGTCCGTGATATGTTCTGGATTTGACAGGTCCATCATCACATTAGCTCAATGAATGGCTTGCTTGAATTAAGCCTGGGGGCAGGCTTCTCTTTGTTGATTGGCTCTTGGTTTCTATGTGTATTATGACTTGGTCGTTGTTGCATCTTTGAGCAGCCACACCGGGAGGTGGGAGGAGGGGATGATTCTCTGTTCAATGAATTGTGTCACAAATATTTGGGGAAATATGTATGATGTGTACATAGCTTGGATGACGATGTTACCTCGCCAGAAAGGCAGACATTTGTCATGCTTGTCCTGCTTGCCAAACATTCTATCTAACATCTCCTAACAACCAGTGCATGAGAACGTCCCTCCACATTAGGGCAGAAGGGAACTGGACTCAGACCAGCTAGAGAAGAAACTTATACAGAGGGGTTCACTGGGAAATATCATAACGATTCAGGCTGCACTGAGAGTTACCAGGGGCCACTTCTTCTTTCCCATAAGACATACATTTCCTTTAAAGCAGCTTTTCATAGCCCCGGCCTCACAGGTGCCCCTAGACTGAGGAAAAGAGATACCAAGCAGCAAAGCTTCGTTTGTTTTATTTTCTACCCTTTTTCATTTTTTTTTCTGAGACCTTAAAGTTTCATTGGCAACATAGTATTAGATGGTACCATATGAAATTGCTATTTTTGTGTGACAAAAATGGTGATATAGTGACAATTTCATGTAGCTTGACTTAACGGAAACCCAATTAAAATGCCATGATATCAATTATCTTGCTCTCTGCATTTGAAATATATATATGTATATCCACACATATATGTGTGTGTTGTGTATATATATTCATATACATGTGTGAAAATTATATATACATAACACACACACAAACACACACACATCTGTGCCTTAGGACCTCACAAAGGACTCATAAGAGTATCTAGGTTAATCTTAATACAGAGAGGTTAGGACTTCTCAAGTTTAGGCAGTCACAACCCACATGCTAGAACATCTTTTAAATGTAAGCCTCAAAATCTATGAATAAAAGGTTCTATTTCAGAGAGAAATAGATCAGTATTTCTTTCTTAAAACTCAATAGGGATAAATAGGCGTGTCTTCGGGGTCATGGAGAAGTTTGTCAGCTCCTATTTAAAACTATGTAGATGATAGAGATAGATACATACATACATATATATACATAGATGGGTGGATGGATAGATGGAGGGATGGATGGAGGGATGGATGGATAGAAAGCTAGATAAATGGTAGATAAATAGCTACATAGATACATAGGTGGTTAGGTGGATGAATGGAAAGAAAGAGAAAGATGGAAGGAAGGAAGGAAGGAAGGAAGGAAGGAAGGAAGGAAGGAAGGAAGGAAGGAAGGAAGGGAAGGAGGGAGGGATGGAGGAAGGAGAGGAAGAAAGAAAGATGGATAGATAGATGGACAGATAGACAGATGGATGTATGTATGGACAGATAGGAAAAGACCATCTCTCTACCTTCTCATAATATTTCATCATAAGCTTAACTACAGGACATAGAACGAAATCCTTATGTACAATTTTGTTAGATCTAAGCTCAAAAAGTAAAGGGATTTGAGTTGATTTCCATTAGTGCAGTTACTCCCTATCTATTTTAGGACTTTTTACTTCCTGGACTCAGATTAAAAGTAAAGAAATGCCATCATTAAAATAAGGCTAATAATTGCATTTAAAATGGTATACCATTTATTTGGAGTCCTTCTCAGATGATATAGACTGAAAATTAAGGGATTGTCAGCCTATAAAGCATATGATCATTCTGGGTGGAAAATTTAATTTGCCATTTAAGAGAGGTTTTTTTCTCTGGTTTTTTTGTTGTTGTTGTTGTTGAAAGGTTAATTTAAGGAATATTGTTGTGCTTTAGGGAATTAACGATTTTACTTTTTCTTGCTGTGGGTTAGAATACAGAAAGCTTCATCTATGGATAATGTGGATCCCTTAATGAGGGGAGACCGTGCAAAGCAGACAAAGGAGGGAAGTTTCACTGTTTCCCCCATTCCTCTCGTCTGAACCAAGTTCGATAAGGGTTGAAACTGTTTCTGGTTAAAAAGCAGTAGTAAGTCCCTGCACCTAGTTTTTGTAAGGTGTGCGAGGAGAGGTCTCAAGATCTCATCCTAGTGCTTTCTTAAAGCACTATCTCCGAAAGCCGGTTCAAGTCCCAACGACTGCCTCTGATGATATATTTGCTGGTTTGCCCGACAGGTGAACACGGACAATGTAATATGGGTGTCAGCTCCCTTGTCTGGATAATGGTCAGGCTTTATCCATGCTTCTTTCTCACAAGCTGTTAAAAACATCTTTTCTTTTATGAGATGATGACAACAGCAAATAGCTTTGTTTTGTTTTGTTTTTTCTTTTTTATCCAATTTTGTTTTTAATCTTCTTACTTGGCAAAATAAAAGCTGGCAACTCTATGGTAGACTCCCTATTATATTTTATTTACAGTTGCAATCTTTTTTGAGACATCCACTGTTGAATAAATAGAGTGAGAGCGTTGAAAAACTTGTTGATGCCAAGAATGTATTCTCAGATGAACCAGGAAGTGAGGGCTTAGTTTATGGAGGTTCACAGGGGCTAGAAGTGTATCCTGTGCCATCTTGCCAATTGAGACAAGGATCCAGGGGCAGGAGGAAGCTGTTTTGGATTCGGATTCTAACGTGTTGAGTCAAAACATGGCAGCCAACAGTAGTGACACCTCGTACCTTTTTTGACAGCGCCTCGTTGAAGTTGTTCTTGATTTTAGCTTTTTATCTTTTCTGCTATTTTCACTCATCCTGATGAGCTCTCCTGGGTTCTGCAATTTTAAAAAAGATGCTCTGTCAACTTGTAATAGAAATATAGCAGAAAAAGTCACTAATGCCTTTATTTGTATCCTTCTGTACCCCAGTGCCTAGAAAAGCACATCCATTTTTTAATTAGAACACCAGATTGAAAACATATATATATGTATTGACATAATATATAAGTATATAATATATTCTTATTTTTTATATTCTTATTCTTATTTTTAGTTTAAAATTGATTTTCTTAACTGATTCTTTTTTTGTTTTGTTTTGTTGATTCAAAAGTCCCTTCAGGAAGAGAAAGTGAAGCTAATTATTCTAGACAGCTTTAGGGTAACTAGAAAGAAACATGCACAGTCATCCCTTAGTATCCGTGGGGGATTGGTTCCAAGACACCCTGCAGATACCAAAATCTGTGGATGCTCAAGTCTTTTATATAAAATAGTTTAGTATTTGCATATAACCTACACATATTCTCCCATATACTTTAAATCATCTCCAGATTACTTATAATATCTAATATCATGCATATGCTATGTAAATAGTTGTTATACTGTGTTGTTTAGGGAATAATGATAAGAAAAAAAAGTCCCTACATGTTCAGTACAGACACAACCATCTTTAATCTTCAGTTGGTAGATTCCGCAGATGCGGAACCTCTGGATACAGAGGGCGCAGTGTATTGCCTGTGAGCTTCCCATTACAAGGCACATACCAGATGAAAATAAATTTCTTCAATAAAACTTGTAATATATATGGCAGTGGCTGCTGTTAAAATGTTCATTAGTTGGAACTAGAGGACTTTATTACTTGATTAAGACGTCTTGAAGTTTAATGTAGTAGATAAGCAAACTTTGACTCAAATCATCTCTCCGTGATAATGGTAACAATAATTATGAAAATACCAATAACGACAATGGCTATTTATGGAGTCCTCACTGTGTGATAGGCACTATTCTAAGTGCTTTACAAATACAGAGTCACTGAACACTCACACCAGCACTAAGAGATTGATGTTGCCACCTCCATTTTACAGATGGGGAAGGCAAGCTTGGAAAAGTTGAACAACTTGTCCACGTCAGCTTGAAAGCTAAAGTCTGTGCCCTTAATCACTAGGTCCTATTGCATCTTAGTGGAGCAACCTTGAGAAGTAATTTTTTTGCACTCTGTCACCTTATCTGTTATGGGTATATTGATTCCACCTTCCAGAATGGTTTGGAAGTTTTGAGACAATGTCTATGAAATATCCAGCACATGAAGGGCACTACATGAAATGATCTTGTTTTAATTTTTTTATATTCCCATAAGCTAGTCAACTAAGAGCTTTAAATCTGGATAACAAGTATGAGCTTCGAGGAAACCAAAAATATCTAGGTTGTTTCAATTCTATCCGAATCTCTAAAATTTGGGGGTTTGAATCTGTTGTTTCTTTGACGGGTTCTGGAGTCATTCAAATAGTTTAGGAGGAATAGTGACCAAACCTATTCAACTGAGTATGGTATAGACAAGCCTTTTAAAATATAATAGGTAGGATTATATGCAAATCTAATGCTCTTTAATACACTAAGTTCCGGGTATAAATTATGTTTGTTTTGTTTTGCTTTGTTTTTTATGGAAAAACTTTTTTTTGGCTACATAAGCCCTACATAAGCCTATGTAAGTTTTCCAAAGTCTGGATTTTATATGTCAGGTTTTCTTGAAGTGAGCAGTCTTATGTTATCTTTCCTGCCACTTTGTTTCTTTTCAGCATGTAGATTTCTATTTTGAAGTTAATTTTTTGGTAGTGTCTCTTGTGTATCGGGTACTATGTAAAACATTGAAACAAACAACCTGATGAGGTAAGCAGTGTAGTTAGGGCGACCAGATAATGATCATCCAAAATGGGACACTTGTGACAGAGGAGGGCTACACTGTTAATGTTGACTCCAGGAAAACAGGCTTCAACTAGGACTGTCCCATGACAAACAATATGTGTGCTCATCCTAAAAAGAATCTCCACTGTGCAGATGGGAGAAGTGGGTCCAGACGGGGTGATACATGCTCTGGGAAGTCCAACGATTGGGCTTCAGATCCAACATCTGTTAGTCCAGGTCTTGGTTTGCTTCTGCCTCCTTATGCTATTGTCACAAAGTCAGAGCAAAGGCACACTGAGATAGTCATAACTAAGACGCAACTTGATTAAAAAGTGAGCGGAATTTCATGCTCCCAAAACCACCGATAATTTATTTATTTTCCCTATGAATCGAATAATTCTGATGGCGCACTCACCAAAAAAATTACGATAACTAAGATAATTATATTTTCTGCCAAACTGCTCTGTAGATTGACATTGATTTCATCTGATAACAATTGAGATGGTTCTGAAATAGTGAAGGAGGGATATATAGCTCTTGACAGTAGCATCAATGTGATTTTTTGAAGCTTGTGTTTAATAGACATAAAACTCTCAGTGCCAAAAAGTAATATGGCTATTACTGATAGATATATTTCCAGAGTTTCTCTTAATTTTAATTTACAGACATGCACACACACACACATTAAGAGGAAAAGTACTCAAATTTTTGTTTCAAGGACTAATTGCCTTTGGTCCATAATCTGTAATGGCTTCTTAACAACTGTTATGCACTATTGGATGAATATGTAATTGAAGCAGTTAAAAAAGAGCTAAGCCTGTAATAGTCAACAGACTGGACCAACAAGGAGTTGGGGAGATATTAAAGGAAATTCCTAACCCAATAGACCATAGCTGTCACAGCCATGTGGGTCGACACTTTTGCCAGTGACGAGACAAGATGTAACAACTCCTTTGGTCATGTCATGGCCTAATTACACACTTTTCAGGTTACAGATCATTGACTTCATAGGCCACAAAAAAGCAAATAAAACCCATCTTTTAGGTAGCGCCACCAGGATCCTTCAGCTGTGAAGGGTTTAGAGGCAGGTGAGAAAGCTTGATGCTTTCTAGAGGCAGGTCAGAAAGCTCTGATGAGAACATGTACACAGAAGCCTCTGGATGAGCCATTTACGTTGCAAATAAAGATCTTTTCTCATCGAAGACAGCAGAAGCAGAAGGGAAGGCAGCCAAATAGAATAGAATCTTAGCTCACGAAGCATTCGTGAATGTGACAAAAATTAAACGCACTCCACTTCTTTGCCTTTTTTTTTTTTGGTCACTATGAGATGTACTGGGGTCTCTATCTTTTGAGTTAAGAGGGAACTTTTCACTAAAAATTTCTAGTATTTCCTTCAAAGTTATCAAAGCAAGTTCTGACTCTGAAAAGACCTGTGAAAAGAACTTTGAATTCTTTCCCAAAAGAACTGATTCCTATTTACAGGTGGCCTCTACATTGTTTCCATATGTGTGTATAGCACATGCATGTGAATAGTCATTAGACAGAAATAAATGACTTCTCCTGATTTTCCTCCTGGCATGAATCATAGTGATGGATCCCTCTGGAATTAGATTCTCCTCAAAACCATAACACATTTCATATTTAATTATCATACCAAACATTGAGAGTAGAGACCACTCTCGGGATTTAGGGAGATGGTAGTTGGTAGGTGAGAGCTTGAGGGCATCTAGAAGGAGTAACTGACTCATCAATTTTGTCATTGTTTCTGGGCTTATTCTTGCTGCATTATGATGTGTGCATATTCAAAGAGATCAATAGATTGTGGGGAGATGAGACAGAATCAAAGCCAAATGCCCTCTTCCCTTAATTATCTTAATCACTTAGATGAAGTGCTTTGGCCAGAGATTACTATACACCACACATCTGATAACCTGTATCAGCAGTTCCCACTGCTTCTGCAGCCATGGAATTCCTATAAAAAGAAGACTGTGATTGTGGGAAGCTTCTAGCATCCTCTCAATCTCTGTCTCCTTTCATGGTCTGACGTTGTCATTTGAAATTTGAGATTGCATTAAAGTATGAGGGACTTGTGTTCTTCACCGTTTCTAATCGTTAGAGGGTTTGTGGACTACTTCTAGTAATAGGATATGAGCCCAGATAGCGGGGGTAGAGGCATTTTAAAAATGTGTCCTGGACAATATTAGCCCCAGTTTTCCCAGAATCATAGTTTCTCTGCTAGTCTTTTTATTGTTTTCTTTAATTTCTCTGTCTCCAACTGAAAACAAAACAAAATAAATAAACCACAGGGAGGGAAATGATTACCTTATTCTGTCCTGAAATTTCAAGATGGGAGTGGTTCATTTTGAGGGTCCTTAGAGCTTTGGTCTGCAAAGTGGGATTCCTAGACCAACCAAATTGGCCTCACCAGGAGCTTGTGAGAAACGCAGACTCTCAAGCCCCACCCTCACCCTGCTGAATCAGAATCTGCCCTTTCAAGATCCCAGGGCGATTGGAATGAGGTTTGAGAAGTGCCACCCTAGAGGGCCTACTTCAATTCTACCCCAATATGCCGTAAATACTGTTGACGCTGGGTTCTCCCTCCACTAACCGTGCAGGATGTAAGAGAATTTGTAAGAGAACTGTTGGTTTGTAACATCTCCTCTCTACTCTCTTCCTTCCTCAATGAGAAGGTAAAAGCTGTCAGTGGTTGGGTGTCCCTCACAATCTATTCTGTTGTGACTTTCTCCTTCAGCTAACCTGGGGCCACAATGAATCATTTTCTTTACTCTAAAGATCCATAGGTGATGAAAATGATTTTATGCTAATATCTTCTTATTGATTGCATAATAGACTTACACTAATATAACACATACCCTGGAAAAGTCCCCTCTGATTTCTGTTACCTTTATTGGCCTCAGTTTTCCCACCTGCTGAATGGAGAGTATAACACCAATTAGAAGCAGAAAGAGATGAAGGTGAACATTACTTTATAAACTGGAAATGCATGGGGTTATCAGTAACTCAATTGCTGATTGACAGATATTTTAGAGTGTATGAGATTGTTGGAAAGCGTTGAATATATACAGGCGAAAGCAAGCAAATTAAATTAAATATATTTAAAAGTGTGAGTCGTTTTTAGACTAGGGGATCTCTAGGACCCACTGTAAAACTAACATTCTAGAAACCTATGCCTTGCTCAACAGCCCAGAGCTTATAATTGGCCTGGACAGGATTTGAAGCAGAGTCCTATACTCAATGTACCTCCTCCTTGATTGCTACATGCATTGGCAAATCTTTGCTATTCACCTATAGAATATGATCAGAGATTTAGATTTAGAGTAGGGTCTGAATCTCAGTACAGTTACTTGCTACATGAGATAACACAGGAAAGCTAATTGACCTATTTGATCCTCAACTGCCTCATCCTTCAAGTGGGGCTCATGAGTGATGGCCGCCTCGTTGAGTTGTTATGAGAATCCACCGCGGTCATGAACAGAAAGCTCCTGGAATAGTGCCTGACACTTAATGGCACTCAGGATATTATTATTATTATTATCCGCATCACTAAACTATGGGGGTATTTTGTTTTGTTCTTGAGTCAAAAAATGGGTAATTTCTTGTGGAAGAAGGTTTTCTGAGTTAGGATAATTTTTTGACTGTAGAAGTTTTTTGATTTGTTTTGTTTTGTTTTTAAATCTTGACTTGCATCCTAGAAATATAAAAATAGATATACTTGGAATTTGCTAAGAGAGTAGAACTTGTGTGTTCTCACCACACACACAAAAAGGTAACCAGGTGACGTGATTAATGTGTTATTTAGCATGATTATGGTAATCATTTCACAATGTATACATATATTAATTCATCACTTTGTATACCTCGAAAAAAAGCACGTTGTACAACCTAACTATATACAATTTGTCAATTATACCTCAATAAAATTATAGGAAAAAGTTGGGTAGGTAAAAAAAAAGTTCTGAAGGAAGAAGCATCTGAGAACCATGAGATCAAACAGCCTGTCCTTCTGTTCATCCTTCTCCTGGTATTTATTCTCTTTTCTGTCCATGGAGGAGCTCAGGCTGTCAGCTTCATAGTAAAAAAAGACCAGTTCTCCCAGTGTCAACCCAGCCCTTAAACTGTCACTACTTTAGATTTCTGTAAAACCACTTGCTCCACAAAGAGTTACTTTTCAAAAAGTCAAACCAAATCTGCCTGTGTTGCCCGTCTCCCATCTGGATTTATGAGAAGTCCAGTGCTTGTGGTGGTGACAGGTTCATGGAATCCCATGGGGATTAGTAAAGTTCTAGAATTTTCCACCATCATGCTCACTTCATATTGCACATAACTGGCAGGTGGGCCCAGGTCTTCTCAGTGTGGCCTCTCCAGCCTCCAGAACCTCAGGCAGGACAGTCTGTGCTCCCCTGAGCCTCCGTAGGCATGGGACTCCTCTTCCCCACGAGTGCTCCTTCCCCTGGAGAACATACGTATGCTGTTCAGAGAACCTGCCAGACTCACTTGCAGCCCTGCGTTAGATACTCACTGTCATTAGGAGCTCCTTCTATGCTCTCCTTTGCTCTGCCCAACTGAAGCCGAGGTGGGATTGTATCTTCCTGGGGGACCCACCCCTGCTTTAAAATGACCTGTAACCTCAGAAGGCTCCCTACGGTCCCCCTCTTGCCCTAAAACCACGGAAGCCTAGGACTTAAAAATACAAATGCTTGGCTTCTGTGGGTGGGGAGAGAAGAAGACTCTGACCTTCGTGAGTCCACACAGCCAAAAAAATACATGACCTTTTTTCCCCCAAATAAAGTGCTTCTACAATCACGTGCTCATTGATCTGCACAAAAAATCTAAGAGGGGCATGCACTATTTTTGTTCCCATTTTCCATATGAGGAAACTGAGGCCCAGAAAAGTGAAAGGATTTTTCTAATGGAGCACAGTGTGTACGTGACAGGGCCTGGCTTTCAGCTTCACAGCCAGTTCCCCTTCACTTTAGTCAAGAAAAGAAGTCTAGTGGGAACTGGGGAGATTATTAAAATGTTGGAGAAACTAAAATGACAGAAGTGGAGTGTTCTCAAGGTAATAGAGATGGCCTTGGATTTAAATCTCCAAAACTCAGAGGTTTTTGGTGGAATATTCAAACTGGGGACAGATTCATAGCATTTATCTCCTTTTCCACTTAAACTTTTTTACATATGCAGTGTTACCAATAGGAACTGTGGCTAAATGAAATATTTGTAAATGTCTGTTAATGCGTTCCCCTTTTAAAATAAAAAGGATCAGGATGGACCCTTTCAGAGGATTCTCTAGCCAAACTATTTGTTTATTTGCTGCTTGTTTGTTTCTACCCAATCTTGCTCTACCAGTTCCCATGGTCTCTTGAAGTACATATGATACAATACAAAAATAAAAATAACAGCAAGACAGGGAAAAATATGGATCTAAATGAGATTTGTACAATTCTAGAGTATTAGAACTGAGTGGGGAGAAGGGAGGTAAAATACTGATGGAAAGCAAGGAAGTTCCCCTTTCTAGGTGGTAAAACTGAAATATAAATTAGATTATGAGCTTCCAGACAGCCAAGCCCGAGATGGATGTTCCACAGCAATGTAAAGGCTGTGAGCACAGCATCATGTCCCTTAGGCTTAGCTGGGTGCCCGGCTTGTAGCCGTCATTAACCATCTAAAGATTGAATTAATGACGTGAGTAAACTCTTTAGTAAAGTCAGCAATAAGAATTTTAATAGGAGCACTTATTTCTGCTCCTATGAGTGTTTATTCAGAAAACACTCATGGCTGGATTCCATATGACCCTTCCAGCAACTTTTTAAGATGAGCAACAAGGATACCTGATGATTGCTCATTTCCACCTTAATTTACATGTCTAAAGGGAAGCATCCTGGTAATTAAAAAAATTTATAATTGTAAGTAATATATTAAATAGTATACAGTCATGCATCACTTAATGACGGGGATACTTTCTGAGAAATTCATCGTTAGGCAATTTTGTCATTGTGCGAATGTCATAGAGTATACTTACATACACCTAGGTGGTATAGCCTACTACACACCTAGGCTATATGGTACTCATTTTATTGGACCACCATCATATATGTGGTCTGTCATTGACTGAAATGTGGTTATGTAGTGCATGACTGTATATAATTATTATATTATAATTATCAATAATTAAAATATTAATAATTATAAACTGTGGAGACCAATACTAGTGCAATTTAATTAAAAAAACAGAAGACACAACTATATTTCCTGCAGAGGCAGGGCACACATGTTGGGAGAAATATTCCTACAGTGTGATGTGACTTTTCAATGTTAGCTGACACATGAGAATCACCTGAGCAACTTTCCAAGAATACCTGTGCTGGAACCATTCTCAAAGATTCTGACCGAAATGATTGGGGAATGGACCTGGTCATTGGTATTTTATTAAAAAAAATCTTATTGCAATGGGCAGTCAAGGTTGAGAATCTCTGCCTTACAACCAACAGATGCCCCAGAGCCTACAGATAGAATTAATTTGACTTTGTCCCTCTGCCATCTTGGGGCATCTTGGCTGCCATCTGCCAGACCAAAAGACTAACTGCTCAGGTTGTAGGGATTTTTTAGTAGATAGCCTTGGAAAGTGTTAATCACCTATCTGTGTGTGTGTGTGAGTGTGTGTGTGTGTGTGTTAGATTCACTATGCATACCATTGGATACAAGAAGAAACTTGCCATGAGTGATATCAACCCTGAGTTTTGTGTTACAATAGTGACATAACAGAATTAAGAGATCAGAGAATGAGAAATGACAAGAATCTTTAATGGCAAAATGTAAAACCAGGATTATTTGATGGGAAAACATTTCCCGATATCCAGCTTCTCACATCCCCGCCAGCAATGCTGGCTGGCTACTATTTTAATTTGACTCTTAGAATTCAGCTGTGGGTAATTTTTGGAAGAAAGAAAATTGCAACAAGATGAAATTTAGCCCAAGAAGAAAAGTAGGCTATAAGCATGATATGGCAGGTCACAGGACTAATTTAAATGTACCACCAGCTGAGTCAGATCCAGAGTCTAGCTAGTTGGTCTATGAAAACCATCATAAAATGTAATGAAGTCTGGTAATGGAATAAAAAGATAGAAAGACCATGGCACAAGCCATTCCACCATCCCAAGTTGTTTTTAAAGCAGAATATAATAATCCCTCTCAAGCCTCAATTATGTCACATTCTAAGGGGAATCCCTTTGAATATGCAGGAATTGAAGATTGAGAACAATATTAAGAAATTCCTCCATAGAGATGTCACACCCCATGACTGACTGAATACCCCTATGTGAGTGCCCGAGCAGAATCTTAGAGAGTGAATGAGTCAGGGTCTTGAGCCAACCCAACTGTGTTCAGATTTTACCTCCACAACTTGCCAGCTTGCTCACATTACATAACCTGTAACGCTTCCTCATCTATAAGGATGGGGATAGTAAGATGAGTTGTGAGGAAAACTGAATGAACTAATACATAGGTACAACACTTGGAAACCACCTGTCATAGATAAGTGCTCCATCGACGTTAGGTCATAGCTCTTTGGTGTCAATGTTCCAAAGAGTCAAGACAAACATAACCCTCTCTCTTGTGCTCAGTAATTTATCACTTCATTATTTTTCTTAAATTAGTAATCCTCCCTTCTCCCACAAAGCCTCCCCCTGCCAAACAGTCTTCCTGGGAAAGGTGGGCTTTGAAATAAAAATGAGAATTAACTTGCAGGAGATTTCTCAGCAAGGTTTCCCAAATTTCTCCACGGTGAGAATTACCTGGAACCACAATTCCCTCCCAGGAGCACCAGCCACTTAGAACAGAGTGTGAATGGTGTCTCCTGGAGCTGGGCAGTAGCCAGACCTGGGTTCTTGTTAAATGTACAGATTATCAGACTTCTTACCTGGAAATTCTGATTCAGATGTTCAGGGTTCAAACCTAAGAATCTCTATTTTTAGCAAGCATTCCAGGTAATTCTTGTCTTCAGGGAAGTCTGAGAAATTCTGGAGTAGAAGGAGAGGCAGAAAATAGAAAGGAATTCTAGGTGAAAAAAATTGGTAAAGAGAATTAGATGCAGACTCAGAAGGAAAACTGGAAAGAGCCAGCAAAGATGGTCTTGAGTAAATCCATGGGAGATGGTGAAATGAGAGGAACAGGTGAGGAAGCAAGTACAGAAAGCATGACATTGTGGCCACTGTAGACCAGCTTCTCTTTCAGAAACGAGGTTTAAAGTCCATTCTCTTAGGAGCCCTCCAGAAACTAGAAGTAACCGTTCCTGGGCAAGGTATGGTGTTTCTGTGGCTGCATCCTTCGCGGCCACATAGCTAGGTTGCTGTAGAGGATAGCATGGTGGCAAAATAGAAGTTGCAAGAAGCAGCAAAAGCTGTAAGAGATTCAGTGATTCAACTCCCTCTCCACTCTGCATTTGTACCATACCCACTGCTTCTCAGGTATGGCCAATAATAGAATTATCTGCCAAGCATTTTCTAAACTACCTGTTTCTAGACCCTGTCCCAGACCAATTAAGCCAGAGCCCACAGGAGTAGGGACTGATATTAGCACTCTTTTAACTCTCCCTATGAATCCAAGGAAAAAGCAAGGTGAGAACCATTCAATTAGACAAGTGGTCCTCAACCTTGGCTGCATATTAGAATCACCTAGGGGTCTTTAGAAACTGCTAATGCCTGAGACCCACTCAGAGATTCCCATTTAATTGTTCCTGGGTATAGCCTAGTCACTAGGAATTTTAGAAGTGTTCCAGGTGTTTACCATGTGCAGCCATGGCTGAGAACTACTATGTCAGACTTTCTTCATCATCTACAACCACTGAGCAAACCAGTTTGCTGAGAATCAGGTGTGGCTGCCTTTGAAGTTTAAATCCTTAGGTCTGTGATATGAGTGAAGAGCAGACTAGACTTAGCGTAAGGAGACAGGCCCCCATACGAGCCTCTTTTCTTCTCTTGAGAGGTGACCCACTGTCCAGAGCACACCTGTGTTGCTCTGATCATTTAATTCTCCTGAACTTGTTTGGAAACAGCAGACTTCTCAGCTACATCATAAATCTCTTTGATCATACCTCTGGTCATTTGGGGTAAATGATTTCACAGAAAGGGTCATAGATGATCCATTTATGGGCTAAGCTAGATCCTTTGTCTTAAAGGTCAAGTGGGGAGAAACAGAACCATATATAAAAATGGCATAACATAGTGGACATAGACACCACCATGAAACTCGACCCTTATAATTCTACCTGAATTCCTCTGTGGGCCTGACATGTAGGGTACTTCTCAGCAGGCCATTATTTGGCAGGCATTTTCTATTTCCAATTTACCTATAGTCACTTGATGAAAGGGTAGTTTAGACGGAGGGGTGAGCACACAAGTTGAGTCCATGGAATTAATGAGCTATACAGAAAGACACTTTGCTGAGACAATTAGGGTAACCTTCCTGGTGGTTACCCTAGTGGAATTGCTTGTGTGGCTTAAAAAAAACAAATCAGTACAGAATTGATACATCTTTTTACAAATACTTTTGTAACTCCTTTTTCCATTGCTGCAGAGTCCATGACGTATTCTTGAAAATACCACTATTGGTCATAACTCTTTAGGCTTTGATGTAGATTTGATTTGATAGTCAGAAGTCATCTGAGCCAATTCTTTTGAAGATGGTGAGTCATCAAAGGGAGTGATCCCCTTTGTTCAGAAATTTGCTCAGAAATCATAAAGACACTCTGAGGAAAAAAAATCCAAAATACATAGGTTACCCAAAAAGGAAAAAAGGAAGGAAAGAAAGAGGAAGAAAATGGCGAAATAGCATTTTTTTCAAAGTATATAGTGTCAAAAAGAAAAGTGCTGTGGACAACCATCATATTTTATAAAGTTTGGAATAATTAAAGAAAAAGATCTAATTTCTTTGTAATCATACTTGTAGGTTGCATTTTACAAGTTTTCCCTCTGCATTCAATCGCTATTTTATATCTGAGTTAGTTGCCTCCCGTGGCTTTCCTCATGGCCGGCAGGCTGGACAGTTCCTTAGGGACAATGCAGAAATGGGATTCAAGGCAGCAGTGTTAGACCCACCCAATTAATGAGACCTCTCCCCCATATATAAGTGAATGGCTATTCCAAAGAGCTTACTACTTTGGACTCTTCGTTATGGTAGTGTTCCTCTTGCAAGCATGCTGTAAATAGAGGTCCTTCCTGCTGCCTGTTTGGTCCACTCTGAGAACATCATACCAGTAATTGGAGATGTCCGTATCTTACTGCCCCTTGAGGAAGTCAAAGATGAGCAAGTCAAAACAAATATTCCACCCAAACATCTTCAATTTCAGGGATATTAATTTTACTGTTCCTCAAACTGTGGAAATTGGATGCCAGGTATCGATGGGACTCAAAAATTTGCATCAGAGCAAAAAGACAGCAAAAATCCAACAACTAACTTTTATTGTTTTAAGAGAGGGGATAAATGAACTTAGTTGTGACTTTTGTTATGTGGAAGAGGAACATAAAAAATACTATTCTCAGGGAAATTATAATTTTGTTTAGATTTCATTGGTGTAGAAATGACTAGAATTTTCAACTGAATGTTAAATTCTAGTGGTTTTTCAAATGGTAGCTCTGTGTATATTCCAGGGTGTACCTATTGCAACAGTAAAACTTTCTTAAGATGTTTTAAGAAATGCTCAATCACTAGATACTTTTTGAAACATGGAAACATTTGAACAAGACCAATCAAACCAAGACCAAAGAAGCATTTATCTTGGTTCTTGATAATTCATATGCACAGTAAAATCTAACAAATGAGAGCCAGAAGGCTCTATACTGCTGTTTCTAAGGCATTGAAGAGTTTAGCCAATCGCATTGGGGCATTGTTGTAATCTGCCTGACACAGACCTTCTTATTTCTAGAAAAATAAACAATACCATTAGAACACCTTACATTGTGGAAATGCCACAGTTGGAAACATCTTAAGAGAGTTTTATCATCCTTCTGCATTCACTAAGTCAAAGTAAAATAGCATTTTCCATTTTTATTTTCTTTTAAATACTGCCTCATTGAAAGGAATTTGGCAAGACAGGATTTATTTCAATTAATGAGTTGTCTTACCTTCTTTATGTAGCAAACCTAGTTTTGTGAGGAAATTATTATCCATAACATGACACCATGTAACATTCTCTTCTGAAATGATAGCATTTCTTTTCCTTTCCTTTAAAAAATTTTTTTAATATTATACTATAATAATATAGTCTAGGGTTTTATAAACTGCCTAGCTAGTTGCAGTGTAGTCTTTTTCCTAATAGTCTATATATATATATATATATATTTTTTAAATATAATCTCCATGTAGCATAGAAATCCATATAAGCACTGTTTGAAATGCCCTAGCCTTAGAAACATATTCTGGCATGACGTTTGGGTAACACATAGTATTAATATTCCTGTGCAACAGCTTGTACATGGTCCATACTCTGACATCACCATGCTTTTGTTGAAGAGGTCCCCGCATGCCTATTTCATGATCTTTCTAAACTCTCTAAGTCTCAGATATATCAACACATTTCCTTGCAACATCCATTCAAACGCAGCACCCTTCCCTCCCCTCATCAGAATACATCAAACCAATTGGCAGAGAGCACATTTCCCCCTGAGCGAGCAGTATTGTGAATTTTATCTTCTCTTCCAGAAATCAGTTCGTCTTCGTTGCAGCAGATGAAATTTCTTGTAACACCTCTGCAGGTAACAAACATTGCTACTTCTTGATGCCTCCATCCAAGTCTCAATATCCTTTTTTTTTTTTTCCTTCACATGCTGCAGTTGGTCACTCTAGAAAGTTTAGTTAAAAAAACAATAACAAAGTCCATATATCTTTGGAGTATAGCTGAAGCCTCTAGGCTCTGCTGTCTAGAAAGACATTAGGCATTTTGCTAACTGATATTTTATTTCCGATTTTAATAATACATGATCCAGAAAAGTAAGACTGTGTTGAATGAAGCCACAGTAAAATCTTATGGTATAATCAGTGCTTGTATGTTGAAATACTGAACAGGGGAGATTAGGGACACAGACATGTGACTTCTATGATTTTTGACATATTATGTCTGGGTTCACACAGATTTATATGTGAATTATTTGGGATTTTTATGGAATGACTGGTATATATTAGAGGCCCTAAAAGATTGAATCCATAAAGCTAAGGACATTAGAGAATATAATTATCTGTCTTATAAGAAGGGGATCTTCCTTCTATTAGTTAAAGATCCTCTATTTCCTTTCTTTTAAAACATATATTACAAGTAGCGGGACTTAGAGAGACAACGTCTTCTGCTTTTGAAATCAGGGCATTAGCAAATGGAAATTGTATAGTTGTATGATGTGTCCATCAAAATAATGCTTGTCTTTTTGCTTTGATGTGGTTCAGAACAGTTATATTTGGACTTTCATTAGCATGGAATTACTTGATTAAGTGCCAAGATAGGTGAGTGCCTTAACTAACAGATTTTATTTATTTATTTATTTTTTGCTTTTAAGCCTAAACTATGACCAAAACAATTACTAAGAGATCTTATCAATATGTTGCTTTTAGCCAGCAAGGGAGGACTTTACAGCTCATCCACGTGTAGTCGAGTATGCCATGACGTTCAAAGGCATGCTTTAAACTGAACCTTACAAATAGACCTTCATCTGTTACCAATCATGTTTTATCAACGGAGCAGTAAACAAAGGCTTATTTGCTATGGTTTCACTCCCTACTTACAGTCTTTGGAGAGAAAGAACTAAAGGAAGGACAGAGAGCTAGGAACATGTCCCAGCCCTCTCTATGCTAAAAGGCAGGGCCACAGAAGGAAAACTCTACCTCAGTTTCATTGCTACAGTCGGTCTCAACATTTTTAGTGGTTTAAAGTCTTACCAGGGGAGTTCAAAAGGTATGCATTCTCCCATTTTAAAGCGATAGCTTAGCCTCAGATAACTCTGTTTCTCCCTGTGAGAGATAGTGACATCCATAACACTTTACTAATGCCAAATAGTAGAAGATGGATAGTTGCATTGCTGGGAGTAGCAGGGAAATGTTCCTGGGATACAAGAGTTATTTGACATTTGCAGAACCTTAAGAGAATGGAGCATGCAACAAAAGGGGAAATTGCTTGGGGTGGAGAGGAATGTTGGTTCAAAATGTTGATAGACTTCATTTGTGGATGCTGGTCTTCCAGAGCCTCTATCTCCTCTGTTAAAGTGTATGCATGTTCCACTGTGTCTTAGGTTATCTTTTGACATCATAGATCAAACATGGCAAAGTCACAACCTGAAAGGTAGATATTGATTTTGTCCCATGACTTAACAAACCCTGCCTTGTAAGCAAGTGGTCCACACACAATATTCCTAAAAGAGGCTACAGATTGAGTGTTTGCACCTACCTTATCTAATTTAGGATGGCTGCTCAGTAAATTCTTAATGAATTGCTATTGATCAAATTTCAAATTGAGAGAGATATCGCTGTTGCTTTGATGGCCATATTAATAATATGTTGTATGCTTCATAAGGTTCAATTTGAACTCTGAATTTTGAATCAAGCATGAAAAAGGAGACACCCATATCAATCAAACATCAAATTATCTCCCAACCAGTCCACCCTCCTCATAGAGTGAAAATGAAAAATCAGAACTGCTCAGTCAACAAAGGTTGTGACTTGTGGTTTCAATGAAGTCTTCCAGGGCCTTATTTCCCACATGCTGGAAAAGCCCAGGGCACCCACATTCTAACCGTTGCAACCGTCCAGAGGTCTCACCTCCATAGACAGAACAACACTCCTTACGGTCGGTCTGTTGAATCCTGCTGTGTGCTCGATTTCAGTATTTAACAAAAGGCAACTTCTCCCCTTTTAAATGAAGAAAGAAATCAACAAGATGCTGAAAATCTCAGTTTTGAGGGCTTGATGGATTTTATAACTGAAATTCTTACAAAGATGTGTTATTCTGACATGGCTGCCTAGGGGTCAGACCTGGCCTGACAGTTTTGTCTGTGGCTTGGGGTAGAGATAGTGAGATGAAAATCAGCAAACAGTAGCACCAGCAGCACTAAAGGATTTTTTTTTTCAGTTCCCAAAAGAAAAGTGACTATTTTTAATTGGGTCTTTTGTACAGGATGCCAAATATTGATTCTGCTTTTGCTAGCTGCATAGAAGAAACATTTTTCATTAGCATGTGTGGTTTATGAGACTGTATTTACAGGAAATTTCTTTTCTTATTCAGTGGCTCCAACAGTGATCTTAGTTGTTTTGTTTTTATTTTGTTTTGTTTGCTCCCGAAAGACACGTGCTTACGTGGGTGTCACATCTCGTACCTCCACCTTAAACACTCCACTAGCTTCTCATTCTGTGACATCAAGAACCTTTGATGAGTTGGCATTTGCATGTGATGGCAAAAGGGGCAAGATGATTTTCCCTTCTTCTTAGACTCCAGGCCTCCCTGCTGATGTGATTCATCTGCGTTTTCCAGGACTGGCTGGTGATTGTAGTTGAAGCAGACTATGAATCTTGTACCAGAATGGAGGTTGAAAAGCCAAGTTACTTATTTTGACAGAGCAGCTGGAAATTCATTTCACTTAATTCATATGTATTGAGTCATCGCTGTGTATTAGCAACTGTTCTAAGCCCTTGAGACGTAGCATTAAATAAGTCAGGAGAAGCTCTTCCTTCAAAAAGCCTCCATTCTAGTGCAGACCAGGCCCCAAACATGTAGATGAATAAGCATATAATATACTTGCATATAAAGTTATGCAATAGCTGTGATGAATCAAAAAGGAGGGGAGAGGATAGGAAGTAAGATGTGATGCTTTACATTCACTGACCAGAGGAGACCTCTCTGAGGGGGTGACATTTGAGCAGAGACCTGAATCGAGGGACGGGGTGAGCCAGGTAAGTGATTGTGGAATTGAAAGAATTTCAGGCTGACTAAGCAGCAAGTGCAGCACGCCCCGTGGTCGAGGCATGCTTGAGGTGTCCAGCACAGTAAGGTATCCAATGTGGCCACAGCACGTGAGTACACGTGAGGATTTGAGATAGCGTCAGGAAGGTAGCCAAGGGTCATAGCAAATTAGGACATGGAGACTGTGGAAGTCATTTGAGGTTTTAAGTGTGATGGGAAGGCATTGGAGGGTGGACTGTGATCTGATTTATTTTTTTAATGATGAGTTGGGCTGCTTTGCGGAGAATGGATTGCAATACGCTAAGAGCAGAAGAAAGGGCTCTGGTTGTGCATCTCTTGCAGCAGTCCAGGGAGGGGTGACAAGGGCCTGGACGGCGATGGAAGAGCTGAGAAGTGGTTGTCTTTGGGCTGTATTTTGATGGGAGAACAAATAGGATATGCTGGCCAAATTAGAAACTTGCAAGGTCTGGTTTGTGTTAAATGTCTGTGCCCTCCCTCTTGCTCCAAGGGTGTACCTATCATTTCCATGGAGTGCTAAGCTTCTTGTCACTGTGGAAAGCAAGCCCTTTGTTCCTACAGTAATTGTCCCTCATATGAGTTTTGCTGAATTCTCCAAGATGTAGTAGTAACTTGCCATTGTTTATTGAGCAAATTCTGTGTGCTCGTCAGTATGATAAATTATATATATATACACATATATATATCCATGTGTATATATGTATGTATGTATGTGTGTGTGTATATATATACATATATATACATGCATATAAAATTTGTTACAGTTACTCAGTGAGGTAGGTGTTAATATCATCCTCATTTTGCACGTTAAAAAAAAAAAAACACTCAGGCTCAGAGAGGTTTGGTAAGTGGCCCATAGTCACATTGGAGTCTATCTGATGCCAAAGCTCTTTCCATTAGGCCACACTGCCCCCACATGCTCCTTTTATCTTGACTTGGGAACATTGACCTTCACCTCCAGATGTAATTCTCCTGCTTTCTTTACATGTGATGTCTTGATCCTAGAAAACTAGTACTTGTGAGTTGGGGGGCATAGTTGCTAAAATTTTGAGGGAACCCAAGGGAAATGAATGCTTCTCTAAACAGTTTGTCCACTGGGAGTTTATGTGACTTGGTCCAGCCCCTTCATGTAGCAGGTGTACGTTGCGTACTCTGATGTGCTGGATGTTGGTCTACGTGCGGGGATGGAGTGATGAAGGGGGCAGATACCTTGTCAGGGAGCATTCTGCATGTCCAGGGAGACAGAGGGTTAAACAAGCCAAGTGTGTTCTAGGTCAATTCTCCAAAAATCCTTTTTTTGCTGAAAATCAGTGGCTGAAAATCAACTAAGAGCATAACCACTCCCTGAAAACTACCAGACAGTTTGAACTAGTCATTTTGGCTGCAGAGTCTGGGCTTACAGCTGCCCCTTGCCCAAAGAAGCGTGTGTGTGCGCGTACGTGCGTGCGTGCGTGTGTGCGCGTGTTTGTGTGAATAGGGTGCAAGTGGAGGCTGGGTCTCAGTCTGGCAGCAAGTCTTGCACCTCCCCCCATGCCAGGTGCTGTCAGGTGGCATAGGAAGACACATCCCCAGTTCCTTATGAGTATTGGACACAGACGTGGAGGTAAGAATGGGGGTCTGTGAAAAAGTCTTGGCCAAATGAACAAACACATCAGCTATAGGATAGGCTGCTATACACCTTACTGTGTAATTATTAGAAGCAATATTTGGCAAGTTCAGGGGCACAGGAGGAGTATCACCACCCCCTGACATCCTTCTATCCCCCCTAACCTGCGCACACACACATGCATGCACACACACACACACACTTGTACATCCTAAGACTTCAGATAAAATTTAGAAGAAATTTCCAAATTAGCCATTCCCCTAATTGATCCTTCAGCAAATTTCATCTAATTGTCTTCTTTGCATTTTGGTGATTTGATTATTCAGCAAAGTTGTCATGCGGTGAATTGATTTGTAGTTAATTGGTCTGTTTCCAATAAAATGTGATGTGTATTTTAATAGGGGAAGTGCAGGATGCTAAGGGAACATATAAGCAAAGGACCTCAGTAAAAATAGTTATAGCATTTATTGAGAGCTTACTGTGTCCTAGGCATAGTTCAAAGCTTGTTGCACACAATAACAATACCTTATAAAAAGAAAATGTCTTTATAAGTTTACTTAAGAAAATTAAAGATATCTAGATAGCTCTGAATTAGCCTGAGTGAGGGAGTGCTATATCAGTGCAGAATTAAAAAGAAAAAAAATAGAACAGTGGTCATCACATGTTAGAGTGCATGAAAATCACCGGCGGAACTTATTACAAACACAGGTTCCATTTCATCCTCCCCTTTCCCAGCCCCAGATTCTGGTTCATAGGTTTGGAGAGGAAGCCGGATAATCTGCATTCTTACAAATTCCCCCAGGTAATTCTAATACAGGAGTCCTCAGATCACACTTTAGGAAACGCTGAGCTGATCAATCAGGAACCTTTTCTATTTCAGTGGTAAGGAGGACACGTGATAGGTTTTTCTAGAGTCGTGTTCTGCCGTATAGTGGCCAGTAAGCTCATGTGGCTGTTGAGCCCTTGAACTGTGGCTGCTCCGAGTGGAGATGAGCTGTAAGTGTAAAATGCATACCAGATTTCAAAACTTTAGTACAAAAATTATGTAAAATATTTCATTCATGATCTTTAAGTCGATTACACGTTGAAATGATAATATTTTAATATATTGGATTAAATAAAAATGAATTTTACTTGTTTATTTTTACTTTTTTAATGTGGCTACTGTAAAATTTAAAATGACATATTTGGCTCATCGTATTTCTTTGGACAGGACCATTCTAGAGCCATATTTTCATTCATTTTGCTCAAATGAATATTGAAAGAATTTGTGTGCCCCAAGAACTGGTCTCTTAGAAGTGAGGGATACTCACCTGGAATTAAGATAGTCTGGACATTGGCAATGTGTCTTGACTTTGTTTCGATATTGCCTCCGAGTGAGAGTATAGTGTGTGTGTGCGTTTGTGTGTGTGTGCTATAGAAGGACATTCCTGGAGTGCGGAGCCCAGAACCTACCTCCCTCTCATCCTGCTAGTTAACCTCTCAGCATCTTTGATCTCCTTACATGAAGCCTGGGGGATCCCAGGACACAGGGCTTCAGATGGCAAACATACTTCAGGGGTTGTTCTGACACGTGTGTTCCATGGGCGCTCTGTTCTGTAGTGATCCTACACAGAACAGAGAGAGGGCAAGAGCTGCAGTCCTCTCAATCTTAATAGCATCAATAACTGACACTCCTTTGGTTACTGACTAACTGGTAACCAGTAACCCTCATCTCAACTCCACAACCACCTTATACAGTTATTATGCACTATTATTATCTCCATTCGTGGATGGGGAAACTGGCTCACAGAGGAGATAAACTTTCTGACATTACTTAGCAAGGAAGTAGCAGAAGCAAGATTTGACTCTAGGAATTCTGACCCTAGGGAATCCTTAGGTACTGTTCAACCCTGCTTCTGTGCAGGGTTACTGAAGATCCCATGAGGAATACAAACATGAAATTACCTTTGTGGTTCCCCAGTGGATTAAACTGTAGCTGAGGTGCCATGTTGATTTCAAAGCATGATGGGAAATTTCAGTGACTTTGGCAGAGCAGTAGTCAAGAAGCAAAGACGATGAAACAGACTTTCTAAGAGGATGATAACCTTGGGCATTAAAGAGAGTATGTCTATGGGTTTTTTATTGGAGGAGACATTCCAGAGTGGAGGAACTGCATGGCCAAAAGCAGGACTCACTCTGTTCTCTCAACTCCCAGGGAGTAGCTGCTCCTCTGCATTGATGAATCCAGAATCAAAGTTCCTATCTCAAACCTGCTCTTTTGGGATTCAAAACAGGAAGAGGTTTTGAGTTGTATCGAGAGGGCGTAGAAAGGATTCTGCCATCTGATTTACCGTGGGTGGTATGGTGGGGTTCTTCTAGATTCTATGGGTGCTGGATTCATGTGAGTACTTACGAACACACAGTTCACATGTGTGGCAGGTGTCCATGTGCAAAAGCAAACCCTATGGCTTCCCATTTAGAAGCTAAAGGGCCCATAAAATGCTTTTCCTCCCACCTCTGGGGAGAAAAGTCATGAGGCTGAGTGACTTGTGAAGACGGTCACTTCAAATGCAAGCTAAGGAAATGAGGAGCAATAGAATTCAGAAATGCCAGAAATTGCCAGAGCCAAGTTGACGTAACTCCATGGTGTTCATCCGAGAGAATTTCTTCCATTTCTACTTGTGTCTTTCTTGGGGGTTTTGCTGCATTTGGAGCAGTTTTCTAGATGTTTCGAGTTATGGGACAGGTTCAGTTCCTCTAACTTATGTATCTTGAGAAGCTTTTAGAATAAAGCTTGGTTACCCCTGTGGTCTATAAATGTGTAAATTGTTGCCTAGAATAAAGCTAGAAGAAGGCTACGGTAGGCATAGAGGAGTATTTCCTTAGTGAATGCGTTCACTGAGGTCGACTGAGTAACTGGAGTCTGAGGCCCAAACTTCAGCGACCCTGCGTAGGAAAGTGAATGGGAACATTCCCTAGCTAAACCAGCTCTCTTCGGATTCTTTCCCAATACATTCAAGTAGTTCCCATGTTAATATTTTCAAGAAGGTTTTTTTTTTCCTTTTGTGGCAAACCAAGATGTGTGGCCCAAGGTCCTGGGAATCCTCTCATTTCTTCCTGTTGGTTGGCACCAGTTGTCATTCCATGTCTCTGCGTGGTGGATGGAGATTAACTCATCGTCCTTGCTGTGAATGATCCCTAGAAGATTTCCCCCAAATCTTGGCCGTTATAACCATTATTATCACAATATCTTCTCAAACTGGTGCACACTGTGGTAGCCCAGACCACAACCCCGAAAGTTGTGGGGTTCTGTGATTTGAAAATGGAGGGTCTGCATCCTGAGCCTTTGGGGTTGTCTGGTAGATGTTGCTTTGCATGGAGGTGAGAGTCCATTCATCTGAAAGATATCCTGAGGTGTCCACAGCCGGGGACTGGAAAGACCTGTGGGATCCCATATTCTGGGCTTCATCCTTTGAGGTGAGGGATTTTGTCTCCGTCCAGAGCTAACAGGATCCCCACAAGCCAAGGCACCATGTCAGATTCTGCAGTCGCAAATTCGCCAAGGGATTTGTCAGGAGGCTTCTGCCTCTTTCAGTAGGACAGTGAGATCTTGTGTTTTGCTGCACTTTTATTTAGTTACGAGTATGGAAGGAGAGAGTTGGAAAGTATAAATGCCCATAACACTCTCTTTTTGAAACTTGATTGACTTGCAGTTGTATCAGGGAAGGAACTAATGCAACAGCTGGGGCAGAGCTGAGGGACTCGGAAGCCCATGTGCTCGCCATCCAGTCTTTTTCTTCCTCTTCCTGACAAATATTGACTGTGGGTCCTTTCCAGCCACTGAGAATTGCTGAGAGCAGAGCATTTCACCCAAACACAAAGAACACCTGATCTGGAACATGTGTTCCAGATGCATTCCCTCTGGATGGGGGGAAAGCAACAACTTATGAGTGAGTTACACCAGCAACAACGAAAACCAAAGGATTTTCTTTTAAAAGTTATTTGGTTTTCATTTGGAAAAGCTCAAAAAATGAGACTGAAGAAATAGGATGAATATCTGGGTGGGATGAGAATCCCTACTTTGTGGGTGCAGGTTAGCTTCTTATCAATCCCCTCTCACTGGGTGCCATAGTTAGCTTCTTATCAATCCCTTCTCACTGGGTGCTGCCGTTAGCTTCTTGTCAATCTCTTCTCACTAGGTGCTGCAGTTAGCTTCTTATCAATCCCTTCTCACTGGGTGCTGCAGTTAGCTTCTTATCAATCCCTTCTCACCGGGTGCTGCAGATAGCCTGGACCAGGTGGGCCTTGATGAAATCCAAACCTCAGTTGACTCTCTACAGGAAAGTGAAAGGGAACATCCCCCAGCCAAACCATCACTCTCCAAATAGCAGGTTGTTAGAACAATGGGACCATGGTGTGGTACCCTGTTTGTATACTGTGTGGTAAGTGTGTGACTTGCATGGATTTATTTTCCCAAATATCTTACAGACTATATCTTAGATGTAATTAGGAGGGCACTGTAGCCCCTAATGACATTGCCCCTGGGCAAAATCAGACTGGGGGCCCCTCATTCTGATCCCCAGGGAGCCATCCTATTTTGAATACATACTCTGCAGGGTTTCTCTATGTAGCAGGGCAAAGCCTTTGCACTTTCTTGCTGCAGTTGGGCTGTCTAGGAGATCTACGCCACATTGTGAATGTCATCTGAGGGGTGAACATATTTTATTCATATTTCTGCCCCACAGGGATTCCCCCAGCTGTCTCTGAGACAGGAGGCCTGGGAAGGTGATGCTAAAGGAAGAAGAAAAGGTCTCAGGGTCACAAAGGCTCTTAATTGAAATATATAGAGTGAAATTAATTACAGTGTTCTTACTATATCCCTATAAGAAAATCACTTGACCGTGGGGTACCAACACAGCCCCATTGTATTTCATTAGCATCCAGCTTGTTTCAGCTAGATTTAGAAGATGTTAATAATAAGTAATATTTGCATTTCTCAATAGAGTTGACAAAGCACTTTAACAAACACGGGTTCATATTTCCCATTCAACAGGCAGCATGCTTATTCATTTTACTCCAACATAACCTTAACCTCAAATATAGCAATTTAAACTGCATCTGTAACTCATAAACTAGATATATCTTGACTCTAAAAGCATCTGTAAGTTGATTGCTAGAGTTACATGCGATCCTATCAGAATAGGAACTTTCAGTTGCCTCTACAGGCCAAAAGTCTGGACAGGAGGGAGAGATTGGCTTGTGAAATTCTATACAAGAACCCTTGTATCATAATTGCCTCTATCTGTAGACTGCTTTAAAATGTATCTGGTTTCTTTTCATGCACTTTATCTGTGAATTAGGCAGGGCTCAGACAGAGCAATACCATTTTACAAACATGGCAAGTGAGGCTCAGAGAGAGTGATTTGCCTGAGTCATTGAGCAAGGACATTGCAAAGGCAGAACTTGAACGTGGATCTTCTTGCCTCAAGGCCTTTGCTCTCTCCAGGGCCAAGGGTTGCCTCCTGGTTTTAACTTGTTGCTGAGGTCAAGAGAGACGAGTGCTCATGATGGCTGCAAGCTGTGGTCAGCTAGCCAGCAAAGCGGTTTTCTTTTATTTCTTTGTTTGTTTGTTTTTTCCCTAAAGGGTTTTGATGAGCTTTATGGCAATTTGTGAACTCTCAGGAGTGATGTGAAACTGGACACTCTATATTTCCAGAGTCTCCGGAAACTTTTCTTCTGAGCATCTTGAAGGGTTTTGACTGTCTTTGGGAGCAGCTGACCTAGAATCTTTAGGAAGTGTGTCTGAAAGAATCTTTGCTACGGACAGACTTGTACTGAAGGGTACAGGGGTCTTCTCAGTCTCACTTCTCTCTCCTCACTCCTCCCACTTGCTGCCTGCACTCACGCAGTGGTATTGGCTTGGCCCCTTGTTCACCTGCACTGTGGCTGCTGCTGCACTAGACATGGGGATAAAAAGATGTACATAATAGACTGAGCCCTCGTCCCCCTGGAGATGAAATTCCAGGAGGGGGACAGGTAAACAATCAGGTAGAGAGGTAAGTAAACAACATTGTTAGAGATGTGCTCCATTAAATGAAGGGTGGGGATGGAGTTGGAAAGTGTGCTTAAGAAAGGGTGGTCAGGGAAGGAGGCTTCTCTCTGGGGAGGTGAGACTTGCTCTGAGATATAAGGGAGGAAAGGAAGCAGTTCAGGTGGAGGATGAGCAAGTGCCAAGGCCCTAAGGAGAGAATGAATTTGCATGTGTCCAAGGAATATTGATGAGGCCGGTGTGCCTGGAACACAGTGGGCAGTGGGCAAGGGGTGGAGAGGAGTAACATAGGAGTGAAACAGGGGCAGGGGCAACTCACATAAGTTTTGATTTTATTCTAGGATCAGTGGATAACCACTGGAGGGTTTAAAGCAGGGAAGTGATATGATTAGATTCATATAGATTTATATTTAACAAGTTAGATGATAGATAGGTAGATAGATGGATAGATAGACGGATAGATAGATGAATGGGCGAATGGATGGATGAAGTCCATCTGGACAGACAGGCAGACAGATAGAAAGATAGATAGATAGATAGATTTGATACAGATAGATATAAATGGCTGGTGGTTTGAAGAGGCAAGAGAGCATCATGACCTAATCGCACTATTGTCCACTTTGGTCAGGATTATGGGTGGTGTGGACAGTGACTGTATGTGCAGGTCAGTCTTAACGTGGAGGTCATAAGACATTTTCCCATCATTCCTGTAGAGATCCCTGGGAATTGCCGTTCTTCCTTTGGGCTGTGCTTAGCCAGCTCTGAGGACATTAGGTCGCTGATGTGCCTGGCATATTCGCTGCAAGAGTAGTGCTCAAGTCCACATCTTCCATAATAACCTTGTGTCTAAATTGTAGTGTCACACAAGGGCGTGTTTAGAAATTAGCATTTGAAAAGAAGCCTCCTTGCTTTCAGTTTGAGCTGACATGGTCCCTTTTCCTCTGTGGAAATGAAATTTATTAATCATAATAAAACCATCGGATTCTGAAGGTAGAGGTCACCCTGAGGAGAAAACGAGCCTGCTCATTTACGAGGAATAGTTCAGTGCTGCTGTATTTTTCTTCTGCCTTGGAAGAGAACACTGCCAAATTGTTACCTTGGGTTTTCCACAAAGGTTGAAGTTCTGCCCAGTGTTATAGACAAATAAGAATTTACGATTAAAGTATGTGGAAGGAAAAGGTGGGAGCTACATTTTCACTGAGTGCATTCAGATTACCAATGTTGTCTCCCAAAAAGAGGAAATTTTTTGCCACAGTAAAACTAGTACTCAAATTAAAAAAAAAAAAAATTAATTGCTCCAAGTTTGCATCTTCACACTCGTTTTGAAGGAATACGATGTGCGGCATCGCTTAGTAAATTTCCAAGGATTTTTAGTTTGCCTTTGCAATTTATGTCCTGCTCGTACAACCAGCTTTGTTGGGTGAAATTACATTAAAAATAATCGTATTAACAGTTTTTTTCTCTAGAGCAATGACAGGCTTTATTTTCTCATGAAATGAAGATCAATGCCAAAGTTATATCTCATGACATTTTACCCCTATTAGTATCTACTTCTAGTCATGTGGGTAGAGGCTCAACTTTCAAGAGTGACCTCCATGAATAAATGATTTCTTCAGAAACATCATCGTTCTTTTTTTTAACACACCCTCTGTCTTGGACTTACATCTGTTTTTCCTCCCAGAGAGAGGGAGAATCTTTGACCAAAGACCACTTTGATGAGTCAAAGGAATGAAGGGTGTCCCAAAGAATGAAAAGCAAAAAAGAATCAACTATTTGTTAGTTTTACTGAGAGATTCACTCAGAAAAGGAACAGCCATTCCTGTCACTGCTTTTGGGGATCTGTGTTGAAGCTGAAAACCTCGTCTAGATTATTTAAGCTCAGTGCTCTTGGAAATAGGCAAGGTGGGCTTGGGAGTAGGATATGTAATGAGAGCTTGGTATAATCAAATGTTTTTCCATCTGGAGTCTAACTTAGAGCCAAAGAGTTAGAAAGTCCTTCACTCAGCTTCTTCTCACCTTCCCAGGCTCCACGTATGAGCGACCAAGTCAGACCCAGCCAGTGCATTCTTATCCACCAACTATGAGAAAGAAGATTGGAAGGCAAATGGGGAAAAGATAGAGAAGGAGAGGAAAAAAATGCATGCCAATTAGATTCCAGGAGGTGGGAGGGGAGCTTAAGGTTGATGCTGCAGACAAACCATTTCTTCCTGCCTTGTTCCTTCATTCTTTAAAGGAAAGTCCAAGAGTCAAAAGCAATTGGTAATCCATGGATATCCCGTTTAGTGGCTGTTACACCCATCCCCTAGCTGCTGTGAGTGTTGGTTGCTAATGGTGTACAGCTGCTCCCTTCTTCAGAGAATTACCCTCTGCCCAAGAGAGTCACTTCAACTTGGAAGTTATCCTCTATCCTTCAGGGAAGCCCACAGCTAATGCTTAACTTACATGAGTATTACAAAACCAACCTGCTTGCCTCCAGGTGGGATCAACTCTGGGTACAACTCGCAGGAGACTAGCTGGAAGCTAGTCTCCAGCTCAGACCACATCCTTGCTTCTCTTTTTTTCCCATGCTCCTACCTGCTTGCCTCTCTCTCCTTCTCCTTCTTCACTTGCACAAGAATCTTCATTTCAGACTCTGCCTCGAGGAAACCTAACTTAAGATCGCGTCTTAGCTTTGATCATTACCAAAATAGCCATGTTCAAACTATCTCCAAGAAGATACCTGCAGGTCATTGAAGTAAGGGTGTGTGCCCCCATGGAAAGAGCATTTGAGTTGCCCTGAGAGATTCAAGGGTCAGCTCTGACTCTGTCTAGCTCTGTGACCTGAGCAAGTGACTTAAGCTCTCTGAACCCTAATTTCTGATTTGCTGCATTGTTCAGTTTCAGACGCTTAGTAGGCACCCAATGTGTCCAGCTTCCATCCCTTCTTCATTTTCCTTCTAAAGCCTATACTGGAAATCATGGCAGTGGAGGGAGGAAGATGGTAGAGAGAGACGAAAAAACTCAAAGATAAAGAAATGTCATCAAGAAATGCTGTTTGAAATGTGTCCCTTTCCAGAACCTGGGCACACATTGATGAGATAGAAGTTCTGGGGTGATAGGATCAAAATTAAATCAGGCTCCAATTCTTGAGTTGGGGGAGGTCCCACAAACTCTTCAAGATGCACCCATTTGAATACGTTTGCTCTTTCCCATTCTAAGATGTTGGACCCTAACTTTACAGACCAGATCACTTCATCCTTTCTGATCCACTCTGTCTCGCTTGATTGGTGACAGCTAAATTAGGAGAAAAGGACAGTCTCTCTTGAGTATAACATGTCCTCTGTGGGTACTGGGCTTCTTAAAACCACTCTTTCAATTTGTTTCTTCTGCCTACCTCAGTCTTCATAGTGTAGAAACAGTGTAGAAACAGTTCTATGAGAGAGAGGAAAAAAATATATATATACAGATAAAATACGTTGTCTATGTGACCAGCCATGTTAAGTGGACAAAAGAATACATTGTGCACAGATGGACTTTCCTTATATTATGTGGCAGACTGGACACAGTTCCTTACTCCTAAAGATGAGTAGGGCCCCTTCACACTGTCTTGGTATTTTGTATTTTGTGGTTGTTATTTTTACATTGTAATCCTGTATTATAGATTAATCTTCACCTCTGTTTTCCTTTCAGTTACGGACGAGTTTATGCTGCCGACCCCTACCACCACACACTTGCTCCAGCCCCCACCTACGGCGTTGGTGCCATGGTGAGTCTGATTCCTTCTCTTCCTCACTTCTTCCTGCCTCCCATCCCTTCCCCCAGCTGGGACCTTAGTATGGGTTGATGGTTGACGTCCTCTCACTTTCCCTTAATTGAATTTGTCTCTTGTGCTAACAGCAGCTAAAATGCCACATTAATCCTCCCAGTAAACTTGATAAATGTCTTAATTTCTTGGCAATGTAGTGCATGTAAGTTATTATATTTCTAATTTTGCAAGTCTCACCTAGCAGAGCACTTACCTTAATGGAATAATTAGTCATTTTGATAATTAAATCCATCACTAACAGAATGCAGTGTCAATGCAGAATTTTTTTTTCTTTTTTTTTCCTCCCTTGCTGCTCATTCACATAGCCCCAAGGTTCCAGCCCCAGCACAGACTTCAGAGGAGCTAAGCTGCACACTTCCAGGCCTCTGCTGTCAGGCAGCTGAGAATCTGACTGCCTCTCCTCCCCTATTACAATTCATGTTTAAAGTCATAGTCGCCCAGGAGAGAAAATAGAGAGAGAGGCACACTTTGTGTGTGTGCCTAATACATAAGGAATTAGAAGGAATCAGCTGGGTTTGGGGGTTGTCTTTTGTTTTGGGGGGATCTGGGTTTTTGTTTTGGGCGGGGTGGGGGGAGGGCAAAAACGGGAGGTGAGGGTGGGATGAATTTGCCTGTACTTGTTCAAACTTCTATGCACTAAAACTCTTGAGTACAGTAAGACGTGCCCATCACGTGAGAGCGTATGCAATCATTACAAAGCTTTTGGCATGCAGTTTTCTGCTTGGGATCAAGAATATCAGTCCTTATCCTAAAATTAAATCCCCTTAGGCATTCATTCGAATCGCCAATACGTTTAGAAAAGGGAAATAGTTAAGTGCCACCTCATAGCTGTCTAAAGCCATGGCCAGACAATTCACTGGAGCTTGGTCATAGAAATTTAGTCATGATTTGGAAACATGTTGTTTTGCACAAGTTCAATTACATCAAGCAATTCATCTGTACAACTCCCCTCTCCAGAGCAAATTCCATACAGGTTGTTGGGCCAGGTCAAGTAAGAAGTTGATTTAAATTTTCATCCTGATTTTGCATTCAACCACTCTGCTTCAACATCTCGTCCACTTGAGGAAGGTGTTGGAAAGGAGAGTTGAATGATTATCTTCAATAAGTCATCTGCATTCAACTTCTTGAGTGTAGATGGCGCTTTTACAGATGGAACAGAGCATTAGTGAATCAAACACGCAAACAAAATGAGACGGTGCAAATCCTTCAGTTGTCCAGTTTGTATCAGAGTGAGTCCTTTTAGCCCCAGTTTGTATCAGAGTCCTTTTAGCCGACAGGACTGGCTGATGATTTGGTTCTACAGGGATTTTCTTTATAAGGAGCTAGTGGGGGAGGTCAAGATTGGCCCTATCTAGTTCTTCAAGAATGACCTGGGCTGGGTAGGGGGTGCCTCCATTTTGGTTGTTTTTGAGTGTCTATTTTTCACATTAGTCTTTCTTTGATGATCCACGTGTTGCAAAAGGAAAATGTAAAAAACACACCCCTCAAATTGCTTTGTTTCAGAATGCTTTTGCACCCTTGACTGATGCCAAGACTAGGAGCCATGCTGATGATGTGGGTCTCGTTCTTTCTTCATTGCAGGCTAGTATATACCGAGGGGGATACAACCGTTTTGCTCCATACTAAATGACAAAAAAAAAACATAAAAACCTTCCAATGTGGGGAGAAAGGAAGCTTTCCGAGGCCTGGGTATTGCAATACATGCAGTAGTGCATCATTTCAGCAACTCTAAAAACGAAAAAGAGGAAAAAAAATTACATTTTTTATCTTATACCTCAGATATTTTGTTCTGTGTATTTTAATATTGTGGGTCTTTCATTTCTGAAGGTTCCGTAGTTTGGTTGCTGGCTGTAGGAATTTTTGTGGTTGATCTAGAGAGATGCTAGCTATGAATAAAAACTGGTTTAGGGCCATATCCAGAGTGCTATAGCACTTAAATGAATTATATATGCTGAATATTAAGCTACTGGGGTTATCAGCTGTTTGGGAAAGAGTGTAAGTGACTACAGTAGTCATTTTTTTCTGCATCTGTTATTTTATTTTATGAAAGGGGAAGGGTGGGAGGGACTTAGGGGGTTGGGACCGGGGTTTGGCCGAAAGAGAAAAAAAAAATAGTAACTGATGAATCTAAACGACCCACTGCACCAACGATCATATATCAACGGTTCTAAGTTACTCATTGTCAGTTCAAGCCAAAGGTTACGTTAAGGGGGGGTGCTTCTAGTAGCACTTCTGCATCCGAGTTGAATGAAGCTGTGCAAACCCACCCTTTAAACCATTCCACCCGGCAGTATCCAGCTTCTTAACCAGCCGCTAGTTATTTAGGCAAAAACTGCTAGTTAGGCCATCAACAAGCATTCTTTTTATATTTCTTCCAGTATAATAAATTATTGATATCATTGCTGACTTTTATATTATGGGAGGGAAAAAATAACATTAATAAAAAGGTGATAAAAAGCACTGTTTCTATTTTTTTCTTTTTTTCCAAAAAAAGAAAGTAATAAAAACTTAAATTCTTTGTACCAGTTAAAAAAAAATGTATAAAATTTACATCTGTGCAGTGGAGTTGTTAAGTTCTAGAAACAGTCTATGAAGCTTTAGTTTAGCCTAGTAGAACAACTGTTAGAGACAGACGTATAATTTTTATGGAATTACACGATAATCATATTCGGATTTATAGAAGCATTTTACAAGTATTGCAATCATTGGGTAGAGATAATCATGGTATTTTCATCAGCTTGGTACTTTTTGAAACATGACCGTGTTGTGTGAGCAACCTGCAATTTTTCAGTCCGTGAGAGCCTGCCCTCCCATTCTTCCTGGTCCCCCAGGATTATCTCAAACCGATGTCTCTAGTTCTGTCTCCAAGGCCCAGGACACTTGTCAGAAGGAAGCAAAAAAGTAGGTCCCCCCTCTTCATCCCCAAAGAACAAAGTCCCCCCACCTCTGACGCAGGGCCAGAGTGACACAGCCGAAAAATTGCAGTTTGTCTGTACTTCTTCTGTTTGAACTCGATTTCCATGTTGTCCTGTTTACAAGTTAACCTAAGTTGGGGTATCTGTCACGGGTCTTCCTGTTTTTGTATTTAAATTAAAAAAAGCAGCAAGCTGTCCCCAGTAGTTCTGCTGCCATAGTTAAATCCTCATGTGTACAGTGCAGGCCCCATGGCACGCACTTTAGTAAGTTATCGACTCACCGCTGTGAACCTGCCAATCCGCTGTAACAACTCTGCTTTCAAACAAAACCAAACAAAACTTAAAAAAAAAAAAAAAAAAAAAAAGTGTTTGTGATCCAGCTTTCTCTTGTCATCTTATGTGCATGCGGTAAGATCGGTTGGCTATTAAACCATCAATAAAGTTTCACAAGATTTGAAAACAAAGTTTCTGTAGCTTCGATATCTAAGACAGATGAGCGTTATCTTGAAAAGAAGAGAAAGGGGGGAAGCTGCTTAACAGCCCAAAACATAAAAAAATGGGCTTTTCCCCAGGCTTTTTGGGTGGGGGAGAAGAGGGGCAAGGGGTGTTTTACAGCATCACAGAGACATTCTCATTCCCCCACCTGGAAAACAATGTCAGGACACTGGGTGCCTGGTGGAGGTTTTTAAAGGAAGCAATTTATTACAATGCTGTGGCATCCTAGCCCAGAGGGGAGAAAGGGAGAAGGGACAGGGGGTTAGGGAGAATAAAGAGATTTCTCCCAGTTGCCTCAGATTTCAAAATCCAGAATTTGCATTGTATTTGGAATCACAAACATAGAATTCTTACTGTGTTGGTTAAAGTAAAATTAATTTGCGGTTTTGATTTTCATCGATGAGCTGTACTTTCCCCCATGATTGTATGTAGTTTTAATAAAATCATTTAGAGCAAGTGGGTGCCAACTGATGTTGCAGAATCTTCTGTCCGGGCACTCCTCCAAGATGCCAATAAGTCATTTTAAAATGTATGTCAGAGATGTAAACAAACATTTTGGATTTTTTTAAACGGTATTTATTTGGAATGTTTTCATTTATCTAAATAACTATTGCTATTATGAATTATGGAAAAAAGATTAATATCATGTGTGGCATATAGTGACTTCTTATCACACACATCACGCAATCTGCAAACCCAGAAAATGTGTATATCTGTCTTTAGAAATTAGTGTTTATATCACTTACAGTGGTTTGTGAATAAAGAAAACTGGTTTGTAATATCAAAAAATAAAAGCTTAGTCTGAAAAGGTACACGTGAGTTGGTGTTATGAGTCCTTTTGCTTCTGTGCGTTTCCTCCGAGGGTGGATCCCTCATGCGCACGCGTGGCTGCACTTGCGCCCATCAGGGGGCATGGGGTGGGGCTGCCCAGGTGAGCAGCGGGCTATGGTCACCACTGGTGGACCCAGGTGCCTCCTGCAGGTGCACTGGCTGTCTGGCTCAGAGGGCTTCCCTTTCTCACTCATCTTTCCAAAGAAGTCACTGGAACTAACCACGGATGTTTAAGAAAGAAACAACTGAGCTTAACTATTCCCTGGCATGGAAATATTAGCCTTTGGTTTAAAACAAAACAAACTGTGCATTTCAAATGAAACATACGTTCAAGTTATTAATACAACTTTTCGGGGGAGCCTTGGATACAGATGAAAAAATAATAATAAGTGCTAGAGTTGACATTTATTGAGTACTTACCATGAGCCAAGAATTCTGCTCAGGCTCCTGTGTTCCTTATTTCATTTAATTATTTAATGCTCCCATCAGGGTTGAATTATCTATCCCATTTAGTTATCGCAATAATATCCTAATCCTATCTCATTTAATTATCGTAATCCTCCTATCAAGTTGATAACACATATAAAGGTTAAAAAAGTGTGGATTCTGGAAGCAGATCTTCTGAGTTTGAGAGCTGATTTGATCACTTTCTATCTGCAATCCAGGACAAGTTAAATTGAAGCTCTGCGCCTTTGTCTCCTCATCCATAATTCAGGACGATAATAACACCTACCTCTTAATATTGTTATGGGAAATAAATGAATCAATCTATGTGATGGACTGGCAGCAGTACTTCCTAAATTGTAAGCTATTATTAATTACAGGTGAGGAAACTGAGGCACAAAGAGGTTAATTTGTCCAAGATCCCACATGAAGCAAGTGTCAAGGCCAAGATTGCAGAACAGGCGTCCTAACTGGTGGGGAGTGTTCTCTGCTGGCACAATCGGAACTTTCAGCATTCAGTTTTAGAAACGAGAAGTCTTACCTAAGTGCCACAGGCATTTCTACAATGCAGGTTGTCTCGATAGCATTAATTATCCCATTTCAAGTGTCTTTAATGGTCCCTTCTCTGTCAACTCCTGATATAGAGGACTGTGCAGTTTATAATAAACTTCCATTGCCCTATGTCCATGGATCCTTGAAGCCAGTATACCCTCACTTTATAAATGATGACAATAAAGGTTGATAGGTCATATGAGGGATGCTGAAGGTTGTACCCTCTTCTGAAAATTCTGCCTCATTATTGATGATGATGATGGTGGTGGTGATGTTAAACCTGGGCTTCTAGTCCTCTCCTTACAAAATATGTGAGTCTATATTAATTAAAACAAAGAAGTCACTAGCTTTATCCTGGCATATTGCAGAGAGGGAGATAAATTATCTCCTAAAATGCTGGTTTATAAACTGAGCCCCTGCTCCGTCCAAATATGAGGATATAAATATAGAAAACAAAAGCAGTGGTTTACATTAGAATTTCCAAAACCAGGCTCTGCTCTAAAATGGAGATAAGCATACAAGTTTTGTATGAAATGGAAAGAAAATAAAAATGATGGCAGAAGTGAAAGAGTTTCTTAAAAGACTCAACCAATGGATGCAAAAGCTTGTCACCTGCTCCCTTCCTCCACCTGGAGTGTGGGCAGAGGTGAGCCAATGAGCCCAAGGGAAGTCCATATGCGATGCACATGCTCTGTGTATAAATAGAGGCTGTTATTTATTTTTTTGTGGACAATATCTGGGAGGTAGTCAGAGCCTCATCTCATTTGTAATTTTTTTCTTGAAACAATATTTTACTTAAACAGTAAAACCTTCTCCATGTTAAAAAAATAAAACATTACAGATCTGAGTCAATTAGCTTAGACCACTATCTCAATCCCAATTTCCCCCTCAAAATCCTGACAACCTTGATAATTTACGATGGCATCTGAAAGCTGTTTCTGCTTCCTGAGAAGTAGCCATTTTTTATGTAAACGGGGCTCTGGTGAGCACTTCACTCTGTCACGTATGCACGCACGCATGCATGAACTCGTGCACTTGTGCACAAGTGCATGCATGCGTGCGTGCACACACAAGCAAAAGCCCTTTACTGGTGTGATAGTGTTCCTTTGATGTACAATCCAGAGCCCTTCTCTCAGAAACAACCGATGAGCTTGTTGAAAAAGCACATTCCTGGGCCCCTTGTGCTTTTAGCACTCCAAAGATGGAGAACCACCATTGCATGGGAGGTACCATCTTCACTGAACTTCCTGGTTGTGTTCATGCTTGATTATCCCTGCAGATCTGCCCCTTATCATGTCAGGACAGCGACCAATGTGTATGTGCATGTGTGTGCAAGTGTGCACATATACACAAGCACGTACCTACATGTACCTGTATATTGATGCATATTCTCAACCTTTCTTATGACGACCCATGACTGTTTTTCACCAATAAAGTCAAGAATTAGGACTGAAAATAATATTCTCACAAGGGAAGAGATAAAAGTCATTTTTGTTGGAAAATGCAAAAAGGCTGTGTTGTCTGGTTCTTTTTGTTTTTTATTCACTATTGGATAATACGTGTGTGCACACACATGCACAAATATATATTATAAATTTGGGAGATTTGTATGTAAATTCACAAGGCGCAGTCTTTTCTGAAGGATATGAAAGTCTTGCTGTGCAATTGCTCAGGATTCAACCTCATGCTTGATGCTTGAGATTGCACCAAGGGCCAGTTCATCTCACAGCCCAAAGCAGCGTCCTTCAATTAATAGGTAAATCCAGTCTTGCTCATGCTGTTATTTGAGTCCTAAGGGTGTAGATTTGGCGGTTGAACAGGAGCAGTCGGCCCCTTGGCACCTTTGAAGAGTCTCCTATGAGAGCCCAGTCTTACCTCATATGCTGTGTACTAATTGCCCTCCTGGAAAATTTCCAGGGGTGGGGTGGTGTCTCTGACTCTGTGGCCTAGATAATGAAGGCTGCTCTGATCACAGACATCTGGTCTGGAGAAGGGAATTTACTCTCTCAAAGGGGAAATATTTTCTGGACGACAAATATTTTCTGGATGATATTGCGATGAAAACACCAAGGATTCTTTTAAAACTAATGGTGTCATTTCCTAAAAGGAACAGATGTCGTAGCTTGTATTGTGAATCAAACAAATAACAATAATAAGACTAGCTAACATCGTTTAAATACAATGTCAGGCACTCTGCAAAACACACATATTTAATAACTGTATAACTGTCTATATACAGACATACATACCAGAGGCATTTAGAAAGTCTCTTAACCTCTCTGTACTTCAATTACCTCATCTATAAAATATGGATAATAATAATACCCACGTTACAGGGTTCTTATGAGAATGAGATGCATTAAAACATATATAGTATTTTTTCTTTTTATACTTTTACAATATATTTTATACCTATATATCTATAATATATCTATATAATATCTATTACATATTTTTCTTTTTAATAAGTCATTTCTATATCTACTTGTATAATTTATACATATCCTTATCTATTTTCTAAATTCAAATGATATATGTAGTCCTTATCTATATGATATGTATTACATAACATGATTATACATACAGATCTATACAGTTGTATACATCTAAAATAAATCTCTTTGTATACACACATACAGATACCAAATGCTTTTTAATATATAATATATTTATTTGTATGCATTAACATAATTACAGTGTACTAGTGGACAATACATATATATGCTAATTCTTGAAAGCACTTAGACACATACTGACAGTAATCGATCAGCAAATGGGACTTATTTCTAATAATTATTATTATTATCTCATTTAATCCTCACAAACTGGCAAGGTGGGTACTATCACAAGGGGGCAGAAGATTAAGCAAACCTGGAGACCTGCCCAGGGTACATGGCTCTCAGTGGTAGAGCTGAGTCGTGGGCATTGACTGTCTAACTCTAAAGTTCTTGCTGCTCTATGCTGAACAATAATTTACGTACACCCTGGCCCTTAATCCTCGCGGCAGCCCAGGTAAGTAATTTGCCCCGTGTCACAAAGCTTATAAGTGCTGGAGCTAAGAGCCAAACCCCATGTTCTTTGCTTTACTGCACACTGAACTCAAAGTTCTGGCTTGAACAACTGCCTAGCGAGTACTTTTTTAGATAGTGCATTGTCAAGAGGGTCCCAGAGTCTACCTCTGAGAGTGCAGACCACCCCCCCATGATTATTCCTCATGAAACCGAGCCTGTGCCCGTGACTTTGACGTCAAAGCTCTCTGACTGAAACAGACAGATGGCGCATTCCCTGAATGAGGCAAAAAGTCAGCGAGAGCGAGAGAATTCCCCAGGCTCTAAAAAGGAAGCAAAAACAAGGGCCGCAGGTAGAAAATAGAAGAGCAGAGAGACCCAAGAAGTAGGGTAATGGCAGTGGTGCTGCGGGCAGGTGATGGTTGGGAGGGCGCAGAATGCAACCTGACAGCTCATCAGCATGCAGACTCGGGCAAACCTTAAAGGAGAGTTAACCCAAAAAATAGATAAATAAATAAACCTGCCTAAAAGCAGACAATAACGACTGCAGGCCAGCAAAGGAAACCCTCATGCTCACATCTGGGAAGTCAAACTTTCTGCGGCCACACCAGGAAGTTGTCTAGAACTGAAAAACAGGTCAGAGGCACTGCGAACAGCTTGACTTTTATCTCCCTCGAACACTCCTAGGCTGGCGAGCGGCCTTGAAATTCATGACTATAAGTAGGATTTCAGCACCAGCTCAGCTGGACAGGGCTGTCAGCCTAACTGGCCCCCTGCTGCTTTTTCCTTTTTTTTTTATTTCCTAAACTGTGTGACTAGATGATGTATTGTTCCTTGGATTTTTTTCCCCTTTTTCTCAAAGCTCTGTTCTTCCCGTCTCACCCTAAAAACTGTGCCTGCGTGTGCGTGTGTGTGTGTGTGTGTGTGTGTGTGTGTGTGTGAGAGAGAGAGAGAGAGAGAGATCATGCTTTGTGAGAAAAGCAGGTAAGAAGGAAAAAAACCCCACAAAACTTTCAGTGTCACTTGCAACATTCTGAAATTCAAATTCAAAATTGTTCATGCCTTGCATGGTAGCAGAAAAACATTAAATCCTCCTTTCTTTCCTATCATTTTTCCACCAGTTAGAAACAAAACAGAATGACTCATCTAAGCTGATATGAAGACAATAGATGATTATTTCCATTAAGCCATCAAAGATTTAAACGTGTAGAGCAAGAATGGAAAAGGGGACAGCAAAATTCAGTGGTTAGAGGTCTTTTTTCTCTTTTTTTAAAAAATTCTAGATGAACCTGAGTTCAGGTCCTGCCTCTGCTATCTTCTATCTTCTATCTTCTTCTCAGCTGCACGACCTTAGACAACTTAATTAGCCTCTGTGGGGCTCGGTTTTCAAGTGGGTGAAATGTCTCATCAGCTTTTGGTGAGAATTAAATGAGACTGCATAGCACTGAGGAGTTCGGTTCTGGAAAAGTTACTTATCCTCCACCTGGGGACAAAAATCAAGCCCTGTGATAAAAAATGAGACACTGGATTTTTTAATAATAGTAAGGAGTTCCAAGTGAGGTTGAATTTGAGAAACCAGAGAGGATGCTCACCTATTGAACCTTTTCTTGAAAATCTTCATGGTGCTTTGGAGTCTGAGTGCACTTCACTGCCACCACCCAGCAAGCAACCTGGGAGTCTCTGCTTTCGGTTTGTAGACCCATAAATGCATGTTCCCAAATGCAAATGTGTAGACAATCTTGAGAGCATTAGAGCCACTCTGTCCCGTGTATAAATCTCAGCGCCACCACTTGGTTCTGGGCCAAGGGATTTAACCACAGTAAACCCCACTTCCCTGTTAGTAAAATAGGGGGAAATATAATTACCTTGAAATGTGTTTGTGAGAAAGAGGTGAGAAAACACACATAAAGCGCCTGAACATAGAAGATGTGCAGTAAATTTTCACCCCTCCTCTCTCCTTACCCCTTCATTCATCTCAAGATATTTTTCTTCCAGGAATTTCTATCACTTCCTCGTTTAGAGGATTTAAAATAAAATAAAATGCTCAATGCCAAAAAAAAAAAATTGTTATAGGTACTAGGACCCACCCTTTGTCCCACAGACATGGGGTTAGATAAATTAAGATAGACCATAAAGATCCTTTATGCCAGAGGAAATAGACAATATTCCAAACCAGACTGGACTCAGAGAGGGCTTACATGAATATTTGGTAAGTTCCGAAATGCCAATAATTCTCTGAGTCGCCTGCCACCAATTTGGTTTCTGTCCTAGCAGAACACCATATCCACCCTGACCTTATGGACCTGTGTTAGGATTGGGGAGAGGGAGAAGTAATCATAAAGGCAGCTTGCAGCAACAACCTTCACCTTTGGGTTAAGAGGTCATATCTCATCCCTTAGACTTTCCAACAGGCTACAACCATTTTCCTTAGTACCCCAGCCCCTACCTCTAAATTCCTTGACACCAGAACCATGAAGGAGGCAAATATTTTCTATCTTTCCCACATCATATACCTAGATGCTCTGATTGAGTCCTAGCTGTAAGCTGGAACTCACCTCCTGGTGGCTTTAGGGAATACATCTGTTCTCTAATAAGACTTTATTGTTGGACCTGTATAGGTTTTTACAAGATAGGAGTTAATGTCCAATGTTTGAGAATTGGGAGATGTCACAGAATTCTTCCCTTGAGAATCTGGAAGGTGTAGCAGCACCGAGCCCAAATTCTCTCCTGGTAACAGTCATAGAAGCTGGCAAGTAGCTGCCTCCTTAAAATAGCACAATAGCAGTCTAGTTCTCCTAAAGCCCCTCTCTCTTACTGCCAACCGGTCAAGAACACAACTAGTGGTTGAATTTAGAGACCTTTGGTCTGGGACAGGTTTATTGGACAGAGATAGTGGAATCCCATCGGTTGGGAGAGCAAAGGGCCAAAGAAAGTCATTTTTTAGATATATGGTCACTCAGTCATCCTACCTGCAAAATGCAAAGGAAAGAGAAAGCAAAGGAAGGAACGAAGGAGGGCAAGAAGGAAGGAAGGAAAAAAGAAAGGCTGAAAAACTCTTCCTAATCTCATTATTTAATGTTACAGTAGTCTCCCCTTATCCACAGTTTCTCTTTCTGTGGTTTCAGCTACCTGCGGTCAGCTGTGGTCTGAAAAATGGAAAATCCCAGAAATAAACAATTCATAAGTTTTAAACTGTGCACTGTTCTGAGTAGCCCCAGGAAATCTCATGCTGTCCTGCTCCTTCCACACCCAGGATGTGAATCATCCCCTTGTCCGGCGTATCCACGGTGTATACGTTACCTGCCTGTTAGTCAGTAAGTTGCCATCTCGTTTATCAGATCCACTGTCAAGGTATCACAGTACTTGTGTTCAAATAACCCTTATTTTACTTAATAATGGCCCCCAAGTGCAAGAGTAGTGATGATGGCAATTCAGGTATGCCAAAGAGAAGTTACTGTTGATAATCTCTTACTGTGCCTAATTTATAAATTAAACTTTTTCATAGGTAAGTATGTATAGGAAAAAGCACAGCATATATAGGATTTACTGCCCGCCATTGCAGACATCCACTGGGGGTCTTGAAACATATCCCCCATGGATGAGGGGGGACTTCTGTGCAGACTCGAGTGTGTAGCAAATTCATGATTCACTTTTTCTCTAGTGATCTTTGTATGGACATATTACATTTAAATTTTTTTTATCCAAGTTTGTGTATTTTTTTTTAGCCTTGTCCTCTCTGGCAGAAGATTTAAACTGGTTCATGGTTTAGACTGATTTAAACTGGCTCTGTCCAACAGAAATATAATGCAAAGTATAATATATAATTTTAAATTGTCTGGTAACTACGTCAAAAAAGTAAAAATAAATAGATGAAATTAATTTTAATATGTTATTTAACTGAGTATATAAAAATATTATCAGGGCCGGCCCCGTGGCTTAGCGGTTAAGTGCTCGCGCTCCGCTGCTGGCGGCCCGGGTTCGGATCCCGGGTGCGCACCGACACACCACTTCTCCGGCCATGCTGAGGCCGCGTCCCACATACAGCAACTAGAAGGATGTGCAGCTGTGACATACAACTATCTACTGGGGCTTTGGGGGGAAAAAATAAATAAATAAAATCTTAAAAAATAAAATAAAAATATTATCATTTCAACATGTTTTCAATATAAAAATATGTTAAAGAGATGTTTTGCATTCTCTTCTTCATACTAAGTCTTTGGTGCCTGTTGCAAATTTTATACTCACAGCACATCTCATGGGATGAAATGGGACCAGCCACATTTCAAGGTCCCAATAACCACAAATGGCTCATGGCTCCCACATTGGACAGTGCAGCTTCAGACCACTGAGGAACCCTCATGGCCACCTTATCTCCAAATCTCCCTGTAAGCTAAGCCCCAGGAGTGAGAGCCCTATAAGTCAGGCTGATCCCATGGGTGATGCTGAAATCTCACCGGCTTTGTCACAGTGATCTCAGAGCTGAGTCTGGGTGAAGTCTCCATATACTTCTCATAAAGGCAAACACAGGCTCACGACCACTCACAGCTACCCTCCAAGGAAGCCAACCATTTATTTATTTTACTTCTACTTATTGTCACTGATGCTCAGATTCTTGAGAAATAACCCAACACATACTAAAAGCTTGTCTTTGGGGGAGTGTACAAGCCAAGTTGGCACATTCTAAATCCCAAAGAAAGCAGACTATGAACGAAGAGGGCGTAGCAAGGAGAATGATTTAGGAACAGCAGCTCAGTAGCAATATGCCCTGTCCATGTCCCAGCCCCACCCCCAACTCCCAAGGGGTAGGAGCCCTAAGCCTTTGTTTGTTCTTTTACCCTTCCCTTCACTCATCAACAATGTCCCTTTCTGCCCCAGACAGAGTGCTGAGCACTAGGGAGACCAAAATAGGATGTGAAGTACGGTCCGAGTGAAACGTTGCAAATGTGCCTGTCATATCATTATGCATCCATCCTACCCTTGAGTGTTAACTTCTATTGCTGTCAACTGAGCTACCACATATTTAGCAGCTTAAACCATACATTTATTATCCCACAATTTCCATGGGTCAGAGGTCTGGGTATGAGTGAGGTGGGTCCTCTGCTCAGGATCTCCCCAGCTGAAATCGGGGTGCCAGCCAGGGCTCTGATTCTCATTTGAGACTTGAGATCATCTTCCAAGCTCATGAGGTCGTTGGCAGAATTTAGCTCCTTGTGGAGGTAGGACTGTGGTCTCTATGCTCTTGCTAGCTGTTGGTTAGTGACTCCTCTCATTTCCTAAAAGCCACTTACACTTCCTTTCCATGTGACCTCCACAGGAAGTTTACAATATGTATGCTCGCCTTCCTTCAGGTGAGCACAGATGCCCCTCTTGAACTTCTTCACTTTCTTTTAAAGGCTCCTCTGAATAGGTCAGGCCCACCTAGGTTCATCTCCCTTTGGGTTAACTCAAAGTCCATTGATTACAAACTTATTCAGGGGAGTAATATCATAGTCATGTGTTCCTCTCACACTCAAGGGGAGGAGATTACACAGAGCATGTTCTCCAGGGGGTGGGAATCTTAGGGACTATTTTAGAATCTTGCCCACCACATCTTATAAATCTGCTTATTTATATCAACAATATGAAAGGCATCCTCATCTTTGTGATACGAACCACTTTACCAATAACTCTGACCTTTCAAGCTACTTCTATTTTCTGGGTAAGTAAATCAAGACTCAGAGAAGTGACAGGACATTGTACAGCTACTAGAAGTTGGTGGAACCACATTAGAAGCTTGGTCTTTTTTAACAGCAAAGCCTTGGAAGTGCGCCTCATCTCACATTGAACTGTCACATGTATAGTGTTTCCAGGATTTTCCTAAGGAGTTACATGAGCTTTAGAGACACAGTAAATATAAACCCCTCTACTAGTTATCCATTGCCTCATCACAAATTACCACAAAACTCAGCAGCTTAAAATAACACTTATTATCTCACGCTTTTGTGAGTCAGGAATCCAAATGCAGCTTAGCAGGGTCTTCTGGCTCAGCATCTCTCACAGGCTGCAAACACAGCGCTGGTTGGGGCCACAAGCATCTCAAAGCTTCCATTCCAGCTCACTCCCAAGGCGGTTAGCAGGACTCAGTTCCTTGTGAACTGTTGGACTGAGGGCCTGAGTTTCTTGCTGGTTGTTACCCGGAGGCCTTCCTCAGTTCCTAGCCACATAGGCCTGTCCACACGGAAGCTCACAACATAGCAGCCAGCAAGAAACTGGCTCGCTTGTTCCTCTTGTGAAAGGAGTGAAAAGTGGAAGAAGAATGTCTGCTGGATGGAAATCCAATATTTTATAACGTGTTCTCAGAACTGATATCCTATCACTTCTGACATATTCTCTCCTTAGAAGGTAGTCTTTAGGTCCAACCTACGCTCAAGGAGAGGGGATAACACATGGTACGAACACCCCGAGGGTGAGGGTCATGGTGGGTGGTATTTAAGAAGCTGCCTTCCACAATCCCCAAAAGCTGGGATGGTCCCAATAAATGTGGGATCATCAACATTTTGAGGCTCCCCAGGGATTCTATTTTCCCTTTTTCTCAATGGATTAAGCAGTTTTATCATAAAACCACGCTGGACACATAGAAATAAAATTAAGGGAATCAACCGAGGAAACCCTTCCATCTCAAAGTGCTTTGTAGCAGAGTTGTACAATGTCTTGGCTCCCAGCTCCACAGTCAAACTTAGCTTAGGATGATAAACTCAGGCAGGAAGATCTAGGTAAGCAGACAGCTGTAACTACTATGATCCCCAGCCAACCTACACAGTCCAGCGGGAGGATGAGCCCTACCATGTCCCACTTCCAAGTTCTTTCTAGGTAGCAACATTGATGCGTACAACAAGTTAGATATGGAACATTTAGTTTGTTTACAATGACCTCTACCAAAGTCAATGAATGCCTAAGTTAATGCTTTTATTTATAATCCAAATTTTGCTCTTCATGATCTCATCTTTCTTCTGTTCCCCCAAAGTTCATCCAAACTCTTCCCTAGAATGTTCCTCAGGGAATGTCCCCATTTCCAAAGAGGTTTTGTTTCGTTTTTATGAGGCTTTTCTCTTATAACTTTCATGAGGAGGAATCACAACTGCTGGAGGAAACATGAGTGTAGCATAAGCATTTGTGACTTTGATGGGACCTCACGTTTACACCATCAGACTCTATGCTCTTGGCTTCCCCCTGTCCTGTGGTCTCAAGCAGCACACATGTTACCATCTCTTCCTCCTTATATTCATCTGGACAATGTCCTGCTGACCCATACATTTTCCCTTGACTTAATTCTCCAATTTCTGAAAACTAACCCTTAGACGTTTTACTGCTCAAATGATATACCCTCTCTGATCAATACTGCCCACTCGATACCTTACCCAGCAGATTCTTAGCACATCAAAGATGAAAGAGAATTTAAGGCATCTTTTTTTTTTTTCCCTCAACGTGTGGTCCATGGACTGCCTGCATCAAAATGACCCAGAAACCCTGTTAACAAGATAAATCTCTGATTCCCTCTACAGACCTTGGGAATTTGGGTAGCTAGTATTTAGTCTGGCTGATTTGCATGCAGCCTAAACTTTGAGAGCTACTGCTTTAGAGCTCCTCAACTCAAGAGATTCTCAAACCCAGTTGCACATTAGAATCATGTGGGATGCTTTTGCAAAATACCCATACCTGAACTTCATCCCCTAGGGTTCTGATTTAATTTATCTAGGTGGGCCCGGGATGCCATACTCTGTGAAATATTACTATCCCAATCTCATTTTACATATGAGGAAGCCAAAGCCCAAAAAGATGAAGCAACTTGCCCAAGAAGTTAGCTAAAGAATCCAGGATTCTAGCCCAGGTCTAAAGAATTCCAAAGTCTATACTCTTTCTATTGCCCTGTGAGCCCAGTTTGATGGTGAAAGGTACCTTCTAATCTCCAAGAGAATTCAAAAATTGGGGAAGCTAAAAAGTAGAAAATAGAGCATGATTTGCCTTCTGTGGTGAGGCTTTTATCCCATCTTCAGACCACTTGGGAGAAGGACTTTCTATATAATGTGAATTTAGTGCAGATTCTTTCAGTTGTGAGTTGGATTCAGAAACCCAACTCAAGTTGGCTCAACAGCAGCAACAACCAATGTGAGGAGGAGGGATTTATTGGGCCCCAAAGTTTAAGTATAACTGATTACATGAGTATGCAATGTCGTCAGAGCTCTCTCTTTCTTCATCTCTTGGCTCTGTTTCACTTTATGTTTAGCCCTCATATATCTTTTCATATTTCAAATCGGTTCCCTCCATTTGCTGGTGTAGTTACCATTTGGCAGCCCCTAGCCCATATTGCTTCAGTTTAGAAAATCCAGCTAAAGTAATGGCTTCTTTCTCACAGAGACCATGTAGCAAACACCTATCAAAAGCCAGGGAAGGATTCTGATTGGTCCTCCTTGGACCAATCACTGTGTCTGGGAGGAATGGGGCAATCAGATTGGCCAGATTTGGATTAGCGTCCACAGAGGGATTTTCATCCTTATCACACATGACAAGAAACCTCCCTATGTAGATGAAAACTACAGGTGTATGCACGCTGTGGTCCACGACTTTGAATTCCAGCCTCAGGGCTTGATGGCAGTGAAAACTTCATCGCAGATGCTAACTGAGTAATACTAGAATACTTCATTCCCTCGCCAAACTTTTCTCTTCCACGTCTGGTCTGGTAAAATTGTGGAAGAAACACCACAAGTAAGACTCCGAAGCATAGTTGAAATTTAATTTTCTCAACATAACCATGACAGTAGCAGTTAAGAGTAAGTATTCTCCCCATCTGGGAAAGTGCTAAGCTAATTTTTGAAATCTTGAAGAAAGGAAGACCACAATCATTGCCCATCCCGAAATCTCTCTTCTTTAGTTTGGCTGCCTGCTGAGCTAATGACCCACTGACTGGGTTTTAGGCTTTTGAAAGCTAAGTTCCAACATCAAACTTTTCTCTCAGAGATAGCAGCCTGTCTCTAATGAATTTTTTATTTGTTTACTCATTGCTTCTCTGGGATATAAAAGTAACACTCATCTTTTTAATATTAAAAATAAGACTTTAGATCAGGGCCTAATCTAATGCCAAACTGTTTAAATTCACTACATCCAAGACCACTTCACTTCTAGAGAAATCACTCTCTGAAATAAAGGAAGATGGTACTATGGGGAAAGAGTGACACGCCATATGTATGTTCTTCTTCTTTTTTTAAATCCTTTTGCGAGCATAGAGGTAAATTATTCATGTCAAACTGTGTACCGTACATCATGTGAGTTCCAGGAACACATCCGCCAAACAGCTGTGCTCCCTTCCTCAGGAGGGGCAGCTCTCAAAGATTTCACATCACTCTCGTCTCTGCTCTGTGAGCCTGGTCTGTTTACTCTTGGAGATTTAGAAACCATCAATAAGAGAAAGTGCCAGGCAGAGGAGTTTGGACTGGGAGTGTCCAGATGTCACTCAAGGGAAGCTTTGCACCTCGGGGCTGCTCAGAGGGCCAGGAGTGTATTCAGTTGAGCTTCTGGAGGCTGTTTATTTGTCTTCCACACATGCACTGGGAAAAATAGAATAAATAAAATATGATTGGATGCAGGAAGACCCACCAAGATATGGGGTCAACTATAGGGACAGAAAGTAGATCAGTGATGGCATAGGGCCAGGGTAGGGGTGGTGGGAGGACAGGGAGGCACTAAAAAGGGACATCAGGAACCAATTGGAGGTGTTGGATAAGTTCACTATCTTGATTTGTGTGATGGTTTCAGTGGTATAGACATATCTCAGAACCCATCAAATTGTATCCTTTGTGTGTAGTGTGTTATATGTCAATTATACATCAATAAATTTGTAAACACATACATTTGTGATTTGGGGTCATAGTGATTGGTCTTTGAAGCTCAACTCTGCACTTACTAGTCCAGTAACCATGTATATGTAATTTTATCTCTGAACTTTAGTTTCCTTATCATAAAATGGGGATAATAACTACTTCATGGACTTGTTGTGAAAATCAATGAGATAATGCAAAGCCTAGTGTTCCTACAAAGAAGTACTCAATAAACCATATAAACCATTGGCTAATATAATATGCTTCTCTCTCTCTTTCCCTCCATCCCCAACATCCTCATCCACCATAACTTAGATATATTTTCCCACATTTCTGCTGTTAAAGGATCTAGCAATAATGCAAAGCCATGCCTGTTAAACGTTACTAACGATGGATAGCAGCTTGGCTGTAAACTTTTCCATGCTTGTATACATCTCTGATTTATTTAATCTTTTCAAATTTCTACAATGTGGAATTAAACACGTGTCCCTATTCTGAACCTAATCCAAGGTATGGAAGTCTTTACAAGAACGGTATGTGTTGTCACAAATGGCTGGGTTGACAACATGGGTGGACACTGAGGGTATTATGCAGAGTGAAATAAGTCAGAGGGACAAGGTCAAATACTGTATAATCTCACTCATCAAGTAGTAGATAATAGCAACAACAAACAAACACATGGAGACAGAGATTGGATTGGTGGTTATCAGAGGGAAAGATGGGAGGCAGGGAGGCAAAAGGGATAATTAGGCACGTGTGTGTGGTGATGGATTGTAATTAGTATTTGGGTGGTGAACATGAGAATGTGATGTAATCCATGCAGAAATAGAAGGATAATGATGTACACCTGAAATGTATACAATGTTACTGCAATAAACAAAAAATTAAAAAAAAAGAATGGTATGTGCTTCCTGGAATGTCTCATGGGCAGGCTTTTTATAGAATCTGATTACGCCACCTTCATTCATGCACAAATATACTGCTCTCTAAACACTTCACAGAGTGGCTCACTAAGTTTGGCATCCTGGAATAAGATGGTTCCTTCTGATTGAAATAAAAACTTATGAATAAACAGTAACATGCTCACCTGGCATTGATCTTTATTAAGATCTGCTAGAAGAACATGTGCCAAATTCAACTGAGACCCAACAAACATACTTATAGGCTCATGGCAGATATTTTGGAGTCTGAGATGTCAGATATTAAATCCTGGCTCTCCTACTTCCTCCCTGGGTGACTGTGGGGAAGTCAACTAATGTTCACAAACCTAAGTCATCATGTGAAAAATTGGGAAAATAATAGAACTCGTCAAGCTGTCATGAAAATCAAATGATATAACAAAAAAACTATTTAGCCCCTGAAGGATGCAAGCTACCTACCTCACACACTTTCATTGCTATGCCTTACTCCTGTAGGAGAGAGACCAGGAGCCAGCTAAAATCTGGGGATATACGTTCATCACCTCCTTTCTTAAAATAGGCTGTTGGGGTGCTCATCCGTATCTAAAGCATTTCCCAAGAAGTCATACCCAAGTGGCATCATGGCCTACTAGAAAAATGACTGTTCTCACAGAGACCTCACTTGGAACCTCCCTATGTTGTGATAGAGGCAGACCCAGGTGGCCCAAAAGACCCAGCAGGACAGCATGGGCCAGGAAGCCACATGGGGCAACAAAAGTTCCTCTTACACTCAAGTGTAAGCTTCCCCTTCCGTATTGATCCTTCCTTCCCTTGCAGGTGAAGGGGAGCACAATACGCCACCTAAACTATGCCTCTTGGCATGCGGATTATTTTGAGTTGAAGGCAATCAAGACCCAGCAGATTCAGGAAAAGCTTTGACCTCTCCCTTAACTGCCTAAAAGATTTAGATAGGGGGCCTGGCCCAGAAAGAGAACTATTACCAGAGATTACTTTTTTATCTGAAAGACTTACTGCATGGGAGGGCAAACATCTGATTACCAAACATCTGCTCTTCTCATCTTCCTATGGCTTGGCCTCCTCCCCTTTGAAGCCCCAGTCCCCTATCCTATTCCTGGGCTCGGGATGGCATATAAGCTTTAATTGACTGGCTGCCTTTGAGTCTCATGTCTTTGTGGGCTACCGTACATACATAATTAACTTTGTTTTTCTCCCGTTAACCTGCCTTATGTCATTTTTATTGTTAGACTAGCCACAGAACCTAGAAGGGTAGAAGGAAAGTTTTTCCTCCCCAAACAGGAAAGGCAATACTTAGAGTCCTTTGTGTTTGTTTACAGAAGTGGTGACTCTACACTGGCAAACCACAGCCCTCCACTGTCCCATCACTGTGTATAAGCCTGAAGGACTATTGGTAGGTGAAAAAGAAGACTCTTCAAACAGTTACTTAAATGCAATGCAAATGTCTTAATATGAAACTCTCACCTATTTCGTACAAGTACCTAACGTTTTTGTAATACATGATGGGTGATAACTGGATTTGCAATCTTATCTATATTCAAGGCACTTGCTTTGTAGTCCCATTGATCAAGTATCAAATCCTGGATCTCCCACTACTCCCTGGATGACCCTGGGGACGCCACCTGAAATTCAGCAACCTAAGTTTCCTCATGTGATAAAATGGGATAACTAAGACTACATACTTCCATAGGCTATAGAGAGAATTAAACAGTAAAATAAAGAAAGTCCTTAGAACTACACTTCAAACACACCTGGGGTACAACAAAACTTACTGTTGTTATTGTGGTTATGATTATTTTTTTTCCAGATACTTTTCTACAGCCTGATAAATTTGGTGGTTTGGGGGCAGGGTGTGTGTGGTGGGAGGCGGTGGGTTTCAAGAGGAAGGAGATGGTCCTGACATTCCTGCCTTCAGAGGAGGAAAGGGCAGATTCAAGAGTTTTGAGTTATCTAGCTCATTAATTATGTACACTTTTTTCTGGCTCCCTGGCATGGCTCTCCCCTGGGACAATGCTTTTCTACTCACAAATTTCCAAATATAATAGGGAAAAAAATTGTACACATTGTTGCTGAAAAAAAAAAAATGAAAGACCTCATTGAAAGCCTGGGGGAATTTCAGAACCAATGTAATCAAACCCATGACTCTGCTTGAGGATTAGAGCATTTGTGATGCACTGTGGGCTGCATAGGTGGGTGTGTGGACAGAAAAACACCACATAACTTGAAGAGCTCTGCGTGTCTCATGTGCCAATTATGTCTTACCTTGAGTCACTCTCTTTCTTTTTTTTTTTTGTGAGGAAGATCAGCCCTGTGCTAACATCTGCCAATCTTCCTCTTTTTTTTTTTTTTTTTGCTGAGGAAGACTGGCCCTGGGCTAACATCCGTGCCCATCTCCCTCCACTTTATATGGGATGCTGCCGCAGCATGGCTTGCCAAGCGGTGTGTTGGTGCGCGCCCGGGATCTGAACCGGCGAACCCGGGGCCGCCGCAGCAGAGCATGCGCACTTAACTGCTTGCACCACCAGGCCGGCCCCGAGGCACTCTCTTGCTTAAAATCAAGGGCCATACATTTTTCTGAACCTCTCTACTTGGCTGAAAACAATATAACGACACACACTGCTCAATTCCTCAATGATGAGGATAAAAGTCAAGTAAATTCATCATTCCTGATTTGCCACTTGCCTCTATAAGACTCAGTTTCCTCATCTGAAAAATGGGAAGAATAACAAAATTTACCTTGTAAGGCTGTTTAGAGAAGTGAATGAGACTCTGCACAGGGAAGGTGTGTTGTACTTGACACAAAACGGTGTGTAGCATGCTTTAGCCATTATCATTCTCAGGAGAGATTAAAAAAAAATCTTAGGATAGCTCACATGATAAAAGAATCTACTCCTCAAAACCCACTTTGATAAGACTTTGATAGGGATCTGAGCTAAAATTAAGAATGAGTAGCACAAATTTTCTAAACTACCCCAAATTGCCCAAAGATATCTGTTATTTTACTGAGGGAAAAATACAAACCCAAATGTGTGTTTGTACGTGTAAGTGTGTGTGTGTGAGAGAGAGAACGAGAGATTTCTCAGACAAAGTGGGTGTGATTGAACCGAAACTCAACCTAAATAATTTCCGTAACTCCTCAAGTCAAATAAATTACCATTTTCTAGAAATCAAACTCAAAGTGGATGTTGTGTTCAGCTTCTAATTTCTTGACCTAGTACCATTTTCTCAAATTGAATTTACCTATGAAGAATCAAAATAAAAAAATATGCAAGTAAATAAATAATAAAATAAGCAAAACTCTCTGTGATTAAGTTTTCTTCCAAATGAACATTGTGGTAAGTCATCCCAGATGACACTCATTAGTTCTACTCTTAGAAATATTCACCCATCCATTCATTCATTCAATAATTTTTGTTAATTAAGCACCTACAATTAAAGGTCCAACAAGGTCCTCATACCACTTACTAATCTGGCCCTATTTAATCCCTTCCACCCTCTCTCATAAATCCCAGGATTCAGCTGTACCACATGACAACTTATATCACCAAATATTCCCAGTCTTACTTTTACCCCTGTGCCCACTTTCTTTGGCTTATGTAGTAAATTCTTACACATTGTTAAATTCTCAACTTTGAACTATTGAAAAGAAAATAGTTTAAGTGACTCAGAGTGAAAGACTTAATTCAGTGGATGTGCCTCTGGGACCTTCTGAACCAGGTATCGCTCCCAGTCAAAGCAGGGTTGGAATTCTATCAGGTGAGGACGAGAGAGCGGTACATGTCTTCAGGTAAAGTCTGGCTTATGTCACATTTCTCATCTTTAACTTCTGTGAAACTTGCAGTTGGAATGGTTGGAGACTGCTCCTGTTTATTGTGCCTCTTGCTCAGGATCATTAGTAATCCCATCTCGGTAACTGTCCCAACACTGCTTTAGAGAACTTACAAGCCTTGAGATTTTTCATTTAGTCAAGTTCAGGAACAGGAGAGGTAGCAAAAAAACAGGCAGGAGGAAAGATTCAAGGGTTGAGGGCAAGGGGAACTGGACGTTCTCTATCATGTCTATTATAATTGTTTTACAGTCCTCCTCTTGGTTCAGTTGAACACCTTTCATTGTTGACCAAATCGTTTAGGAGACAAAACAAGATTACAGAGATGTCTAAAGTTCAGAAACTGACTCAAGAAGGCCCCCAGAGTTGGTTGGAGGGGCTGTTTTTTCTTTGGTATCTAGGAATGTACACAAAGCAACCATCATTGATGACATTGCATGTGCCTCCCCTAGATGCCAGGATGATGTCTAATGCCAGTTGATGGCGTCCCTGTGTTCTGAAGTCCCTGCATTTCTCAAGCAACTATGTTAACAATTATAGTGACATTGCTGGTAGACTGTGTGGCTTGGTGAATGATAACAGACATCTCACAAAAAAATCTACAGCTAATATTAAAGTTAAAAGTGAAAATTCAATGCTTTCCTTCCAAGATTAGACAAAAGAAAAGGAAGTCTGCTTTTCTTACTTCTATTCAACACTGTATTAGAAGTCCTAACAAGTGCAATATGGCAAGAAAATAAAATAAAATAAAAGTTATAAAGTTTTAAAGGAAGAAGTAAATCTCCATTTACAGATGACAGGATCTTGCATGTAAAAAACCCAAAGGAATACACACAAAAAAAATGCCAGCACTAATGAATAAATTTAACAAGTTGTAGAAGACAAAGTTAATATACAAAAATCAATTGCATCTCTGAAAATTAGCAAAGAGGAATTGCGGAAAAAATATCATTACAAAATCAAGCAAAATGTAAAATACTTATAGATAAACTTAACAAAAGATGTGCAATGAAAACTGTAAGATACTGCTAAGAAAGATTATAGAAGACTTAAAATATGGAAATTATGCAATGTTCATGTCTTAGAAGACTTGACAGGACTAAGATGTCAATTCTTTCCACATTTACTTACAGATTCAGTGCATTTCCATTCAATATTCACAAAGACTTTTTGTAGAAATTGACATGATGATTCTAAATGTATATTGAAATGTGAAAGACCAAGAAGAGCTTAAACAATTTGAATAAGAAAAATTTAGAGAGAAAAAAGTTAGAAAATGTACTCTACTTGGATTCAAGACCAACCATAATGTGACAGTAAGAGGATAGACATATAGATCAATAGAAGAGAATAAAAAAATCTAAAAATACATATATAATCAAATGGTTTTTGACATAAGTGCCAAAGGAATTCAGTAGTAAAGTCTCTTCAACAAATATTGTTACTAAGAAAACAAAAATCCTCAAATTCCCACTCCTATTGGTTGAAACAGATCATAGACCTAACTCAAAAGCTAAAACAGTATTCCAGAAGACAGCATAAGAGAATATCTTCATAACCTTGCAGTAACCAATAGCTTCTTAGAACATAGAAATGCTAATTATAAAAGAAAAAATATAGGACCTAATCAAAAATTTAAATGTCTTTTTATCAAAAGGCACTAAAAATAACATAGATAGGCAAGACATAGATTTGTTTACAACAAATATATCTGACAAAAGGCTTGTATGCTGAATATATTAAAAAGAAAAAGGAAAAGAAGCTCCTACAAGCTAAGTTTTTTTTTAAAAAAAAGGGCAAAAGATTTAATCATACATACGTGTCACAAAAGAAGGTCTACCAACATTCAATCAACTCAAGAAAAAGTGTTTAACATCATTAGTCATCAGAAACACAAGTTAAAACCAATTGGAGACATCACTAGAATAGCTACGAGAGAAAAAGACAAAGACCACCAATGGTAGTGAAGCTGTGAAGTAGCTCTCATACAGTGCTAGTGGGAGTACAAAATTGTACAATCACTTCGAAAGATTGTGTGGCGATTTCTTCAAACAAACAAACAAACAAACAAACAATCATCTACTCTATGACCCAGCAGTTCCATTCCTAGGTATTTAACCAAAAAAATAAAAACGTATGTGCACAAAATGTCTTTTTGCTAGATTGTCTTAAACAGTTTGGGCTGTTAAAAGAAGTTCCATAGACTGGGGGGGTTAAACAATAAACACTGATTTCTCACAGTTCTGGAGGATGGAAGTCTGAGATCAGGGTGCCAGCGTGGTCTGTTGAGTTCTTGGAGGGCCCTCTTCCTGGTTATGGCCTTTTCCTGGTGCATGCAGGGGGAGAGAGAGAGAGATCTCCTGTCTCTTCCTCTTTTCATAAAAGCATTAATCTCATCATGGGAGTCCACTCTTAAGACCTCTTCTGAACCTAAATACCTTCCAAAGACCCCACCTCCAAATACCATCACCTTGGAGATTAGGGCTTCAACATATGAATTTGGAGGGGGAGGACACACACATTCAGTTCATAACACAGATTGCTCACAACAACTTTATCCATAATAGCCCTGTGTGTGTGTTGTGCAAGGAAAGAATACAACAGAATTTGACACACAATGGAATACTATTCGGCAATAAAATGATACAAAAAACTGGTGCGAAAACAAGGATAAGTCTCAAAAATACGTTAAGTAAAAGAAGCTAGACACAAAAGAGTACAAACTGTATGATTCCGTTTATATTAAGTTTTAAAACAGGCAAAGTAAATCTATGTTGATAGAAACCAAATCAGTGGCCGCTTTGGAAAATGGGAATGTGGTGCTAGACATTGATGAGGAAGGGGAATGAGGGACTTTTTCTGGAAAGGTGATATTTTATATCTTTAAAGGCATATGGGTTACACAGGTATGTGAATTTGTCAATCTGTTTGAGCTGTATGATCACAAGCTGTGTGTTTCACTGTATATAAATTATGCCTCAAAAAAAAAAAGGCTTTGGTATATATTTAAGAGTCATTTCAGAGATCTACAGGTCATCAACCCTCAGAAAAATCAAAACGGAATTTATGAACACTGGTTCACGTTACTGATCTCTTCTTTGAACTGAAAGTCTGGACAAGGTGGTTGGTGCTTAGAATAATGCAATACAGTTAGAAGGTCAAAACGTCCTGCCTGGGATAGGATAAGGGGGAAAGAGATTTCCCTTTGAACCTAGCAGAATCCTTCTGTATGAATCTGAGGAATAGGGCTAGAAGCTGTACCCACTAATGGGTATTCTTGCTGGAATATGACAAGAGAATTCAATTTACACCCAAGTTCACAAAGGGGTTGAAGACAATTCACATGGCTTGTCTATTGTAAATATTCCTTCTCTCTTCAGATGACCTATAAGAAAACTTTATTGAAAGATTATGGGAGTGTTCTGGACCTACTCCTTTGCCAAGCAATCATATAGAAGAGAGATCAACCCATAAAAGTTTTTAAAAACCCACAATAGACTGGGGGGCTATAGATTGTAGAAGATTTAGAACTCTATTCATACCCGGGATGACTTGTTTGGCTCTGATCACGCACCATAAAAAATCACAGAGCTATTTTCATACATTAGTTATAAGACAAACTTTCCCAAAATGACGCAGCTCATTAACTAAGGATATTTCTCAGTAGATTTGTTATATTAAAAAGATACTGTGTCTACTATGCTAATCAACTATGTAGTACTAAAACTTCACATAGATTAATTAAATTCATTACTTGCCAAAAGGAATGTGATGTATATACCACACACACACACACACACACACACAAACATACACACAGCCTTATAATAACGGAAGCATGTAAATTACTGAAAGTTTTCTCTCCCGGAGCCAAATGTTTTTTCAGTTTCTGGCTAGATGATTTTAAACAGAACGAATGAACTGATCCCTTCACAGCTGAGCCAAACACTCCGGCAAGTAAAAGCACAATGACATGCTTGTATCTCTGAGTCTAAAAGCATTTTAGGTGTCTGGCACTGGGGTGAACATTTGCTTTAGGTTTTAGTTTTAGCCTGGGATTGTAAAAATGAATCTGTCACCTGCCCTCACAATCTCTCAAAGAAAACTATAAAATGAATGCTCTAAATGAAATCTTTGTGCACACCAACCCCCCAGCCCATCCAGGGCAAATACTCATGATATGAGTTTAAAAACCTGTAGGAGTAAGAACAAAGGTCACTAATCATTCCCTACTCCTCCCTCCCTCTAAAAGTAAGTTGATCAGGTAGCTGAATTGCCAAGGATTGTCCTTAGCAGTAAAACTCTATCCTGCACTCAAGGCACACAGAGGGACGAAGGCCCCAGAGATGATGCTGGGCAGAGCAGAAACACTAGAATCCTCCCTTTCTCTCTTTCTAGTTAAATGACTCTGGACAAGCTAGTTAGTCTCTGTGTGCCTAGTTTTCTCATTTGTAAAAGGGAGTTGTTGTGACGATTACTTAAGTAAATACATGTGAAGTGCTCAGAACTGCCTAGTCCGTAATGCTATAAAGTAGTTAGCTTCTGCAGGCTTCCAACCCTTAGCTTCCCAATCTGTTCAGTAAACTAGATGGCCTATGAAAGACCTTCCAGCTCTCTCATACCAGTACCATTTGACCCTTCATTACGCTCCTTCCCACAGGCTACCACCCCCACCCCAAAGTTCACAAGTCTATTTACAGGATTCCACTTCTTTGAGTAAAATGTCATTCCGGCCACTTCCAGGATTCGGCTGGCATCATTTGCTTTCTGTGGGAAGCGGTAGGTTGTTGCATTTAAGAACATGAGCTTTGCAGCAAGACAGAGCTGCGTCCGTTTATCAGCTTTGTCACTTATCAAATGACTTTGGGAAAGCATCTCAGAGCCTCAGGTTTCCCTTTGGTTAAATGGAGATAATAATAGTTCTGGCACCAGGGGGTTGTTGGAAGGATTATATTTTATACATGTGAATGTATGAAACACTCGGCACAGTGCATTTTAAGCATTCCATAAATGATTTAAAAATAAAGAGTAATCATAGCAGTAGTAGCATGGCCAAAAGAAATAAGTATTCATGCATGCCAGACAGAAATAAAAACATAGAAATTATAGAAAATACAAATACTGATCCTTAAAGGGATGACAGGTAGTGTGATAAAGTGGAGCCAAATTGAACCCAGTTCTGTCACTTTCTGGTTATGTAACCTCAGGCAAGTTTCCTCTGAGCCTCAGTTTCTCTATTTGCAAAATTGGTACAATGTTGCATATCTTAAGCACCAAATAGGCATGGAGTGCTTATTATACAAGAGGCACGGAAACTATGGAAGCTACCATGGTTAGTCTCGAGGAAGTGCTACAGTCCACTGCAGTCAGTCCCTATGCCAGATATGGCTTAGTGTTTCCGTGCAGGAATGTCTTCCTGGCATAGAGACACTACTAATGAAATCCACTGTTATCGATGGAAAAAAGAGCAGGAAACACCAACATATAGAGTCAAAGGTGGACATTTCTGGAACAGGGACAAGAGTGCATAGAACAGAAGGGATTATGAACAAATCAGTCGGTCTTGCTGGTTGTTGTTACCATGTTGTGAGGGTGTGTCCGTGGCCCTTTCCGCTGCTAATGGCAAGTCATTCCTGAAAGTAAAATAGGCACTAATGAGTTTATATGCATAGTATACGCAAATAGTACTATGAGCGATGTTCCAAGAAATAGCAAATTTTGGAAGCAAAATGTCATTAAATAGTCAATTTCAACATGTAATTCTGCATAGTGCTGTTAATTTTGCTAGGAGATATAAATATTACATTATTCAAATACTATCCAATAATGTTCACTTGTGTATTCCAGGGTTTGAATATTCATTATAGGCTACAGAGTTTTGTAAAATGAAATGCACTGGGATAGGTAGAGATAGATAGAAAGATAGAAAGAAAGATAGAGATAGATGTATAAAAGATTTAGATAGATCGATAGATAGATCAGATAGATAGATAGATAGATAGATAGATAGATAGATAGATAGATGATAGATGACAGATACATTGCAAGATTCATTGTTAAAAAAAAGAAAGACCTCACATATGAAGCAGTGTTGAGCCCTAACTCTCCACTGGAAGATGCTTTTGGGCTCTTCCTTAACAATTCAACCAATGACAATGCACAATGAAAGGCATTTTTCCATGTCTGGACCATTTGTCACAAAAGAAAGATCAAGATATAGGATAGGGCAATTAATGGTTTGTGTTTTAAAATTTCAACTTAAGAATGATCATTTTAAAATATTAAACATCTGTGAAATTATCTTTCCATTTTTAAAGTGATTTTTATTTGGAATTTATTTCTGGTGATGATTTCTATGATCAAATGTTTATATCAGGCAAAAATGATTCTTACACATTATTGAAATATCTAATCTTGTCTCAATATATCAGTTCCTAATCATAATAAACCATGCATTTTTGTCACAGAAAACCTCTAAACCATCTACTATAACCCTATCACAGGAAAAATTATTCACTTTTTATCATTGTGGTCATATATTATTACTTTAAAAAGCACATGAATAATAAGTGTTATAAAAAGTACAGAATGACTTATGGGAAATTCCTGAAGATTCTCAGGAATTCCATCTTCTTATTCTCAAATCTTGAAGATTAATATCTGTCAGGAATTTGGAAATGCTATTGGGATTAAGTCATACGTTCACCTAATAAGTGTATATTTTGCACAAGCTGAGTTGTCTATGGTGAATAACCAGCTTTCAGTCCGGTGATAGAGACAGACATTAAACAAATAAACGTAAAAATAAGGCTATAATTAGAAATCGGGCTGAGCATCTGTAGCAGAAACTGTGATGAGGACAACAGTTCGGCTCACAAATGTTCCCCAATGACTGCATCTGTACTGCCTTCTCCCCTTCTTTGAGGGCAAGGCTCTGCCATAGTGTCAGATGAGAGCTGCAGGCCCACCTCCCCACCCAGGTGCAGACACCTGACACAAACTGGCCAATCAGAATGTGCCATACTCTCTACCCCAGTGATTGGTCCAGAGGTGGGCTGTGACCCAAGTGTGAGACCCACAGTCTTTTCCTGGGGTTTTGGGAGCTGGGGCTGGGAAAGAGGATCCTTTCCTTTTCTATTTGAAAACTAGGCAACTGAGAGCCCAGAGCTATAGCGGCTATGGTTCCAGCTCAAGGAGACAGCTTATTTGAGAGGTCAAGCGCTCATACAGAAATAGATGAATGGTGAGAAAGGAAGAGAGATGAATCTAGATGAAAACATGTCTGCCAGCCCGGGTATGTTTTACTAATAAAGAGTGATTAGTAGAATTAGAGGGAAATGTCGTGATGTCATGAGAGAGAACCATAGGCTTAGGTAAACTCTTCAGGAGTTCTGCATCCACTGGGAGAGAAGACAAGCAGAGGATGACCATGTGCTGTGATACGTATTCCTATGGATGTAAGCCCAGGTGGCCGTGAACAAAGGAGGCACCTCCACTGGGTATCACCTCCCGTTCTGTGCCTCATTTCCAGGTACTCACTGAGAACCAGCTTTGTGCCTGTGCTGGGGAGACAAATCCATAATTTTGTACAACTCTTGCCTATTTAGTGGCAAGGGGGCCTCAGAGAAGAGTTTCTGAGCCTTGAAGGTTGAAGAAATGTGAATAAGACATTCTAGATGTGCAACAGCAAGAGTAAAAGGCAGTGGTGTGAAATAGCATCTGTATAGGGCTGAAAGAGCCATCCAGGGGCACAAAGGGTCAGGCTCAGAGGGACAGGGAGCTGAGCAGGGGGTCTCGGCAGAGGCCCTCATTTGACCAAATAAAAGACACTCCACTCTGTTCCCTGTGTGTCCTCCTGCTCACTCAGGACGAGTTGGTTTCAAGGTGGGCGTTTAGAGATCCGGGCAGGCTTGCAGGCCGGCTTCTTTGTGAACAGCTCAGCTGCCCAAAGCAAACGTAAAACAAAGCAGATCTTAGTGCTCTGGCTTAACGGGAAACATGAGCCATCTGTGGGTGTTCCTTCTAGTTCATTTGCTTCATTGGCAGGTATTAAACAGCACTGTAAAGATCCAGAGAAATTATGGAAATGGGTATTAACATTAAAATCAGAGTACAATGAGAACATTTCACTGCATAATTGTTTGGCAGGGCCTATGAGGAGGCAGAGGATTTCCAGCTCTGTGATTTATTGGTCACAGGTTGTCTGACTCATTAGCATCTCCAGGGCCAGGAACACATTCTGGGGGATTGCATCTGAGATGACAATACAATTGGACCACAGTTAGAAACTTATACCGTCTTTGTTTGATTCCTGGCAATCCTTCTTTCGAGCTGCTGCATCAGCGTTGCAGAAGCCAACCAGAGCTCGGTCCAGACGAAGGGAACATGCAGAGACACAGAGAAACCTTTGCGCCACACTCCTGTGTCTTTGTCAGAGAAAATGTACCTCGTCTGCTTGTAATTAGCACTCCGACAGGCGTCAGAGAAAATGGCTAATCGCTGACAGGGCCCACAGTGCTTTGAGTAAACACCATATTGCAATAGACATGCAATTAATTACACAACACACCAATTAAACATGTTCAAAATGAAAATGGGGAGGGTGATAAGGTATCAGAGCTGCACTGCCAAACTCCTCCTGACTTTTTTTTTCTCTAAGAAATAACAAATGACTCAACTCTTGAATGTCACCAAGCTGTTTCCAAGCCTCTCTTGGCTCTGAGCCTGCGGCTGCCACTGTTTCTGGGAAGTTTTGAGTTGCTGGACCAAAAGCCTCTTATATATACTCCAGATGCAATGTCTTCCTTGGCTAACGTAGCGTATATTATCAGGGGCCCTGCTCACATCCCCCCTTACCAGGTCAGTGCCCCATCCCCCAGCTTCTGCAGGTTTTGGCTGTTCATCACTCACATCTGTAGCCTTCCCTGAAAGATGACTTGGACTGGCAGAGCCACCTCCCTGAAGACGCCTAGGGGACTGTGCACACTTCCCACTGGAGTAATGCCCACCCCTTGCCTGAGTGATGTGCATGTCCATCAGCCCAGCCCCCTTTCCTGGGGCTAGGAAAACTCTGTCGTGCAGCCAACACTCCAGAGACCCCCATGGGCTCAGGCTGTGGCTAGACTTCTCTAGAAGCCCCAGCTTTGTCTAATTTGTTGCCCTGCCCTCTTCTTCTTCCCTTACATTTTTACAGGTTTCTCTGAGTTCCTTCACTCCATAAATCACTTGCTCAGGAAGAGAAGGGAACCCAACTGAAGATGACTATCATATCTTAAAATGGAGGTTTGAACTAAGTATGGTAGATTTTCATTTAGTTTTGTTTTTCATCAGGATGGACATTTATGCAACAGAAAATATCTTTCACTTGCAGATCACATCGACTGAGTCTGAACAATGAAGAGTGTTTTAAGGAAGGGATACTTGTATTGAGCCTTGAAAGGATCAGAGAAGTTTCAGAGGAAAAAAACAATTGAGTAGGGTGACGATAGGAACTTAACATTTGGGGAGACGGCAACCAACTTGACTAAGCAAGTATTTATTCAGTGCTTAGAGTAAATCAAGACAAGTACTTAGGAAGCAGGCATCCAGACTTAGGAAGCAGACATCTAAAATGTAGTCCCTCCCCCTGAAGGTGTGCATTATCTGCTGAGGTAGGCGGACACACGAAGAAACAAGAGGACAACAACATTTATTGAGCACCTACTGCATGCCAAATATTACATATTAGTATGACACAATCACATTTAATTCTTACAAAAATGCTATGGAGTGATTCAGGTTATCCTCACTTTGCAAATTAAAAAGAATAAATTAGGCTTACAGAGGTTAAGCCACTTTGCCAGTGTCACTCAGCTAGCAACTGGTGGAAATGTGGCAGTCAGGAGCCCTGGCAGGTTTATTAACAGGGGGATGACAAGATTAGATTAGGCACAGGGAGGTTACGTGAGAGAAAAGATGGCCTCACAGCTCTAAGTCCCGGGAGCAAGAAAGTAGACCCAGAAGAGGACAGAAGCATTTCGCTGTGTAGTATCCAAACAGGCACACATCACTGATAAGCCAAAGACATTGGCAAAGCTGGTCTGCTTTGCTTTCAGTGTTAAAGTCTCGTGGCTTCTACTGGGAAAACTAATAACATAACAAATGAAACTATTGTTCAGTTTCATTAAAAATAAATCTGATAAGATGGGCAGAATTGAATTAACCAATCTCAATAGAGTTCTCGTTATTGGAGCAAATGGAATATTCTCTCTAATAGAATAAGTCCTGGCTCATTTTGGCTGGCCTGAGCGGCTCCTTGCTATAGATTTGGTTTCCAGCCTTTGGCTCTAGGCTTCCTCACACTAATGTTAGTATTAGCAGGTCAGTGTAATGGATCAGCATACTAGATCTGGCAAGAGTTCTGGATGGATCAGCATGACAGATGCAAGGGCCTCAGTTACCCTTGGCAGACAAAAACTGTCCTCCCCTCCAAGGAAGTCAGATTTAGGGCCCTAGAGCTTGCAATAGAGAAATGGCCCTTGTTCCAGAGGGAGTGAGGTTGGGCTGGAATCCTGTGATGGGCCGCTCTTGGAGTCAGAGATGGAGAAAACAGTCGTTCAATATGCCCGCTTGTTTTGGCTGGCTCTAATTGAAGGTGGTGCCAGCAATATTTCTATTCCTTTGCACTGGCTGAAGTTCAAAGGCTCAAGATTGAATAGCAAAGAGGAGCATGCAGGTATTTTTGCAGATACACTCATAACACACACAAAGGCACATAAGCATCTGCATCATTTCCCCAAAAAACAGGATTTTATACAGTTTATATATATACACAGAAACACAAGATGGAAAAATTGAAAACGTTGAGATCAAATGTAGAATGGAATAGAGAAATAATATTGATTGATTAATAAAATATATCTCCAACCTTGTGACTGAATCACCTTTTAGAGGTGGACTGTAAATTTTGCTCTGAACCCACTAGCAAACATGGAAACATCGATACACACACACACACACATGCATATATATAATCAGTTCATGATTTATATCATTCACTGGATAAAACAAGGTGTTTAGGAGAAGCACAGTTTCTTCTGGTCCTAATGACTGAGAACATTTTTTAAATTGTGCATACATATAAAGGAAATTGAATTAAAGTATTAATGAATGAATAGATGGATGAACAGGCAATTGATGTGTCGTAGGTGGCAAAGACGTTACAAGTCATCCTGTCCAACACACCCTGCCAATTTCAATGCTTGAAAGCCTGCTTCCAATATACCCTCTGCTGGCATAGAGCCAATGATGTAGCACCGTTTTCTGAAACAATCTCTGTTCTGTAGTTCTTCTATCTATTGAGGTGAATTTCTGTCATTACAACAATTCAGTTGGGGTGGGAGTGTCTGTAAAGGAAGAAATACAGACTTTGCACTCAGATCTGAGTTCAAATTGTGCATTTTGTTGCTTTCCAGCTGAGTGACATGGGGAAGTGACATCACCTCTCTGAGCCTCGGTTCCCCCACCTGTGATATGAAGGTCCTAGCAGCCGTTGGACCACAAGGATTAGATGCAAGTATGTGTGCTTCATATCTAGTTGCATGTAGGTGAGCAGTGTGGGTTTATTCCTTCACTTCACTCACAACCTATTAATTAAACATATATATGCCACTTCTAGGTACTAAGGTAGCAACAATAAACAAGGTAGCTCAAGCCCCCGAGGTCATTAGACCCTCTGTTTGGGCTGGTTACATTCAAACTGTTCAGCTACAAAGACTTCACACAAACTTATTAATAAACTTGTCTCTTAAATGAGAGCAGTTAGGCGTCATCTTTTTATTCTGATTTTCCTGGTCTCAATCTGACAAATATTCTATTTTTAACTTTTTAGTCAGGAAACTAGACTCAGGACAATGGAGAACAAACTGGTTGAGTTGGCTGGGTGTCTAGCTGCATGAAGATTTTACCTCAAATTATCTCTTCATCACTTCATTGTGGTTTAGATAAACTCCAGTGGGATTGATCTTCTCAGCTGCACCACTGACAACTTGAGTAAAATGAATGTTTTAATTTTTAAAGTTTAGTCTCAGGCAGCCAAGAGGGTAGCTGAACCATTGAAGTTTCTCCTAGTAATTACAAAAAGAAAGAAAAGAGACAAAACCAGCTAAGTCAACAGGATAAAAAGGTACCTCTTCTCAGATTTGTCTTTTTGAACTATAAACCAAATACTTGTCATGAAAAACTCTTTGGTTATTGAAGGATTAAACTTAAGTCCTACATGCATAATGCCTAAATAATAAATAAAATTTGGCTACATTTTGATGTAGTGTCAACAAGTTATGGAGACGACTGATTCAGTTTTCAGTCTGTTTCCTTTTTAGGACTTCTCTGTGTTTCAAACTTTGGAACTGACATGTTGGTGGCCAGAGTAAGACCCATACATAGAACTTGGAATAACTATAATCATGATGATGGTGAAGACGCTGGAGATGACAAGTCTAAAGATAATATAAGCTACTGTTGATTAAGCATGTTGTATGTACAGAGGACCACATTGAGAGCTTCGTAGGTTTCAGCCTTCTTCAGCAACCCTGAAGAGGTAGGCACTGCACTGATATGATTGTCTTCATTTTACAGATGAGAAAACTGATTACAAAGAGGTCAAGTAGCTTGTTCAAGAGAGTGAAAGAACAGAGATTTTAACCTCTACACCAATTTCCAGTGTAAGACTTACCATTAGTTCACTTCAGGACCTTGGACAGGTCACTACTCCTCTATGGATACTGGTTTCCTAATCGGTACAAAGAAGAGTTGGGCTACCAGCTGGTTCATGTCCCTTCCACCTCTGATAAATGATTTAAAGTTTCAGCTTATGTGATGCAATTTCAGTGGGCTGTCACCAACTTTAAAATCTTTCATTCATCCACTTCCAGACTAATCATTACGTGTTGGGAAACAATCTACTATTAAAAAATTTATATTCCCTCACCATCAAGGGAAATATGTGGAGTGTGGTGCTATTTTCTAGTCTAGGAAGTCTCCCTTCTGAGTCAAGAAAGAAGCCGAGATCTTAGCAAGACTTGATGAACACAATCAGATCAGGAAGAAACCAGAACCTGACTTCTTAAGACCCAAGCTTAATCTCCACTTGGGACATTTCCTTTACTAACTCATATCCACATTGATGTAGGGTGAGTTTACAGGCTTTATTTCTGAGCTTGAAATAAATTGTAAATGGGTCAGCACCTTCCAGAAACAAATCATTAACTTTCTCTTGCTCTTGTTCTTTCTTAAATGCACCTGTGTTGCTTTCTTGCTTGTATTTTTCTGGTTTTTAGAATATGACTTTCAAAGTTGTTGGAAGTAATCACTGCATTCCTCTCACATAGAGAAATCAAAAGTAAATATAAACTGCTCTCTCAGCTCACTTCTAAATCTAAGCAGACAAAACTGCTGTTAGATATTGCTTTGTATGCTAAGATGCAACATCTCTTTGAATGGAATAAACAAGGAAAACCTCCAAGTGGTTTGCTGCAGCTAAAACATTACTGAGCTGACAAAATTCATAAACTAATATTGCAAAGTAGCCCTAGTCCTTGGCACATGGTATTTTCAGCAGTTTGTACTCTCTGTCACTGTTTCCTTTGTTGTGCCCTCTGTAAAGCACACCCTGGCTTTCTACTCAACAAGAAATTTGTCTTTCTGGAAGGTTGATCAGAAAAAAATAGAAAGCACTTGCTGGAGTGGTTAATTACTCTAGAGGAAGTGCTATCTTAGCACCCCAGAGTGGGCAGTTTGGGGGTTATATAGGACATATGTGGGAAGTTGATATAAAAAGTAAAAAAAGGTGGAAACCATCACATGCCAGCTAGGATATACTAAATATTTCTCATCTTCATTAGAAATGACCATATTCAAATCCCCATTGCCTGATTAATTAGGATAAAGAGAAGAAGTATCAGTGTCACTAAATGAAAATCTGTCTGTTTGGTTGTTGAAGGATAAACTTAAGCCATACATGCATGATGCCTATATGCAAGGGTAGGGGTTGGGAGTCAGGAGACTGGGTCTGTCCACTTACTAGCTCTGTAACCATGGGCAAGTAAATTCCACCCTCCCTTGGTCTTGATGTCATCAAATGAGATAGTCAGAAAGGGTCTTTCCAGCTCTGAAGTGCTTTGGTTTGTCAAAAGGAGCATTCATTTGTTCATTTGTTCTACTATGTACCAGGCACTGAAAAAGACAGACAAGATTCCCAACATCATGGAGCTTATGATCAAGTACAAGAGAGAGCCAATAAACGGGTCAAGAAATAACTGAACAAGATCACTTCAGGTAGGAGTAAGTGCCATAAAGGATCATAACAGCATGATCTGATAGAAATTAATTGGCATGAGTGAGGGTAGAGGTTATTCATACATTAAGTATACAATACCTATTTATCGAAGGAAGTAGGTGGTAGTGCCTCTTACTGGCATTTTGGAATTTTGTGGGGGAGTTTGCTATTTTATAGTGTAGCTGTGCCAGATAACTGACATATTGAAGTACAAATTATTTTATTATAAATTACATTTTTATTCTCTTTTATATTACATCTTGGGCATGTATTGTATCCAAAATTGTGCAGGTGTGTATATTATTTATGAATTTTACTTCGAGATTTTGAAGGAGAGTTAGAATTTATTTTTAATAAGAGAGGGCATTTGGTTTGATAGGATTAAAAACCACTGATCTAGAGCCCTTGTAACCAGAACCATAAGGTAGCCGGCATTGCTGTGCAATGATCTATTTTTAGGCAAAGTGATCAATCATTAGGAAATAAATTCCTACAGGAAACAATGGGCAAAAATTTTAAAAAGTGGCGACTTTCAGATGATTGTTTTCCCAGGTAGATACACCATTTCCCACATAGTGGGATAGTGGATATGCACTAACAACCTGTCCAGAAATTACCTTTGATATGCTAAGGAATGGTACCCCCAGTATTTGTGGGGTTACTTCTATTCTTCCCTAACCAGGTTAGAGAACCACCATGAATAACCACTCTTTCCTACACAGTTGGCTAGTCCACAGGCTTAAAGAAATTAGGGCTAATCAAAATCATTCTCTATGATGTTTCAAAGGGAAGTGAGAAAGGAATTCAGTATCTTTCCAGGAGTAGTAGTTGAGAGAGGGTCATAAGGTTCAGGAACTACTGACAGCCATGTTTTCCTGTATAGAGAGAAAGCCTATTTGAAGGGAAAGATTGAAAGTGATATACAGAAAGGGACATTCACTCTTTTATTAATTCGTTAAATCAATGATATTTTTCACACTATTAGTTACTAGACATTATGCTGACTCTGGAGGTAAATAACGCCTGCAGTAGGCTAAATAATGCCTTCCTTCCCCCTCTCCCCCCAAAAAAAGATGTCCACACCAGAATCCCCAGAACCTTGTGAATGTTACTTTACATTGCAAAAGGGACTTTACAGATGTGATTATGTTATAAATCTTGTGATGGGGAGATTATCCTACGTTATCCAAATGGATCCAGTGTGATCACACAGGTTCTTACAAGAGACGGGAGGTCCAGAGTTGGAGGAGAGATGTGGAGATGCTGGCTTCAAAGCTGCTGGCTTTGAATAGGGGGAAATGATCACAAGCCAAAGAATGTGGGTGGCCTCTAGAAGCTGGAAAAGGCAAGGAAATGGATATACCCTTAGAATCTCCAGAAGGAACTCAGCCCTACAAACACCTTCATTGTAGCCCTGTCACCATTGTAGACTCATTTCAGACTTTTGATCTCCAGAACTGTAAGAATAAATTGTGTTGTTGTAAGCCACTAAGATTGTGGTCATTTGTTATAGCTGCCATAGGAAACTAATACAAAGTCCCTGCCCTAGAATCACTTATGTCCAGGTAGAGGAGCCAATCTGTACATTTGTAAACAAGTCAAATCAAATAATAGAAATCCAGAGATGGATCAACTGAAAGAAGAGAGAGAGAAAGTAAAAGTCCCTGGTTCCAATTGATCCCCAGGGCCAGTTATTTCCCTGCAGCTATTCAACAATATCCCAGTATCCTTTCATAAATCTCATTTTTTCTAAGTTTTTTTCCAGTTGAGATTCTATCACTCTCAAATAAAGGAACACTGCCTAATATAATCTGCATTTATGGTCCCATAGAGGCTCTGATGCTTGCTGTGTCAACCTGGAGGCAGTTTCCCAAGTCTTAGTGATGTTTACCATAACCAGACAGCTCTTACAGGAAAATGTGCTTCTCCAATGCGGAAACGTTTTCAGCAACAGCAAGAATTTTCTGTGATTTCCTTATTAGACAGGCAGTTCCACTACGGAAACCCTTAATACACTGGGCAAGCTATTTAATCCAGATTCAATGTATTCATTCTTTCTGGTTCATTTCTGGTGTTCATTGAACACCTACTATGTACCAGGCCTGGGAAGACAACTATGAACAGGTTGAAATCCCTGCCAAGATTTAGTAAGAGAGACTGCACTTAAAGAAATGATTGTGATACAATGTGATGATAACACCAATCATCAGCGCTTATGATCACGTTCTATGTGCAAGCCAATGTTCTAAGCAATTAAAATGCCTTATATGTGGAAATGGTTACAAATAGGCTCTTTAGTAGGGAGCATCATTGTAACTATTTTACAAATGAGGAAACTGAGGCCGAGTTAAGAAATACACCCAGCTGGCAGGTGATGGTGTCAGGCTTTGCACCCGGGCTCCAGGACCTGGATCAATTATGCAGTCTGCTATCTTTGGGGAAAAAGAACGAGGAGCCACAGAGGCATAAGACAAGGAGCAGCGTGGGAGGTAAAATTACTGAACGAGGAGACAACCGGTTTGTTTTTCTGGATGATTAAGAATTAATCAGGTGGCTAGAGGCTGGAGTTTCAGGCAGAGGAAAGCTACAGGGAGTGACTCGTAGACTGAGCTGAACGGGATTTGACTGTTAAGCGATGGAGTTGGAGGAATAGGCAGGACCTTGGCTTTGAAGAGTTTTGTATTCCTGGCTAAGGGGTCTCACTTCTGCCCTTTAGCCTAATACCTTTGTTCATGGCTCCAGCAATGTGCTTCACTGTTGCTGATCATTTTCTCAGCACCTTGCACCCAGCAGGTGTCTGATTATCCTCCTACCTAGAATAGATTTCTTTGTGCATCTCTGCTTTCTCTGTCTGGCTGATGGCTTGCTGTGGAAGCACTGTTTCTTTTGCCACAAATTACGAAAACCCGACTGGGAAGAACAAAGGTGGATCCAAGATATCAAATAGTGTTGTCTTGGGTCTTGTTTGCCATGTTTCATCTTGACTTCATTCCAGTGCTTCCCTTCCAACTTCTGATAAGGGCCATTCTCTTGGGCTTCCTTGTTTTCTTGCTTGCTCTGTCCATGCATTCATCCATGCAGTCGTTCAACAAACATTTGGTGAGTATCTATGTTCACTACAACATCCTATGATACGGATGCTGAAATATTTGAGGACACAGAGATAAATTAAATAGAACTCTTGCTCTCAAGTAGCTCATTGTCCAAAAGGAAAGACAGAGATATAGAGATGATTAATAAACAGTGTGATATGAGGGGCTTCAGGGGGAGGAAGGAGACTCATTTATTTCAGCAAAGAAAATGTATTGAGGTGTTTCGTACCAGTTAATGTGCTACTGCCTCTTAGCTACAAACCTATTTTTTAATACTCTGCCTTGTGGTGCTGAGGCTGGGCAAATCACATTTCTGCTTTGCTGGGTGGCTCCTGGTTAGGATCTACAAATGGGGTCCCAGAGGGAGCCTGCAAAGCTAGAGGAGGAAGAGGGGATTTTCTCCTGCCTGTTAGGTTACTGTTGGCTTCCTCTTTGCTTTCTGTTTCCGTCTGCATCATACCAGCCTGGCTGCTCTGCTCTGGCTGCAGCAGTTTGTTCCAGCAGTAGCAATTGATTCCAGTTTTCATTTTCTCCAAGACTCACAGAATAAGCCTCATTATACTCCCTCAGAGGCACAAGCCCCAGTTGGCCAGTTCCTCCTCCCCAGATAAGAGTCCCCCCCTCTTCTGAGGTCAGAGACTTCAGCACCAGCCAAACAGCGCCCTCAGACAGAGGTCTGAGTCCCGGCTCAGCAGGCCTCCTCTTCTAAGCCTTTAAATTTTAATAATTCCAACCCCTTCCCTTTGTTCCCGCAGCCCTGGGGTGGTAGCTGCTTGCCACCTGTGATATCTGTGTTCTTTTTGCTTTTTTAGTTCAATACCTAGTTAATAATTCTTTATATTAAATTCTCTCTGTTAAGATAACTGGTGTGAATTCTGTCTCTTGACCAGACCCTCCTGATACGGCTTCTAAAGCAAGTTTTGCTCACCAGCATTCTAAAGGATAAGCAGACACCCCAAACAAGGAGAAGAGTTCAAACCAATGCTTAGAGGAGAGAGGAAAGGTAAAACATACAGCCAGGACTTCCATTTGGGTCGAAAAGGATTTTATTTCAATTTGACCATACTGCCTTCCAATAGCAAGGGCTTCTCAGTCTTCTTATATGTGGCATGTGAGAAAAATTATAATATTTGTACAGTACATTGGGCTAAAGATGAGGTTGCTTTTATCCAGAGGTAACTGGCCTGAGGTTTATAGTGCCCTGAAGTCCCATCCCTCTGCCATGAGGGGATTACTATCCCAGTACCCTGGATGGGAAATCCTGCAGCAGACAATTTCATCTCAGAGTGGAAGACCTACCATAAGCAGTGTGCGTGTGTACCTGTGTAACTTCAAGGATCGGAAAACTCTGTGGCTTTGGAATCATAGACTGTGGATCCTGAAAGAGACCTTAATGATGATCCTACCCATGGTCCCACTTTTGCTGAAGAAGAAATATAGGTTTATAGGAGGAAAGGGATCTACCCAATGTCACAAGTCACTTAATTTGTGGTACTTTGTTATGGCAACCCTAGGACACTAATACAGCTGTAATTTAAGAGGCAAAACAAACAAACAAAAATGGAAAATTACAAATGTTGATAAGGATGTGAAGAAATTGGAACCCTTATGTATTGCTAATGGGAATGTAAAATGGTACAGCTGCCATGGAAAACAGTTTGGCATTTCTTCAACAGGTGAAATATAGAATTACCATATGATCCAGCAATTCCATCCGTAGGTTTATATCCAAAAGAATTGAAAACCTGTACTTGAATGTTCATAGCCACACTATTCACAGTCGCCAAAAGGTGCAAACAACCCAAATGCCCATCAATTGATGAATGGATAAACAAAATGTGGTATATACATACAATGGGATATTATTTGGCTATAGAAATGAATAAAGTACTGATACATTCTACAACGTGGATGAATCTTGAAAATATTAAAGAAGCCAGACACAAAAGGTCACATATTATATGGTTCCATTATATGAAATGTCCAGAATAGGTAAATCCATTGAGACAGAAAGCAGATTAATCGTGCTTTCTGGGAGGAGGAGGAAAAGAGAGAAACAGCCTAATGTGTATGGAGTTTCCTCTTGGGGTAAGGAAAATGTTTTGGAGTGTGATATAGATGATGGTTGTACAACATTGTGAATGCACTAAAGGCTACTGGATTGTACACTTTAAAATGATTAATTTTATGTTATATGAGTTTTACCTCAATACTAAAAGAGAAAACAAAAGATAATGGCCTAGGTTTAGTAAAGCACTATAGCCAAAGGGAATCAGTATGATTAGATCTCGACTTTAGAAAAATATCAGGAAGATAGGTTGGAAAAATATGGGCAAGGTTAGAGAAGTGAGAACAAAGACACCACTCCCTTAATCTAGGTAAGAAACAGAGGTCTTGGAATAAAGCTATGGCAGTGAAGATAGAGAGAAATAAATTGATTTAAAAGATGTTCACAAGAGACAACCATTTGGAGAAGCAGTTCTAGTGTAGTAACTAAGATCTGGGGTTCATTCAGATCAATGTGTCTATAAATCCCACCTCTACCACTTTCCAGCTCCAGAGACTTAAGCCTCCATCTCCTTATGCGAAAACTGTTGGGATAATTGCTACGAGTGTGTCTTCCTGTAAATTCCAAGGTATCCTAGAAAAGAAGTCGAGGGACTCCATGGGAGAGATCAATCCTATGTCTCAAAGGAGCACATTTTGATCCAGGTTCTCAAAAATGAGCCATATCACTACCATCACATTTTCTGGCATCCAGTACAAAAAGCACCTCCGGAAATGTCTGCAATGAGACAGACTTTTGGCATTTCACTCTCAAAGATGCCAAATTGTCTACCATTTGCCTGCTAGAGGGTGAATAATTCTGCAGCTGAGTCAGAGTCCATAGACAAGAAAGAAATTAGCAGGGATGACCTGAATCAGTTAACTGCATTAGGAGAAGGAACAATGTAAAGTTCACATGCAAACGTTTGGGGATTCAAGCCACTCTGCCCTAAAATATCTAAGTCCACTAGCAGTGAATGTAGTAGAACATTGCTCCTTGTGTTTGTGCTATGTCACCAAATTTTGGTTGTCTCTTAACACTTTATTGAAGAAGTGAAAGGGTGGAGGCTTCAGCCGGGGATGGGCTGAATTTGTGGTGTCCATGGCATACCCAGGGGGAGCTGTCCAGCTAGAAGTTGGGTATACATGGGTTGACTTATATGGATTCAAGTACATGGGAGTTGACGAGATAATCCAGGACAGAAGCTATAACACCATGTAAGATGCAGGAGAAGGGAATCAGTGAAGTCAATTAGAAGGGAGTTAGGAGGTCTAGCTCCATGGATGAGTAAAGAAGAGTGACTAAGGGAACACAGTGTCACGGAAACCAAGAGAGGAGAGAAAGTCGAGAAAGCAAGACTAGGCAGCCCTGGCATGTCTGCATTCTCCTACACCACATGCCTTGCATCCCATACATTAATGAAAGCTGTGGAAACAGCAAGTCAAAGAAAGCAGGAGGAAGAAATAGAATCAGAATTGCATGGAAGGTGTGTTGCTGTGGGAAGCAGGAAAATGAAACTGATCTGGAGAGAAACGCAATTCCATAACTGCTGGTCACTCTAGCTAAATTAGTAACCACATTCCTTGGTTAGTGACTGAACAAAGCTGAAACTCTGCATTCTCATAAAAAGTCATTGACTCTTTTAAAGGAAAACATAGAAGAAAAGAGGAAAAAACGTCCTCTTAGCCTCACCCTATGCAGCCTTTTGCTTCTAGTCCTTTTTTTCAGTGAAGAAGCCTGGGAAATTGGATTTTGAGTGTTGAGGACACAGTTCAAAAGTTTCCAAACCCGGCGTGCCCACTTTGCTGGGAAAGAATAATGGGGTCGGATTGCCCAGACTGCTTGAGGAGTCTCACTCTACTGAATTGAATCAACGTGAGACAACTGGATTGGAACTGTGACTTCAGCACAGAACGCTGCGAATTGCGTGGCTATGTGAACTTTTCAGCCTCTCCATCCTGACACATTTCCATAGAAGCCCTTTAAGCCGAAGGGCTCAGACCTCAACTGCCTTCTTCCCAAGGAGAATGCATTTTAATGATGGTGCAGGCCCACGGGTTTGCGTTTCCACACAGCAGCCCTGCATCGGCTCTACGGCCACACTTGCTGACATTCATTTTAAAAATGAAAAATAGATATAAAAAATAAAAGAAAGAAGCAAATAACCAGCATGCAAGTGCATTCTATTAGAATTGGGTGTAATCAATTCTCTGCATTCGGGAGTGGTGGGGCTTTGAGCCATTCACTCGGGGGGTCTGGAGGCTTTTATAAATTGGAAAATTGGTTTTGAGAAAATGAAACGAGAGATTCCTTAAGCCATATTCAGAGCATATGGGGTTTTTTGTTGTGATGGTTTGTTTGTTTTGTTTTTTTAATAATAAAGTGAAAAAGAATTTATTTGGATTTTCCCCACTCATATCTTTTCAGGAACCACCTGCAGGAAATTGATTTATATGCTCTTTAGGGTTGAAAACAAAACAAACCAAAAATCTTAGAGACAATATTGGCTATGGCCCCTTTGGAGGCTATTTATTTAGGAATTAGCTAACCAGGAGTGGGGAAAGTTTGGTTGGACACAGTGGAAAGAACATAACTGAACTTGGAGTTAGAAAATGTTCTTACCTAGGACCTTTGCAAGTGAATTTGCTCTCCCTGTCTCTGTTTCTGTCTCTCTCATTAGTTCTTACTCATATAGGATGAGTCTAAGGCTAAATACTGCAACCACGGGCCCTCTAGGACGAGTTCAACTGACCCCATCTTATCAATAGTGTAAGTAAGAGCAGTTTTTCAGGAACTGAAAAATGACCCCTTGCCCAGTTCAGGCCGGTTGAGACCACCAACCCATCAACTGGGTCTGCGCAAATGCCTGATGAATGACCCTTTTGATATCAAGGGGCTGAAAACTCCACCCTCAGATGGTGGTAATGCCACCATTTTGTGAACATGCATCCTATGAAGAGACGTGAAGCTTGACTACATCTGTGCAGATCATCAATTACCTCACTTCTCCTTACCTCCATTCATCTATCTGCACACTTACAATTGACTGCCCTGCCCTTCATCCCATAAATTTTGCCCCAAGTACTAGATTGGGGGGACAGATCTGAGAGCATATGCCTCCTGTCTCCTTGCAGATCAATCTCGCAATAAAGCCTTTCTTCCCTCAAAAGCTGGTGTGCCACCATGTTGGCTTCTGTGCATATCAGGTGGCGAGCCCTTGCTCAGTAACAATACCACTTTTTGCAAAATTTTTCTTTGACTCTCCAATCTAATGTCCCGGCACCTTCCCGTTATGGCACTTATTGTAGTCTACAAACACGTATTTGTGATTATTTGTTTACAGCTGTCTGAAAAGTTCCTTGAGAGCAGAGACTACGCTTGTTCTGACCATTATTCTCTGCCCACTCCATTCCCTATGTCTAGCAGAGACTTGATGTATGGTAAGTATCTGATATGTCTCCATTCTTTATCTGTGGCCTTGAGCAGGTCAAGTTACCTCTCAAATCTCAAATATGTAGAGAGGGCATGATGCAGCTTAGCCTGCAGGTGGATCTCCTGAGGACAGCATCTGAAAGTGTCATATACATTTAAGTGGCACTCATTTAAAAATACTTTACCATGGCCCTTAACATTATTGACTTCATTTTTGCTGATTTACTAAAGGAATGCCTGCTTATTATTGGAAAACATAGAAAGCAGCAAATAGGAAAATAAAACTCACAATATTTTTCCAATTCAGAGATATCATTGATTTTTTTAAGATACTGGGTTTGTGATAATTTGTTACAGCAACAATAGGAGACTAATACGGGCCTCTTCGACTGATCACAGTTTTCTCTTTCAGTTATGAAGTTTATGGAAAAGACGGCTAATAGATGAAGAACTTGTCACTTACATAATTTCTAGAGGATTGGTGAAATGATTCAAGTTCAGATTTGACTCCCTCCTTCCCTAGTCATTGCATTGGCATAAATGGGAAAAGGTGTAGTTGTTATTTCTCCACATCAAAGTATTCCATTTCTGGGGTAGCATTCAGCAGGAGCCATGGAGTGTAATTAGAGGTGACAGGTTTTTTTCCTTCTTAAAGAGTACTTCTATCTGATGTCAGCCTCTCCCAGGCACTGCTTCCTATTCCCACCCTCCCCGCCCCACACTCCTCTTACCTTTGTCAGAGTTCTGGGCTCAGTAGACATACAAAAAAATTAAGACCCCTTTTGATCTTTCTCTCTCTCTTTTAAAACTTTTCTTTGTTCCCAGAACAGAGAGAGATCGAGATGGTGAGAGAGAGAGAAGGAGACAGGCAATAGACTTTTCAGCAATATTTTGCAGTTCAAGGTGTCAGGGACCATTACTGGGAAGTGCAAAGATTCTGTCCTTACTGGAATATGTCACCTCTCTTTGAAAGACTGTGTTCCAGGATAAGTGGCCTCTTGCCTCTGATTTCCTTCATAGCTGGAGCCTTTCACCTCGCCTAAGCAGGAACCTGGGCTGCAAGCACTTTGCAGGAAGACACCAGCACAGCTCAAGTCTGGCAAAGTAAAGAAGAGGATGAGGGAGCTTTGGGAAGAAGAGAGAGGAGACTTTGGTGTTCATTTTGTCCAGCTTCGGGGACTTCATACAAACAGGGTTGTTGTCATAAATATAAGAGGCAAAGATCAGGAAGAATTTGCTTTTGATTTTGTTTGTTTGTTTGTTTTCATCTTACAGCGGAGCATGAGGAAAGAGCAAGGAATGACATTCCTGTCCAGGAGAAAGGAGGAGAGTTTAGGGAAGGATGTAGAGATGACCAGTGTTTGGCTGGGCATTTATGAGTTCTGAGCATGAAATGGAACATGAGTTGAGTTAAACATATAGAACCCTGTGTGCTGATGAAATAACTAAACTTTCTACACAGGAAAAATACCCTTTATCTATAAGAAGCCAAATAAATTTTTAAATGCCTAAATAGTTTCTGATCCCAAGCATCCTTTGACTGGTCCAGAAAGGCAAGAGTTACAACTGGCCAGGGGAATTTGATCATTATATTTGCTGTATCTTAAATGCTCACCATTTCCTCAATGCTTTCCAGTAAAAAACAAGCTCTCAACCTCAATGTGCCTCCAAACTCTGCTAGTAGGATCCTGGGGCAACAAAATTAAGAAGGAATCAATTTGCTGGCAGAAAACAGTACTCCATGTCCTCTCAGTTAAAAGTCTTTTGAAAGACTGAATAATGTACATGTTTGCAAAACTTTCTGAGTCACCTCCACCCATTCTCTGCCCCGACTAACACAACCCTATGCCCATCGAGGGGAGAGAGGTAAAAAGGGTCTCTCCGAGAAAGGCAGGTTTAAGCTGAATTTTCATTCCTTTCTCTGGAAAGACTCACCTATGGAAATTCTATCACTGACTTCCTTGGTGTCCTTAAGCTAAATTTGAAAAGCAAAAACAAATACAAAACAAAAACAAATGCCTAGATTATATCCGATGAAGAGAAACACACTCCTCACCTTGGCTCGTCTACACTCTATTTACAGGAGTCTGGAACTGGGTCGGAGCCTGAAGATATATATATATATATTTTTTAGCCAACCTAATTCAATTAGTTGGCAATAAAAAGAACAAAAGAAAGCCATTATGCAAATATATGGCTATTCAAAGTCAGAAATTGGGGTCAGGAGGTTGAGGGTAGGAAGAATAAAGATTTGGAGAATTTTTTTCTTGTCCGAGTTCATCTCGTATTTTATTGCAATATTAATTTTCTGAATCATTATTGATATTCAAACTCAACACACTGGATCACCAGTCTTATCTCCCACATTCCAGCTGTACTGAGTAATAAATTTCTTAAAAGACACCTCTGCTTTTTTGCTTCCAGATCTAGACCAGGGATTGCAAACATTTTCTGGAAAGGGCTAGATAGTAAATATTTTAGGCTTTTCGGGCCATATGATCTCTATCACAACTACTCAAATCTGCAGCAGGCTGTGCAAAAGCAGCCCTAGGCAATATGTAAGTGAATGGGCGTGGCTGTGTTCTGGTAGAACTTCATTCAAGGACATTGACATTTAGATTTCATAAAATATTCATGCATAGGGAAACGCTCTTCTTATTTTTATTTATTTTTTTCAATCATTCTTGGGTCAGGGGTGGCGAGTGGAGTTTGCTTGACCTCTGCTATAGATGTGTGACCCACGGATCAGCAGCACCAGTACCTGGGAGATTTTTAGAAAAACACTCTCAGCTCCCCTCCCCTTCCCCGCCCAGACTTACAGGATCAGAATCTGCATTTCAATAAGGGCTCCCAGGAGAAGCGAGTAATAGGTTGAGCTGTATTGTCCCCTGCCAAGGTTTCCCAGTTTGACTCAATCAGGATCATCAAAATGCAGATACCCAGACCCCTCCCCTGGAAATTCTGATTCAGAGTATTTGGAGCGGGACCAGAAAAGTATTTTTACAAGTTCCTCCGTTGGTCCTTATAAATGTCTAAATTGCATGATTGCATGTTGACAAAGGTCCCTGGAGAAGCCAGCGCCTGCAGTCCCTTTCTTCCTTGTGTAACCTGCAGAGACCCAGGAAAGCAGAGGTTCTTCAACATCCCCGTTTTGTAAAAGGACGAAAAGCCAGAGTGGTTTCCTTGATTTGACTTTTCTGACCCCACTAGGGATTAGTGCCCACTCTCCCCACACCAGAAGAAGATGCCTGAACCAGTGTGGCTGCCAGAGCTAATCTGCAATCCTACCCCATCATTCTGGACTCTCCTGCCACTTCCCCAACACACCTCCTTTCCGTCACTCCCTGCGGGGAATTCAGAATAGATTACCTGAGACTTGGTAAAAATGGGCCAGCATCCCCAGACTCCAAATCAATGTAAGTAGAACCCCAGGGAGGACTAAAAATCGTAGGAAAAATAGAGAGAGAATGAGAAAGGGAAGGGGCTGGTGAGAGGGAGATGGCTCACCCTTGCTTTGAAAAAGCATGTAACAATGAACCACATCTGGTTTTCATAAGCACCAATACCAGGTGTAAGGCGTTCTGTGAACAATCCCCTCTGATGGAGTGGAATATGGCACATTATCAAGAATAAATGAGACAAAATATTCCAATTACAGACTCATCCCACTTCTCTCCGTCTCACGCCAAGTGTTTGTCTCAATTGTTCGAGCTACAAATTACCCCCATGCTAGGGAAGGACTGCTGAGTGAGCAAATGCAGTGGCTTCAGCTTAGGGGAAAAAAACGGTTGATTTTATTTACATTGGAGGGTTTGTGTCAAGGGAAATGAGGTGGTTTGAGCAGCTTGTCTCCCCCGACCAGGACATATTACATTGAGTGGGGACATCCCAGACGTGACCAATGTGGGGGACAGTCAGAGGACATGGATGTCGACATAAAGCAGTCCTAAGCGTAACGTAGAAATTGCAGAATTATCTAATTTATTGGATACCAAAAGTCCCCATGTCCTAATTAGGAACCTGGCTAAATAAATTATGGTGTATCAATGAAAGAGACCAAGTAACCAAAATAAAGTCACGTTTCCAAAGAGTATTGAATAAGATGGGGGAGATGGTCACAGTAAAATAAAAATAATAGCACTATCATTAAACATAATAGCTACCAGTGATTGACTCCCTAGCACGCGCCAGACACTCTGTTACCAACACTGCGCATGCATCAGAGCACTTAATTCACAACCACCCTGGGAGGTAGGTTCAATTTCCCCGAATTTTCAAAGGTTAAATAACTGGGCCAAGGTCGAACAGCGAGCAGGTGGTGGCACTGGGAATCAGATTCAGGGCTGTCTCATTCCAGAATTGGGGCCTTTAATCCCTATGCTCTGCTCCCAATTTCACTTTCAATGAATTGAAAACAAATAGAAAGAGATGTGAACAGTGATTCTTTCTGGTGGTAGAGTTAAGGATAATTTTTTTCCCCAAATTCTCTCCATTCTTTTCTACGTGCATGTTCTACGATGAATACATAAATTTTTCATACTCTGAAAGATATTACAGAAAGTCAGAAAAAATAAGGTTTAAAATGTTTAATTCCTGTTATTTTATATTTTCAATCTTCAATTGCAAAGCTGCAATCTATGATTTCAGGCACATCAGTTTGATAAATTGAAAAATAACTGATGTACTTTAAAATACATATAAACAGTTCCCCTAGCTGTAACTGTTGTCACCTTCACAGACTAAACAAATGGGCCATATGTAGGATGATGCTTCAGTAGAAGAGACAGATTTGGGAACCCCCTAACTCTGGGATGTACGTGGAACACACTAATTCAGTTCACAGCTAGACTTGGACTTTCAGCCTGGACTACTTAAGGAGCACATGGCAAGGTGGTTAAGCTGTGGATTCTAAAACCAGGACACCTTTGTTCACACACACAGTTGGGTGACTTTGAGAATGTTCTTCAAAATTTCTGAGCCTTCTCATATGTAAAAAGGAAAATTAATATCTGTTTATTAAGATTGTTTTGGAGGTGAAACAGGTGTAGAGACTGGTTACATAGAAGGTGTTATGTAAGTGAACATGGTGATGATAATTATCTTCCTTATCATCCTTATCATTATAATCCTGGTGCAGAGTGAAGGGGGTTGTTCCATCTGGGCTCTAAATGTGAATACTGGCCTCACGAGCAGGAGGGACTCATGCCTTCCTTCTTCTATCAAGGATGGGGATGGATGCTCACTTACTCCATGCAGACCCTGTGAAGGCACAAGAGGCCTCAGATGAAGATGGCAACAGAAGACACCTCCAGTGGATTTATCGTTTCTACCCTGGAATTCCTGAGGCCTCTCTGGCTGATGGGGTCAAAGCATCTCCTCGCTTTCCTGCCATCAATGAGCACAGTATTTGTGAGCACTGCACCAGGGACCCTTTCTTTTCCTCCCCACATGGGTTATGGGAAGTGAGATTAAATTGTACTTTAATTTAACTCAAAACAACAACAACAACAGCATAGAGTCACTGTATGACCCAGCAATTCCACTCCCAGATATATACCTAAGAGAAATAAAAACATACGTCTATGCAAAAACTTATACACAAATGTTCATATCGGCATTATTCGAAATAGTAAAAAAGAAGAGGAAACAAACCCAATGTCCATCAACTGATGAATGAATAAATAACATACAGTATAGCCACACAAAGGATTATTATTCAGCCTTAAAAAGGAGTGAAGTATGATATATGTTACAATAAAGATGGTCCTTGAAAACATTAAGCTAAACGATATAAGCTAGTCACACAAGACCACATATTGTGACTCCATTTATAATAGATGTCTATAATAGGCAAATCTATAGAGACAGAAAGTAAATTAGTGGTTTTTAGGGGGTGGGAATGGAGAAAAAGGGGAGTGACTGCTCATGGGTATGGCTATATTTGGTGGAGGAGAAGATAATGAAAGTGTTCTAAAATTGACTGTGGCGATATTTGCACAAGTCTGTGACTATATTAAAAATCATTTAACTGTACACTTTAAATAGATCAATTGTGTAGTATCTCAATTCTATCTCAATAAAGCTGCTATTTTAAAAAAAGCCAAAGGTGGAGTCCATGAACTCTTGGGGATAATTTTTAAAAAGCATTTAAGTCTCAGTTTCCTTTGTTAGGGTCCCTTCCTTCAAGAAAAACAGACACTAGAGAAGTATTTAATAAATGTTTTGTTACAAGAGTTGGAAATTTTTTTACAAGAGTTGGAAAGGAGACCAGAGAAACCTTCCAGGATGTAGATATGATAAAAGCAAAGATGGTGACCTCAGAGTTTCAGGACTCATTCAGAGCCAGGAAAGTAATGTGAACAGCAGGCTGAGTATCACAGAGGGTTTAGAAAGGAAGGAGAAGGAAGAGGTCAGGTCTCTGAGAGCCCAGGTTGTCAGAGGAAGAGATTTGTATTTCATCATGGCGGAAATGGGAACAGTGGAAGTTTGGGGGTGGGGGCAGGATGGGGTTATCAAAATAAAAAATTATAAAACTTTATAGATATACAAAAAGCAGTGGTAGGAAGAATACATTGGAAAGAAGCATATACACTCCTTCCTGATTTCAGAAATTGTTTAAGTTCACTCATAAGCATTGGTAAAACCCATAAGACACCAAGAACTAAGAATTGGGTAAGGGTATATATCTATATATTGTATAAATACATATATATATAGACAGAGTGTAAATATATATATATATATATATATATATATATATATATAAACACAGAAGATATCAGTTGATAAAAATGCGTCTCCGTATGAAAACCAACTTCAGAACACCCCTCATGAAGGCCTCTGGTCCCCTTGAATCTGCTTTAATCAAGGAATGATAAGACAAATCATAATGAATCACATTAGGGGGGATAGACTAGGCATGCTGCAGAGACAAACTAACCCGGAATCCCAGTAGCCTAACAACAAAGATGTATTTCCCACTCACGTTCTATGTCCCACTTGGCCAGTGGGGGGCTTCTCTCTCTCTAATCCCTCAGAAACCAGACTCATGGAGGCCCTTCTATCTTGAAATGCCACCATATCAACATGGCTCCCAGGGTTGTCTCAAGAGGAGAGGAGCAAGCTTTAAGAACTCACACCCACTCCTATCTGCCTCTGCCTGGAAGTGACTCACGTCACTTCTGCTGGCAGCCCATTGGCCAGGATGAGTCACATGGCCCCAACCTACCTGCAAGGGAAGCTGGGAAATGTAGAGGAACACATGGGGTACTTGGTGCTCATTGCTGTCTGCCAATACTACACTATTACTCTACTACTAATGATAATAGTTGATATTTATTGAGTGGTTCCTATGTGCCAGGCACCATACTTTACACATGATACTTAATTTAATCTTCCCCAAAGACTCTGTGAGCTAAGCGACTATTTCCACTTAGCTGGAAACTAGAGTTAAATAACGTGCCTACAAAGAAATGACTGAGCTGGGATTTGGTCGCACACTACCTAGCTCCCGAGCCAATACTCTCCCTGCTCAATAACCCATCGTTGCCTCCCCGCAGACCAGTTTCCTGATGAGACAAAAAATAGCTACAAATCTTGTACAAGACCCCGAGGCCAGTCCTCTGCACCTCAGCAGCCCCTCTTGGGAAGGAGGGCATCTGGCTGCCCCCGTTTGCTGAGGCTTCTCTTGCACGTGGACATCTAGGCTTTCTTCAAGAGGACGGTACTTCGCTGCTTTATTTTTTCACTTGAGTAACATGCATTATTTAGTAGCAGAGTTTCAAAAACATTGAAATGACCCTTGTAAACACGGTTAAAATGTTTTCCTTTCAAAAGGCTCTTCCTCTCTTTGTAGCGGAAGGATTTCAGCATGCAGAAGTAGCTTTCTCTTTTTTTCCTTTGGTGCTAGATAAATCTTAATTTTGTTTGGCATATAGTAAATATTTAGTTTTACTCTCCCAATGCTAACAGACATTTATACAAGCTTTTGGGTTATTTGGAAATTGTCTTGATAATTGGCTATGTTTTCATAGAGATCAAGAGGGCTTCACATGTCTTCTTCAATTGTTTGTTTTTTGTTTTTTGTTTTTAGTGAGTATTTAAAATTGATAAAAAGTGGGATACTTTTCTTACTTGAGTGTTTTGGGTGTCTGGAATAAAGCAAAAACTCATCTAAAGGAAAAAGAGATTGTCTAGATGGTAACGTTCTTAAAATGCCATTGCTTTCTTCGTTTTATTTACTCTTCATACTAAAAATAACAACATACATTTGTTAAATAAATACAGGAAGCAGATGTGATGTGCAGAATCAGAACCTAAATTATCCATCCCTTTTTTCAAAGATCGCTTTAGGAGTGGGATAGGGGATGGATTGGAACAAGAGACATCTCTCTTCTGTTAGTTTCAAACACTTACAGAAAAAGCTTCATATGAACACCAACAAGTCTCAAGTTGATATAACAAAGAAAATATCTAGAATAGGGTAGAAACCAGAGGAATTATTGGATTACTTTAAACACAGAAAGTATGAATATTATTTCAGGAAACCTCTATACATGTGGGCATGATAACCATTAAGGCAGTGAGAGATCATAGGAAAAGGTACAGGTTGTTCAGTCAAACAGACATGGGTTTAAACCTCGGCTTTCCTACTCACTTGCTGTATGCATTTGGACATGCCAATTAACCTCTCTGTGCCTCAACTGCCTTCTCTAAACAATGGAGAGTTGGTGACCACTGAAGTTCCTCTCCCTTCCTTCTTCCTCCCTTACTTCCTCCCTTCTTTCCTCCCATCCGTCCTTCTTTTTCTCAACATATGTCAAGTAGTGTTCTAGGCACCAGCAACGACCATGAAAAGCAATTATAAAGGTTAGATGGAGAGAAGTAAGACTGTGAACAAATTAACAAGAGAATAAAGGAGACAATTTCAGATAATGGTTAGGGCTATGAAAATCATAAAATAGGTTAATGGGATACTGAGTGATGGAGAGAGGGAGTTACTGTTGATCAGATGGCTTCAAGGAGGAAGGCCTCTAGGAAGATGTGATATTGCAGCCAAGATCTGGCGGATGAGAGGGATCAGTGATGCAAGGATCTGAGGAAAGAGCATGTACATGGCGAGGACAGGGACAAGGGTCCTTGAGGTGGGCACTAGCTTGTGACGCTCAGCTGTGACAACATCTAATCTAGGCACAGAGCTGGTCTTGGAATCCAACATTCTTTCCCTGTGTTCTTTCTGCTTTCCCAGGCAGCATCTCATTTAAAGGTCTCTGCAGCCCATCCAATCCCCAGGGACGGCTGCCACTTGGGCACTCCACAGTGCTTGGCTTTGTTCTTGGCTCTGTTTTCTGTTGGAGCCTCCAGAGCAATCCATGAAGGATGGGCATGTTGTACTGCTTCTTGCTCATTGAGATGGTAGGGAATTCTTCCCAATGAGCATGAGTTTCTTCCTGCCAGCCGATTGGAACAGGGCAGCCTCTACCTTTCCCATGTGCTGCTGGCAATTTGTATCAAGGATATTAGGACATTTGTATTAGGACATTATTTTGTAGAAACAATAAACACTTGTTTCTACAAAATATTACTCCTTAAAGGGTGTGAATGAAGGAGCAGAAATCTGTGATACTTTGATCTGAGCCCCTGGGCTATGCTCTACTTTGGAGGCACCTATGGCTTAGTAGCTAGAGACATGGTCACTGGATGTGAAACTCGTGAGTTCAAATCCTGGTTCCATTCATTGCATTGCCGTCTGGGCGGCCTTGAGCCTCTAATTCCTTCTTCTCAAAACAAGGATGATGATACTTACATAGTACCTACATCCTAAAGGGGATCTTTAGATTCAACAAGACAATGAGTAAAGTGTTTAGCTCAGAGCTTGGCATATAGTAAGGATTTCGTAAATATTAATTCTTATCATCATTTTATTCATCCTAAGAAGCAATGCATGTCCAAACTTTAATCTCTCTCTCCTTCATTTCTTCCTTCCTGCCCTCCTTCCTTTGTAAATATCAACTGTTCATTATTGAATATCTTTTGACATCTCCCATTCCCCAAGCCCTGGGTTCTATGTGGGGAATGCAGAGGCAATGGAGAAGCAGTCCAGGAGCATGGAGTAGCGACGTAAGATGGACTGGATGTACAGCTGCTTGGTTCCTATCTGAGTGTCCTTGAATCATTTATTTAAAGGATTCTCTGAGCCTTAGTATCTTCATATGCAAACTAAGAGAGTGAAATCTGTGCCAAAGGGTTTCTGTGAAGCTTAAGCCATGCATTTGTTAATTCACAGTAATGTCCTCAGCACTGAGCACAATGCCTTACTCACAGTATTCAAAAACAAAGGGTAGCTCGACATCAACAACAACAAAATCACAATGTCTCGTAGTCTGGAGATCTGGGAGAGGAGGTCAGAGGAAAAATGTTCTTTTCTTTGTACATGATTGTGACATCCACCAACTACATGCAGTATTTCCATAATTTGGAAGATTGACATAATTCCCTTTTTTGACCCCCTTTGTCAGCACAAAGTGCTACAAAGCACTTTGTTTCTCCTTGTCCATGCCGTCATTTATTCAACAAATACTTACTGAAGGCTTAGCATGTGCCAAGCACTGGGCTGGGATGCAACAATAAGTAAATAGAGATATGGTTCCAGTCCTCCTGGAACCTTCAGTCCAGTAGAGGACACAGATATTAACCAAAGAATGACACAACAATGAATACAAGGGGTGATGAGTTTTTAAAATAAACATTTTGATTTGCATTTTCTTAATGACAAATGACACTGAGCATCTTTTCATGCACTTCTTGGCCATTTGTAGATGGCCATTTGAAGATTTTCTTTGGAGAAATGTCTATTCAAGTACTTTGCCCATTTTTTAATTGGGTTGTTTGTCTTTTTGTTGTTGAGTTGTTGAGTTCTTTATATATTTTGGATACTGGATCTTTATCAGTTATAGGATTTGCAAATATTTTCTCCAAATTTGTGGATTTTTTTCTTTCTCTATTGATAGTGTCCTTTGAAAGGAATGAAGTACCCACTCATGCTGCAACAAGGAGGAACCTTGAAAACAGTATGCTAAGGGAAAAGAACCAGACATAAAATCATATTATGTGATTCCATTTTTGTGGAAGTATCCAGAATAGGCAAACTCAGAGAGAGAGAAAGCAGAGCAGTGCTTACCAGGGACTGGAGGAGGGGGGAACAAGGAGTAACTGCTTAATGGGCATGAGGTTTCCTTTTAAGGTCATAAAATTCTGGAACTAGACAGTAGTGATGGTTGTACAACATTATGAATGTACTAAATGCCACTGAATTGTTCACTTTAAAATGGTTAGAATGGTAAATTTTATGTGATGTGTATTTTACCACAATAAAAATAGAAAGGTGTAAGACATGCTGAGAGCATAAAAGGAGACCCAACTTAGTCTGGCGTGTGGAGGAGGGCTGCCTTGAGTAATAGTGCTTGAGCTATTAACGGCTACTTGCGAACTTGCTGAAGGGTCTTCCAGGACAAGCAAGGGCTCTTTGTGAGACGGATGAGAGTGGAGAAGGAAGGTTCTGTGTAGAAGGGACAGCATGTGCAAAGACCCCACTCCCTGCCCTATTTTGAACCACAACTGCAAGTACGCTGCTTTGATCCTGTTATGAGGCTCTGATCATCTTGATGGCCCTACACCCTGGTGTACCAGGCAGGGTGTGAAGACACTATAATATGAGCAACAATAACAAAAAAGGGGACACAGAAAGGAACACTTATTGAGTGCCATAATATATACTAGTCATGTTCTAAAGTCAACACCCCCAAAAGATACCTCAGAGTTGTTATCCCCACTTTAGGCAATCAATTAATTTTATTTTTGGTCATTTGTCATTATGAAATATTTCCAACAGAGCAAAGAGGACAGAATAATATACGGCAATCACCCGAGTACTAACATCCAGTTTTACCAAATGCTTGTAATGCCAGTTGAAAAATGAACAAGAAAGAACAGAGATTCACAGATACCAGGCTCCCCAGGGTGGAAAGGAGAACCTGACAGTGCAGGTCTTCTAATCCAAGGTGTCATCTCTTCAGCATTGCACAGTTCTCTGGGCTTAAGCTGAAATGGGACTGGCCATCAGAAGTCAGTATCCTTATCTGTGAAATGGGTATAATGTCTTCTTATCTATTAATCTCACAAAGTAGTTGGTGTGTACGTATGCGTGTTGGAGGGAAGTCGGGGGGCAGGGATATCCCAAGAAGCTTCCCCGTGTAGAAATCATAAAATACTCCACAAACAAAGGAACCACTGATGTTTATAAGATATTGAATTCCCTCCTCCATACTGCCCTTCTGCCCTCAGAAAGTAAATCTAGTAATCCACTTTGTCCAGCATCTGTGCAGATAAATATTGTTAAATGCTTTGATGGTGATGATGGTCATTTGCTATGTAGAGACTCAATTGGACCCTTCCCAGTACAATCCTGGTGTGAGACGTGGAGTCCAATGATATTATAATCCCACCCCCAAATTTCTTAAAAAAATAAAATGGATGGTGGCATGTGTCCCCAACTCCTGAGCCAGATCCCAAATAATCCTGTGACAACGTTTCCATTTTATTAATGGTTTGTGACCCGGTGGATGCCCTCCATTGCCCATAAATATGCAATCACTTAATTGCCATAGCAATCCTATTATATTACCATTGCACATCGTCTAGTGGGGAAATCTCAGAACATGTTATTGGTGCTGAAAGGAACAATTGACTGGATTTCACTAAATGCCAGTGCTTCCCAAAAAATGAATCAAAATTACTTGATTATGCACGTCTCACTTTAATGTGCTGCTCAGAGAATGATGGGGAAGCTGCCACGCATTGTCTGAGCTGCTTTCAGCAAAATCGGCTTTGTGTCAACTGTGGCAATGCCAGGTCTTGTCTGTCTCCGTCCCACGGAGGTTCCCCAATGTGGACACTAGAGGAGGACATGCCGTGTCCCCGTGGCAGGGAACTTGAGCATGCTCCCTGCTCATCAAACAATATCTGGTGGAGCTTTCATCAGAAAACTGCAGTTCAAAGGAGTGTTGAATTCTAAAATGGTTTCTGAATTATAGAGGCAATATCAGGAAAACACAGGCACATCCCCAACTCTGAAAATTAAACTATCAAACCTACAGAAGGCAAATAGAGGCCGTTGGTCTGAAAAGAGTGGAGATCAGTAAAAATGGATCAGACCAAATCCAGATACAATCCTAGAAAACCAGTGCTAATCTCTGCTTGTTGGGACATAATCCTTATACATGAAGAACAGCACATGTATATATTCTTCGTATAAAGATTAAGTTCTGACCAGTGAGTCTTCAATACTACGTGGCAATGACTCCACTTGTCTCTCTGTGTGGTGCCTGTTTTCTCACTGCTATAAATTGGAACAGTGGTAACAATGAGTTGCTTTTGAACAGATACACTGGGTTAAAAAAAATACAAGTGATCTTGCTCCCCACTCCTTCCTTTCCTGATGCTTGTCATGTCCTTTAGAGTTTGGTGGACAAGTCTGTCTTAAAATGCCATAAAACAGAGTTAAAAGCCATTTGGGTCGATTGTGATTAACAATGCATGCAGAAACTTGGAAAGAATTGGAAAAGAATGTGAATCCCTTCAGGACCCAGGATGCAGAAGCTTACAAGGGCGACGACGTCTCCAAGCAGAGTAAGAAGAATTTGTACAAGCCTTTGATTCTCTCTGATTTTTTTGAAAGCACAAAGAGGCTTCATATTTAATTTATAGCCTTATATAAGCTGCTCTGCGTGTGTGTGAATTTCCCAGCACAAACCTGACTCTGGTAGTTTGGCTTTTGCGTTACGGAGGCAACAGCTATTCCAGGATCTGAATACTCATGCTACAGAGCTAAATCCAGGAGAGAGAAAGTGTAGCAACAATTTTGCAGTGCTGGTGGCACTTCCCTTGCCTATAAAACCAATTTTAACTGCACAAAACCCTCAGCACATTGCATTTGGGAAATGCAGGGGCTGCACATTAAGCTGTTATGAATAACTGCTGTTGGGATGGAATGAAATGGAAACAAATCTGCATTTTATTTGCACTCTCTCTGCAATCCCACACCATCCAGACTGCAGCTATGGTTTGTGCCACACTGTGGAAAGGGGCGAGTTTTGCTGGGAAGCGTTACCGCTCTTTGATTTTTAGCCATGCGATCATTTGAAACCTCGGCAGTGCCTCTCTGACACTGGCCACTGAACATTATAATATAGATGGTTTGCTTCTAGGGAAGAAAATATAATCCAAGTCAAGTCTAATTTGACTCAGGCACATATCTAACTCTCCCCTTCTAATTCGGAGGCAATGAACCCAGGGTAAGAGCTGTCAGGCTGGCCTCTGGAGCTGTGAATATTCCTTTGCTTAAGGAGCCGTGAGAGTTACATTGGCTGATTCCAGCATTCAGCTTGTAACTGCCCAGCAGTGCACCTAAATCAGAGGTAGGTGCTTTGACATTATCAGTGTTCACAGCATGAAGCTCTAACTTTCTGGGGAAGAGGAGTAGAATGATCCAAAATATTTGCCCAATGACGAGCGAATGATTAAGAAAATTATAACATAGCCTAGACTATGTATGTAGTCTTTAAATTGATAGTCATAAGACCATATAATAAGGATGAAAAACAATAGTCAATGTCCCAGTCTATGAGTTAACATTAAAGTAATATCCCTTTGTACTTCTTCTTACCTTCTATCTACCCAGTTTTCTGTAATGTAGGATGCCAGAGACAATGCTGTTTTTATCTTCCTCCTAGGCACAACAAAAACTGCGTTTCTCAGCTGCTTTGCATCTAGGTGAACCGTGTGACTGGTTTTGGCCAAAGGAATATGAGCAGAAAAGGTGCAAGTTACTTTGAAGCCTGGGTCGTAAAATATCCAGTGTGATCTGCTGAGCACTCGTAACCCCATCCGTGTGGCTGAAGCAAAGAGCCCCAGTGTGATGCAGCCACAGCATAGGAGACAGGGTCCCCACACAGCTGCAGGGAGGAGGGCCACCCAGGAAGGCCCTCCACTCACTTCTTTTTTTTTTCTGTTTTTTAAAGAATACACACTCTCTCCAACGACCCTACAAACACCATTGCATTTGATAATTTTATTTATTTATTTATTTTTCCCCCAAAGCCCCAGTTGATAGTTGTATGTCATAGCTGCACATCCTTCCAGTTGCTGTATGTGGGACGCGGCCTCAGCATGGCCGGAGAAGCAGTGTGTCGGGATCCGAACCCGGGCCGCCAGCAGCAGAGCGGGTGCGCTTAACCACTAAGCCACGGGGCCGGCCCACTCACTTCTGATTTACAGGAAAGAGAACAAAAATGTCATATTAAGCTACTGAGATGTGGGGTGGGGGAGTTTAAGTAGTTAGTGTCAAGCTACTTTGAATAACAGATTCAAATGTTATGCCTGTGCAATTTGTGCACCAATGCTGTGTCTTTAAACATGGGGAATAGTGACATTTTTGAAAATCATTCTGGGAAAGTTCGATTGTGAAGTGGAAGCAAAGTCCTCTGTTAAAAACCTGGATGATGGTCAAGAATAAAACCAAGTACCTTTGATGGAATGTGTGGCTCCATTGTAGGCGCTCCACACACCATTTCATAGAATCACCACGAGAACTGCGCAAGAAGACATTATTATTCCCTACAAATGATGGGGAAACTCAGGATCTGATAAGGAAGACCAAAGTCACACAAACTAAGTGAGGATTCCAGAATTTGAACTCAGGTGTGTCCAATGCTAATGCCAATACTTACCAGGACTGCCCTGCTGAGACACGCAATGTTAAGCTTCTGGCCAATGTAGGTGAAAAAAAGTGTCACCACTGAATTGTCATGTATTGTGCTTTCTGTGTCCAAGGCACTGTGCAGGGTATTATGAGGTGAGGGAAAAAAAAACGTTGTGTGGTCCTAAACTATTGTAAGGGCTGTAGGAAGTGATGGTAGGTTAGAGGAACAGATAACATCTTCACAGGGCACTGAGTTGTTACTTGTCTTTAGGGAAATTTTATACCATAGCAATCAAGAGGGGGCTTCAGTTTGTGTCCCAGTTCAATTGCTTTATTGGCTGTGTGCACAGGGACCATGAGAATCATTCCACCTGTGGCTCAGTTTTCTCATCTGTAGGATAGGGATGATGATAATAATAGTGATGACTTCATAGAGTTGTTGTAAAGCACTTGTAACAGTGGTAGGCACATAGTCAGTGTGTGTGTGTGTGTGTGTGTGCCTGTATTCCCTGCACACTGAGAATGCTGAGCCAAGATTGGCTGGCTCTTCACGCTTTTCCACCCTTTCCTGAACATGCAGCTGGTGTCCAGGTCATTCTCAGTGTCCTGGCTCTCTTTCCGTCCTCTTTTTCTTCAGTATATCTGAGCATGTTGGCCTCCAGACTCCAGATCACAGGGAAGAAGGAAGGAGTCACCATTTAGACCTCAGGATCCAACCTTGCCTTTCCTGGGGTTCCAAGACTGGGACTTTTAAGGCATAGGCTCAAACATTACTGAGTGATTCTTTGAGCCCCCATTGTGGAAGGCAGCTTTGAAATGGTCCCCAACGATATCTACCTCCTAATATTCATGTCCTTGCATAATCATCTCTCCTCATCCTCCTACCTCCCGCGTATGGGCTGGACCTCAAGACTGGCTTCTGTTGAGTAGAATATGGCAAAATGATGGAATATCACTTCCAAGATTAGATTACAGAGTCCTGTCTTGGTCTCTCTCTCTCTCTCATTCTGATAAGCCAACTGTCATGCTGTGAGCTGCCTTATGGAGAACCCATGTGACAAGAAACTGAGGTAGCCTCCAACTAGCAGCCACAAGGATGTGAATCCTGCCATTCACGGCATGTGGGTAAGCTTGGAATCAGATCCTTCCCCAGTCAAATGCTGAGATGAGACTCCAACCCCTGGCCAACGCTCTGATGGCGGTCTTCAAGAACTGAATCAGAATACTCAGCTAAATTAAGCCCTAATTCCTAACCCACAGAATCTGTGAGATAATAATTGTGTGCTGTTTTGAGTATCTAAGTTTTGCAGTAACTTGTTAAGCAGCAATAGATGACTAATACACCCTTCTCCACACATTAGAGAATTCTCTTGATGATTCAGAGAGGATGAGGGGTAACGGGCATGGCAGTGATGAGAAATTTCTGAGTCCTTGGTATAACACCATCACAATAGCACCCAAATCGCATTGCTAGTAATTGTAACTGCTCTTGATGTAATTAAATTCCTATAAGCACCGAAGGTTCCCTTTGTTCCCAGCAATTAGGGAGGACAGGACCAGGTGGATGTGAAAATCAGTGAAATCCAACCTAAATCAAATACAGTGCACATTAGAATATTTACTTTGCATTTTGTCATATTGTATTATATATGTTTTTCTTTCATGAGGATGGTTACCTTTTTCTGATGCTTACTATGTGCCAGCTTATTTTTGCAGTACATAGCTGGTTTAATTTTTACAAAGCCCAGTGGAGTATTATTATTTTTCTCATTTTAGAGATGAGAATTTTGGAGCTGTAGGAGAATAAGTCACTTGCTACTCAGCCAGTAACCGGTGGCACTTGGATTGGACCCTATGAATGTCAGATTTCAAAGCCTGTTCCCTTTTCTCTGTTCCAAGCTACCCTGAGGGCAGAAAACATGTCTTCACTTACCTCTGCCTTCCCAACAGCATATGGTCTATTCCCTGACACACAGTGAGTGCAAACATTAATAAAATATTTAACAAAGGTTAGCAAAAGAGAAATCCAAAAGTCTAATGTCACATCACCATATCTAGGTCAATTTACTTCTGTGTCAACAGAGGGATGTTTTCATCTCTTACTCGAGGTATTGAGGCTGACTTCACATCATCTGGTTCTGTCCCCAAATTTCCTTCATTTTGGAGAAGAACATACTTAGGTTGTATTGGCCATCTCTCCTCTAATATGTTTTAGTAAAATAAAGAGATTTAGATTTTGAAGAGAGACCTTCACAGGAGAAACAAAAGGAAAAGCCATAATTTCTGGGCACCTTCCTATTAGCTACATATTGAGCTCCAACTCGAGGAATTCATACATTCATTCATTCATTTATTCATTCATCCAGAGAGTGTTATCTGCCTGAATTCGTTTCAGTGTTTAGATCTGACAAAGAAACACAGCACAGTCTCTGATTATGACAAGCTCACTGAATACATTTTGTTCTTTTCCTCTAATACAAAATAATATTGCTAATTATAAAAATGATTATAAAATACAGAATCAGAACATCAAAAGAAGAATCCCCTGTAATCCTTCACTTAAAGATTAATAGTAACTAATTAACATTTGATTTTATTTCCTCCCAGACTTTTCTACACATATTTTATAAATATGGCATACAATAATACTAATTTATGACTTTTTCTTTACTTAATATGTATTGTTTATATTTTTTCATTGTATAAATATTCTCCTACAATGCCTTTCTTTGTCTGCAAAATGTTCCACTCAATTGCTCTACAGTACTTCGTTTAACCATGTCTTAGAGGTATTATCCTTAATGGAATTATTGTTGTTCTTAAAAGAAAATACAATAATGACAAACTGATGTTGGCAAAAGTGTGGGGAACTAAACTACCCTAAAGTTTCACCTGGTTTCTTTCTTTTGTATTAGTGTTCCAAATTACTTTTGGGTAGCTTGACACATCTTTAATTTACATCCTAATTATTGTACGTAATGCAGCTCACACCTGTGGTGATAATGTTTTTATTAACATTAAAACTAAAGACATCAAAGAATCATATCAGGATAAAATGTCTACTTCTAATTTAATAGAATTGCAATTAAAGCAAATTTGATCTGAATGAAATCCCATCATAACCGGGTTTTTTTTTTCTGTACAGTGAGTGAAAATTATTCTCCCCTAAATTGAAGATTAATAACATGCTTTTAATGTTAAATGTAGCAATTCAAGCATTAGGTTGCAATTCAAGTTCAACATCACTGAACATTTTATAAACTTCACATTTTAACATCTCTGGGAAGCACTCCGAGGTAAATGCATTAGAGTTAAATGCATTAATGTTATTTTTCTTTATAAATGAGCTTATAACAGTGTTGTTACCTTCATTTGAATATTTTAATGAAGGTATAATATGGGGAGAGTGCTCCATTTTCACAAGGTAATTGTTTCTTCCCTGAGTGGCTAAACTTGGGCAGAAAGTGGAATTGATCTCATTGAAATTCTATTATGGCTGCATTGCTGTTGTTACTTGTTGGAAATCTCTCATTACCTGGTAACTGGGGCTTTTTCTTAATGCTCTTCTTTCCCATGGCGTCCAGGCTCCTGCCTTCCTAGAGTGTAATCCTATCCTCTAGCAAGTCACAGCAGCAAACCTTCGGTGTCTTGCTCCAAGTATGCGTGGCTCAGCGCTTAGAATTTAGCCCGACAGAGAATTCTGATTTAGATAAGTTCAGACCAAGTTGGTAATAAGTAATCCACATTTGCAGGAGAACCTAAAATGAGAGAAAGGTATGCAAATGCTTTCAAATGACTCAGAGTTTGGTTTGTGCTTATGGTAGATTAATTGCAAAAATGGCCCCAATTTTCTCTCCTTCATTGAACCCACTCCATTGACAATGTAACTTACCACATACTCCTAGCAAGAGATGGAGTCTATTTTTCCACTCCTGGAATCTGGGCTGGCCTTGTGATTGGCCATGGCAGATGTGATGTCTTGCATGGTCCACTCTCATTCTTGGATCCATGCTTTCACCTGGGAACAAACGCAAGCCAGCCTACCAGGGGACGAGACTCTATGAGTTGGAACCAAGGTAGTCCACCCACCCAACAACCAGCCAGCTCTCACAAGCAGAGCCACCCAGCTGAAATCCAGCTGATAATAGACACATGAAGGAGCCCAGTCCAGGTTAGAAGAACCACCGAACTGAGCCCAGCATAACTTGGCCACCTGCAGTTATGAGCTAAATAAAATAGCTGTTATTTTAAGCCAATAAGGGCTTGTTAGTTAGCAACAGATAACGTACATAGTACCCTATCTTTGCCAGAGTCTATCTGAATGATCATGGATGAGCCACTGACCTATTTGAGTTTTGCTTTTCTTTACTATAAAATGAAAATAATAAGAGCATCCTATAGGATTTTCTTGAATTAAAGACAATAGATATAAAATATTTAGCACAGTACACGCCACAGAAGAGCGCTCAGGATAAATGTTAGCTGTTCTTGCTGCTGAAACTTCCTCTGCCCATTTCTGTGACACATATCCAAACATTTCAATCACTGGTTGAGAGTATGAATTCTGGAGCTAGGCTGCCACCATTGGATGCCTGACTTGGTCATTACTAGCTGTGTGACCCTGAACAGCTTACTTAACTTCTATGCCTCAGTGACTTCATCTGTAAAATGGGAATAATAATAGAGTACCTACCTCACAGGATTGTTGGGATGATTAAGGCATTTAAAATAGATGAAGTGCTTAGAACCTAATGCCATATTTTAGACAATAAATGTAATTAATGATTACTGTTAATAATAAAGACATATGTAGCTTATGGGTCTCTTTATACATCAAAGTGGAAAAGTCCCTGCCTATAATATTTATCTCTTAGGTCTTCAGGACCAAGAATATGAGTATTTTTTAAAAATTCATATTATGGACATTTACAAATATATACACAAGGAAAATGATACAATGAACCTGATTTACTTATCACTGAAACTCAATCATCAGCAACACACAGCCAATCTTGTTCTTTTCTACCCTCATCTGTTCTTTATTCTCTAGATTATTTTGTTGCAAATGCCAAGCATCATATTATTTTGTCTGTAAATATTTCAGTATGCGTCACTAAAAAAATCTTCTTAAAAATAAATAACTGCATCCCATTTTCACACCTAAAAATTAACAAAAATTCCGAATATCATCAAACATCCCATTTGATCCAAAATTTCCCCCTCCATCTCTTCTTTGTTTTTTTAATAAACAACATAATTTTTCATGTAGAATTTCCCACAGTCTGGATTTTACTGATTCTATCCGTATAACGTATTTTAACTTGTTTCTCTGTCTGTCTTCTGTGTATCTTATAAATTTACATCTGGATTTAGAGCTTTGGTCGCATTGGATTCAATGATTTGTTTTTTTCATCAAGGATAGCATAGATGGCAATAGATGGTGTGGTATACTTATATTAGAAGAACATGATGTATGGCTCTCTCTATTTTTTTATGATTGTAAACCATTTGTGATTACTGACCAGATCCACTAATTGATTCAACTTTTTAAAATAGTGATAGTTTAATTCTATTGTGCCTTCTCTGTTCACTACAATATAACTAAATGAAACTTCCCCTCACAACTATTTGCTTACCCTGAGATAAAAAGCAGCATGCCATAAACATTTACCTCCACCTTGTCTTTTTTTAGTTAACGATATATTCTAGAGACAATTACATAGCAACATAATGAGATGTCTCTCTTTCCTTTTTATAGCTGCATAGAACTCCATTGTGTAGATATATATGGATAATTCAATCAGTTTCTCACTGATGAACATTTGGGTTGTTTTCTTCCAGTCTTTTGATATTGCAAATAATGCTCTAATGAATAGTTTTGGGCATAGAGATTTTTTTTGTCAAGGTCAATTTTTATAGCCTGTGGCTTTCAGAGCCTTGTTGGAGATAGAGAACGTTGTAGAGGATAAATCCAGTTATGTGTACCTTCATGGTAAAGGTAAGGGTATTCTGGCATTCACATATTTTACAGTTCCAGCATCAATTCTTTTCCAAGATCTCCAAATTCCCCTGACACGTCTATGTAGTCATTTGTCCTTTTGCTGAGATTTAAAGAATCGGATTGTGGGAGGGAAAAGTGACTCATGTAGCAGGTGAGTGAACCCCTCTAACTCAGCTTCCTGTCCCAGTGTGGCTTTGCTTATCTCTGTTCAGCTCAGATTACAGGCTTTGCTTCTTCGTTAAGAAGAGTCCACAAAATAAAGCCAATTGCTAGTGCTCTTATTGAAAGCGTATAGAAGATAAGCAAGTCAGAGCAAGTGATGGATAATGATGTGGGGAGGGGGGGGTTCATTGCATCTTGTAGGGATAGACACAAATACAGGAATTTGTGAAGGTTTTGAAACATCACTCATGAATGTTATGGACCTCCTCTGCAGGGTTTTTTAGTCGTCAGAAACCAAGGGATCTTAGGATTGGAGGAAACTTAAAGATTTAGCAGTTCCATTCAGCCTTTCATCTAGTATATTTATTCTCAAACACTTGGATCTGCTGTATAAACACCTAGAACAAAAGTGCACTTCCTAGGAGAAGTCAGAATAAAGACCCTGCTCTTCACTCAAGATTGAGTCTCTGTGCCCAAGCCTGTCACTTATAGTGTTATAATCTACATCTACAGTAATCTCACCTTCAAGGTTTATCTTAGTCTTTTCCAAGGGTCCAGCTACTTCACAGCCCAAATGTGTTTATTGAAAGGAACACCTAACATAGCCACCCCAGCCATCAGGCACTGCAGGCTCTGCAGTACCCACCCTATGTTAGAATCCAAGGAGAAGAATGAGAATCATGTCTCTTTGCCAACACAGATGACTCTCCCCAGTGAGGGTCTGAGACAAAGATTCAAGATGATCCAGCATCGGTGAAGGAATTTAACATGTGTGAGTTTATATCTGTTAAATCATATTACAAAATAAGCAGTATGAGACTATTGCTATCTTTCATGATATTGTTTAATGCTACTATGACTGATAATACTAATAGTCACCAATTATTGAGTGTCTACTGTTGACAAAAGTTTAAAATGACGTGCATTCAAACAATTCTGCAAGGAAGCTAATATGGGTTCCGTTTTACAGATGCGGGAGATTAAGAACTTGCCTGAATTTAGAGCAAGAAACTAAGCCTAGTTCTCTCTGACTCCAGAGTCCTTTTTATCTATTGTTCTATGACCCTCTAGTAACTTCTATTATGGATTTGAATTCTACTTGAACCCCACCCTACCCTCAGCTGACATTTAAGCAATTAGCTTTGTAACCTTAAACTAGGTGAGAGACTTCCATTAAACATGGCAGTATCTCAGCGGTAGGCTATCCGTGGGTGAGTGAAAAACAGGTAACATGGCCTGCAATACACTCATTGCAGCATTTTTATGCAAAACGATTGCTCTTAATTAAATATCTTGCCCATGTTTTGATTTCTAATTTTCTCCTCTAACAACATAATATACCATTTAGAGCAAGGTTCAAATCAATATGACATTTCAGTACCTGTTAAATGTCTTGGCAACTAAACTTCATTGTTATCAAATTACTTGTCATTTAATAAACATGTTCCCACCTTGAATCAGGGAACAGCAGAGGGATGAGTTCCCCCAACCACATCCTTCCTCTATTTCTTGATGATGCTTAGTGGAGCCCAGGTGCTGACTAACTTCTGTGTATCCTCCTTTGACTCAACACGGCTCTGTTCTATTGCCACTTTTGTGTTTCAGTTTACACAACAAGTCAACACAGAAATGTCCTTCTCTCTGCCACTCACCTTTGTACCGTGATTTTGTGCTGCTGTTGTTACTTAGTCAGTGGCACTTATCCACCTCATGGCTTATAACAAAGTGTGAAAATTTCAGTTCCTAGATTGGCCTTAGCCACCTCCTTTTCCTTCTTGAATCTCACTTTCTCTAACTCCTTTTTCTCACCCAATAGTCATCTCAAGGTTCCTTTCAAAAACCTCTTATAGAGACCAAATTTTCTCTCCCCCGCCCCCTTCTCAACACTTAAAAACAAACCTACACAAAACAGAGATTAGTTAGGAAGCAAAGTTAGCAGCAACTACTTATACTGTGGCTTTTCTATTTAGAAATTTTAAAGTTCATTTTTTTTTTTTTGGAATGCACCACTGAAATGAGACATTGAATTGAGAATTTATACCTGAAGCTTAGACTCAGCTTTTGTCAGGTGTCAGCCCTGATTCTGGTGTTAGCCAGTGGAAACTAAATGAACTTGAGAAAAGAACTTCCTCATCTCTGGACCTCCCTTAATACATGTTTAAAATGGGATTCCTGTGGGATAGATCCACGGTTCTCCCCTGGAGGGATCCTGATGTTCTCCAACAATAGACAGACTGAGTTATGCCAGCTGTCAGCCACAATTTAAGAATCCTGGGATTGATGATCTCCAAGTCCCTCTCAGTCTACCACTCAGTGGGTACGTTGTTTTGCAAGGAAAGGGGAGACATGCAAGATCCCAGCACAGTACCTAAGACAACCAACAAAACGAAGAGAAGTAACTCAGTCAACCACAAAATGTGTTGTGTTCCAAGTTGAGCAGAACTGTGTGTTTCACGGGGAGAAGAAAGACGTTAGCCCTGCTATTGAGGATAGCATCTTCAGCTACAGAAGCCATTTGAGTTCCATGGACAGAGACTCCCTTCCACCCAGTAGCTGAGAGACACTTTTTGAGCCAGGATATTGTAACAGAGTTACTACATTTGTAGTGACAATAGTTACAGTTTAATAGCTACTATACTGATTGGCAAATCACTCAAGATCTCTGTATTCAATTTTTCAATTTACCAATGGGCTAATGACAATTCCTACCACATAGGGCTGTTAAGAGGATTAAATAAATTGATATATGTAAACCTATATATATTTTAGCTATTATCAGTATTATGAAAAAAATATTTCAGATAAGAAACACAACAAACTCAAAGTTATCCCACCCCAAATCCTCCATTCGTTTCACCTCACTGAAATGCAAATACACACAGGATATGTGGGGTTTTTTTCTGCCCTTCATCATTCCCATTAAGACAGCTCTGAATTGGAGAAGGATGAGGTTTAATGACTGGATTCATCCTCCAACGTGACAACAGCTAGACGGACAGAGAGCTCTGTGGGAGCCATAGGATTTTCAGTACCCAAAGACCCCTAATCTTATTTAATCAGATTTATTGATCATTAGTTTAAGATGTTTAAGTATCAATGGGTGGTAAAATGCTTTATTCTATTTTGTTGAAGACTAAAAGACCTCCTTGCCCCAGCCACCAGAAATAGTATTGGCATATCTGAGAGGCACGTCCAGGGGATATGTGATCTTCTCAGTAGTCCCCTCCTCACCCCCACACCACCAGGCAGCTCTCACATAAATCAAAGCTGGGAATGGGTGATTGATTCATTCATGTAAAGAAATTCAGTAAAAGGGGATTTTAGGACCACTCGAATATAACCTGTCTTACTATCAATAAAGTCAACTGAAGTTTCACTCTCTCTTTTTTCATAAATCAATTTTTTCTTATCAGTAAAAGAATGAAAGTGTCTGTCACCATCCTTTATTTCCACAAACATCAACTGTGTACGTATTAGGCGGCTGTGATGATACAGAGGTACAGACACTCCTGACCTCAAAACACTCACCTTCTAATAAAGACCAAAAATAATCAATCCGTCAAAATAACATGTGAGAAAGGATCATAGCAAACATTTGTTGAGCACCCGTTTTTCACCCATCTCTGTGTTAAGAGCCATTGCATACAGAACAAGATGTTAAGTGTAGCTTTGTGTTATTCTAAGATGAAAGTCCAAGACAATAAGTGCCATAATTCTCACATTCCTAATTGAGATTTTGACCTAATGGGTGTATAAAGAATAACTGGAGAGTAAGTACGCTTTCCTGGCATACGGGAAACGTCTACAACAAAAGTAACTACGCACTGGCCATTGAGCAAGCATCACCAAGTGCCAAATAATTGGTGTCACATGGACTACATTTTTTTGGACTGTAATGTCATTATATTAGAAATCTGTTACCAAAGTTAATTAAAATATAGATTAAGAAATTTTAAAAATTACTTCTATCTACCCAAGGGTCACAGAAGAAAGCATACTGGATATTATCAAAATATTTGGAACTGAATTATAATTAAAGTACTAGATACCAAAAGATGAAAGATGAAGCTTAAGTGATTCCCAGAGGGAAATACATCGCTTTGAATGCTTACACTTGTTTATACATATATATAAAATGAGCTCAGTATCTAACTTAAGAAGTTTGGAAAAGAACCAACAGAATAAACTCAAAGTTAGCAAAAGAGGAGATAATAAAGTTGAAAGCAGAAATTAAAGAAATAGGAAACAAAATTACTGTTGGGAAGATCACAAAAGCAAAAGTTGAGTCTTTTAGAAAGACTAATAAAATTGACAAAAGTGGTTCAAAATTGATTAAAAAGAAAGGGAAAAAAGATGTCACAAATAGATAATATTAGAAATGAAAGGAGACATCACTACAGGCACAAGAGATGTTTACTATGCTGCTTCTATTTGTGAAGAATGTAGTCACCATTAGGAAGGGAAATGGTGGGGGTCAGGAGGGAGCAGGCTGTGTGCATTGCCTATTACAAAGTGGAATTAATACAAGAAGATTTGCCCAAAGGTAGATTTTACAAACAGCATTTGCATAGTGATTTTCCCTTTACAAGGACTTGAATGTGAAGTGTTACAATCTACCCTCACAATGACCCTGTGAGACAGATTTCATGATTCCCATTTTGTGGAGATGAAATTAAGGTTTAGAGAGAGCAATACATAGGGCTAAAAGTAGAGAATGAGGATTGATTTTTATTATTTTTTAACATTAAATTGAGAAAAATTTTAAACTTACAAAAAAGTTGAAAAAATTGTACAGTGAAATCCATGTGTGTACACCTAGATTCTAAAATAAATATTTTATCATATTTGCTTTATCATATAACTAAAGGATAAAAATTTGAATTTATATTCTATGCACTATAAATTCCATATTCTTTCTACCACATCCAAACAAGAAGATTTACTATTACTAAGGCATTTGTGTGTGTCATAAAGTCAGATAGCTATTTCCAAATGGTACTTTCAGATGTATACAGGCCATTGTCAGCATCTTTGCAATAGCATATAGCTTCATAAAGTGACTATCTTGAAAGCAACCACAGTCCTTTCACTATTTCTGCTCTGCATGTTATGTTTCTTCTCCCTTTCCTTGGCTTATCCTTGACACTTCCAGCCCTCTTCATCCTCTTCTCTTTCATCCATTCTGCATCTTTTTGCAGAAATTAGGGAAATTTCCTCTGCTTACAGCTTTCTGCAAACCCAGGTTGGGCCCAATAAGAAAGAATGGCAAAGGCCATTCAATCTCCCCCAGGATTCAGCCATTATTATATTCTTACGACAATATTTCTCATATTCTTGAAGAGAATGTAGACTATTTTTGCCCTGGACTAAACAATGCTGTGATGTTTAATTTTATGTGTCAACTTGACTGGGCTGAGGGATGCCCAGATAGCTGGTAAAACATTATTTCTAGGTGCATCTGTGAGGTTTCTGGAAGAGATTAGCATTTGAATTGGTTGACTGAGTAATAAAGATCCCCCTCATCAATGTGGGTGGGCATCATCCAACCATTGGAGGCTGGAATAGAACAAAAATACGGAGGAAGGGTGAATTTGCCTCTCCTTGAACTTGGACATCCATCTTGTCTTGTCCTCAGACATTGATGCTCCTGATTCTCAGACCTTTGAGCTTGGAGTGGCTGGGACTTACACCATTGGCTCTTTTGTTCTTAGGCCTTTGGGTTTGGCTGGAACTACACCACTGGCTCTCCTGAGTCTCCAGCTTGCAGACGGCAGATCATGGGACTTCTCAGCCTCTATAATTACATAAGCCAATATCTTTATATATCCTACTGGTTCTGTTTCTCTGGAGAACCCTGACTAATGCAAATTCTTATGCTTCTTTTATTGTTTTAATTGGCACTATCTTCCAAACTTATAGGTAGTGTGGTTTTTTAAGGTTCTCACATAGATAATGTTTTATTAACACTAATCTTGTCATTCATTAAGCATTTCTTGAATATCTACTGTGAGCTAGCCATTGTTGTAAGCATTAGGGTTACAGCTTTGAACTAAAAAAAAAGGGGGGGGTGACTGCCCTCAAAACTAATTGTCATCTGCTTTTATGAGGTAAGTATTACTCACTTTTTTCAGATGAGAAAAACATAGCTCAGAGAAGTCAAGAACTAGTCCAAGACGACCCAACTATGAGCAGTCACAATGGAGATGGAACTCAGAGCTGACTATCTAAACCCTGAGATTTCTGAATGACACACAGATGCTTTTTACATCACCCTGGAAATTAATTCGGAGGCTCAAGTTCCAACCAAACATCATTTGGAGCAGAGAAAACCGGAGCTTCAGCCTCTCTTTGCGTGGCCCTCGAGCTGGCGATGCTTTTTTCCGTGTTTAAAGGATTACAAAACAGCAAAGCAACAACAGTGAAAACAAAAAGAGTGCGCAACAGATGTGTCTGTGGCCCCGAAAAACACGAAATATTTACTATCTGGCCTTTTGCAGGAAAAGTTTGCCCATCCCTCACTCGGAGTATCTGAAGCCATCCATCTATCTGTGGCTTTTTTGTTTTTTGTTTTAATAACGTGGCTCATGCGCTTCATAACTAGCCACCACCATCGGTTATTCCACCCGCTGTTTCACGAGTAAATAAATGCCCTCTCACAGCATTCCTGGGGAAGGTGCCTTCACACGTTGTTATAATTCCTGATGAGAAGACAAGTTGATCAGAGGCAAAGTGGATGAAGAGGGAAGCCATGCTGTTTGTTTAAAGCGCCATGGCCAGCTAACGGAATTTCTCTTTCCCAAGTCATTGCAATCTGTGTGGGAGAGGGCTGGTTTGATGGAATCAGCACATTCAGAGGCATCGACAGCAACTAAATTGGAAAAATGCACCAAACCTCGGGTTTCAGCCGGCTATCGACTTAATATAGATTAAGTCAGGAAGAAAAATATTGCACAGTGTGCAGTTTGCACACCCCATCATCTCATTAAAGACTGTGCTATGGATAACACAGTGGGCCTGTTTCTCCCCGGCTCCCAGCTGAGTGAATCAGTCGTGCAAGGGGTAATAATACACTATTTCATGGCACTTTGAAGGAACTGCCATAATTCAGGACGAAAACCCGCTTTGATTATTATTTATAAAAATAAAGCCTGCCCACACCTATAAGCAGTTCACTTTCCCATCACTCGCCACTCCCATCTCTGTCTTCCTATGGATGACCCACACGGGGAGATGATAACACACAGCAGCTTTGCGGCCTCTCCCCGCCTGCCAGCCACTGGATTATTTAATTACAGTTTCCTAGCTTCAGCACTTCACCCTTATCTGGGGATGTAAGTGAAATGTGTCAGAAATAAAGAAATAAATTACAAGCTAAATCAATAGGAAAGAACGACGTAAATTGGCATCGCGCTGGATATCTGTTTATCCAAAGGCTTTCAAAGTCATTTAGACCTTCAAGAAAAAAAAAAAAAAAGACAAAAACACGGTAATTTGGAGAGGTGGTGGAAACATGAGGGAGGTGTCTGTCTGCAGTCGGCCTCAACCTGTATCTGTCTTGGCCTCCTGCAGAGCCCCTGAGGTTAGCCTTCATGTTATTCTCCAACGAAGGCGCCAAGACGCGGTTTCCTAAGTGGAAAATTTAAAAGTAATTTTTCACCTTGAGAGAGAGGTTTCCTTCTGTTTAATGCTTACTCAGGCAAGACAACAAATCTCAAAAACAAACAAATTGGAGGCATGTCTGCCAAAACTCCACTCAGATAGAAAGGGAGATGGAAGAGAACACCTCTCCCGCTTGGCTCGAGCTTCAAGGAGGGCTGCGGTGAAGTTCTGAAGGCCAGGCCTCTTTTTCTATGCTTGTCTCAGATAGTAACAGCATCCCTCCCTAATGTCCCTAAGGCATTTTCATTATTATTTTTATAGATTAAGCAGAATTGACAGGTTGAGGGTGTGTACGTGTAACGATTCTGTACCCAATTCCAATGTGTGCGATTTTCCCCACACCACCAAGCAATTCTCACACACCGGCCGGGTGTCCTACAATTTCACTCAGTTCTGACACTGTCTACCTGGGGACATCAGATTCCACAGGTTAAGGGCTCAGTCCCACAAGACTGCCCTCCCACATACATACTTCAGATGTTAATGATCTCAAGTCCAAGTTGTCGCCAGTACTGCTGACTGACCTGCTACAGATTAGAGGTTCTAATGATCCCCTCCTTAGGTTTGATTAATTTTCTAGAGCTGCTCACAGAACTCTGAGAAATATTTTCCTTACTAGATCACTGGTTTATTATGAAAGGATATAACGTGGGAACAGTCAGATGGAAGAGATACATGGGAAAGGTGTGGGGAAAGGGCACAGAGCTTCCATGCCCTCTCCAAGCACGCCACTCTCCACACATCTCCACGTGTTCACCAACCTGGAAGCTCTCCGAACACCATCCTTTTGATTTTTTATGGAGGCTCCATTACATAGGCAGGATTGATTAAATCATCGGGCATTGGCAATCGATTCAACCTCCAGCCCCTCCCCACATCCCAGAGGTCAGAGAGGACCTTTAATCACGTGGTTGACTCCCCTGGCACCATCTAGGGAAGCACCATCTTAGGTACTTTCCAAATGTCACCTCACTGACATAAATTCAGGTGTGGTTGAAAGGAGTTTGTTATGAATACCAAGACTCTTATCACTTAGGAAATTCCAAGGGTTTTAGGAACTCTGTGCCAGGAAGGGGAAGAAGACCAAATATATATGTCTTATTATAAATCACATTATCACAGCATGTGTGTGTGAGAGTGTTGCTAATACCTTTAAGTTCTACTTATGAGAAATGAGAGACTGGGGATGCAGATTCTATATCTCCCCAATAAAGATAGAGTAGTGGTCAGGAAATATTTGTCTAGTGGAAAAACAACAACAACTCAATTTAGCTGGATGCAATAGCAGCAGCATCAACTAGGGAGACGGGTTGGAACTCCAGGGGTGTCGCTAACTCGATGGAGTTCAGAGATTCAATTTCATCAATTTCTCTTCTCCCCTCCTCTCCCTTCTTCTCCGCCTTCTCTACACTTTCCCTCTTCTTCCCAGTTCAGCATCTCTCTCTGTCTTGACTTTTCCTCTTCCGTGTTTTAAAAGGGCTTCTACCAAGAAGTCAGCCTCAGAGAGCCTCAGGCTTACAGTATCAGAGCTTAGGATCCCCAAAGGAGACAAAGGGCTTCTTTCTCCTAATAGCAGAAGATAAACTCTCAGGAGGCTTGGAGATTCACCCTGCTTGGGTCAGTGTCCTCTCCTGTGAGTATTCACTGTGGTACAGAGGATGACTACTCACCTGTAAGGAAGAGTAATAATCTCCACATCCTAAGGCAGCTGTGATGATTAAATGAGGTCAAAGCTTAAAACACTGGGTAAGAAACGTAACCTGCAGTAAGCCAATCCAGATCTTATGGACATTACATTAATTGGGGGCCCACTAGACATTTTTTTGCACTAACTAGAGTGTCCATCTGTCCTGGCTTGGTTGTGACTGAGGCGTTTCCTGCCATGTGGATATTTAGTGATAAATTTGCCCAGTTTGGCCAGGACTTAGGGGTATTCCTGAATATGGGACTTTCAGTACTAAACCTGGGACTGTCCTGGACAAACAGGGTTGGTTGGTCAGCCTTCCACTAATTTACATCTCCTGGATTATCCCCTTTTGTTATGGATCATTTAATGCTATCATAAAGAAAAAAACTCTATCCTGTCCTCTTACTCTGAGAATAATGGTAAAATTTCCCTTTAGGAGAGGCAAGCTTCAAAATAAAACCTGTTTTATAAAATCATTAAACCACTAGGGGATCTTTTCCATACATACCTTTAAAAAACACCTTGGATTCATATACGCACATGCCTTCTCCTGAAGTGATATATCAATAATGCTGTCATCTATTTCTAGTTTTGCCATTACATAGATCAATACCAAATTAAAACCACATGGTAGTCATAATAGCTACATCCTTAGGAATTTCTTTTTAAATCAAAAGAAACACCTACCAAAGGGAAATTTTAGAATATATTTTAGGCATCATATGTTTAAGGGTCTTAATATTTTCATGGATATCAAAGTTAAAATTAAAGAGCAAACAAAATTTAAAAATTTTAATATGGTATATCTATTACTTGAAAAATATCACCAGCTAGAAATGGCATATGAAACTGTTATAACTATGAGAAAGGGATGGGATCAGAGAGAAAGAGAAGGAAAAGGGAAAAGGAAGAGAGTGAGAGGAAGAAGAGAGAAAGAGAAGAGAGCAGAAAAAGATACAAGGGGAAAGAGGAGAAAAATAAGAAAATGAAAAGATAGGAGCGAAGAGAAATCGGAAAGAGAGAAGACAAAAGAGAGCAGAAGACATGCGGGAGAGAAAGAAAATCCCTTGGCTCCTCTTTTTAAACAAACTCTGGGGAACACCTTCTTGCATTAAGATAATTTTTTTTAATTACACCACATTCTTCTTACAGAAGTTTTAATTTAAATTGCTTGATGAGTTCTGGGGGATGCCTTTATCCTTTCAGTGAAAACGTCATTTATTTGGATGAGGTGTGTAGCAAGAATTCTATTTAGAGAAAGATATTTTAAGAAGTCAAATTTCTCAAATGTTCATTATATCTAAATATTGGAAACTGCCTAAATGTATAAAAATAAGGTAAAATTATATTCAGTATTTCCAATCCATAACTCTTAAGAGCTTTTAATGATACTTATGAAAAAATTGATGACTGTATTCCTTGATTTTATTCCTGGAACATTACTGTAATGCTTTGAAGCAAAGCAACCATATTGTAACCATGAGGAAGAAAGTCAGGTTCTAAGGATGCATAAAAGAAATATAGCAGTAATCTTGTCCCTGATGACATTGGAGGTGATATGCTATATTAGTTCTGGACCATCCAAACCCAGATATCTTTTTACATGATAAAAATGAACTCTGGGGGCCGGCCCCGTGGCTTAGCGGTTGGGTGCGTGCGCTCTGCTACTGGCGGCCCGGGTTGGGATCCCGGGCGTGCACAGATGCACTGTTTCTCTGACCATGCTGAGGCCGAGTCCCACATACAGCAACTAGAAGGATGTGCAGCTATGACGTACAACTATCTACTGGGTCTTTGGGGAGGAAAAAAAAAGGAGGAGGATTGGCAATAGATGTTAGCTCAGAGCCGGTCTTCCTCAGCAAAAAGAGCAGGATTAGCATGGATGTTAGCTCAGGCCTGATCTTCCTCACAAAATAAATAAATAAATAGATAGATAGATAGATAGATAGATAGATAGATAGATAGATAGATAGATAAAACTGTTTAAAAAAAAAAAGAACTCTGTCTTCCACTGCTGAACATGAGGGCATAAGAAGGATGAATTTTAATCTCCCACTGTATGGTAAACAATAAGAAAGTTATACATACCATATATGGTACATGTATATTATACATATCATTACATATCACAGCTATAGAAAAAATGTATATCACTACATATCTATATCTATATCACAACTATGTTCAGATATTCAGATGTCAGACAGTAGATTACATAGGTCTGGGTTCCTAGACAGAAGGGAAAAATATTAGTTGAGCCCTAGCCTTCTCCATTCTCCACAGAAGGAATATCTAGATGATAGACACAAGGAGAGTGAACTCAGAAAGACTCCAGTGGCCTCAATGATTTGAGAAGATGGAGATCAACAAATATTTGGGGAGGCTGATGAGCCTGGAGGTTGTGAGGAACAGTTGTGGAAAGAAGGGAGTTAGGCTGTTGGTCAAAGGGTGCAAAGTTTCAGTTATACAGAATGAGTAAGTTCTGAGATCTAATGTACAGCGTACTGACTATAGTTAATAACACTGTACTGTACATGTGAAATTGCTAAGAGAGTAGATCTTAAGTGTTCTCACACATGCAATAAAAGGTACTCTGTGAGGTTATGGCTATGTTAATGATCTTGACTGTAGTAATTAATCACTTCACAATGTATATGTATATCAACACATCACATTCTACACCTTAAATACATAATTTTTATTAAAATAATAAAAATAAACATGTTTAGATATGAGAAGTAGAAGTCTATTCTAAAATTGATTTTTTTTCCAAATTAATTTGCTGAAGTTAGTAGCAAAATGTGTTCCTCCTCTTAGAAAAAAGAATAAGGAAGTTATGCTGAAAAAGAATGCCTCGAAATCTGCATAGAGGTCCCTTGGAGTGTTTGCTGCACACAAGGTCTCATGTGCATAGAGGGAAATCACAAAAATCTGGGCAAAGAACAGGGGAATTGTAAATAGAATAATTACCAGAGAATCACATAGTGTGGGGAGATGTTCAAGCTTTAATCAGAAAAAATGGAGAGTCTTGGGTGATTATCTGGGGCATTCAGTGAAAGACTCCAGAAAGATCATGTCTTAGTAATAAAGTTGAAGTATTTAGTTAATCTGAAGTTAAGTTAGTTAAGTTAGTTAATCTGAAGTAAAGATTAAGTTAAGTTAGTTAATCAGAAGTTAAGATTTTCCAATACTTGCCTCAGAAAAGCTGGACCATAAAACAAGTCTCAGCCAATTTAAAGGGATATAAACAAATTTGAATCTATAGATTCAACAATATCACAACCTCAGCCCTGGTGGGATTTTTCGTATAAATTGACAAGTTGGTTCCAAAATTTATGTGGAAAATCAAAGGAACTGGAGTCACCTAAAGAGTTTTGGAAATGGAGGCTAGAGCTGGAGAACTTACACTACTTAGATTACCAATAAGCTACAATAATTGAGATAGTGAATGGAAATAAAAATAGAATAGAAATTGGCATAAGGATGAGTATATAGGTCAATTGAACAAAATAGAGCATCCATAAATATAGTGCATATTAATTTATTTTCAACAAATGTGCTGAGGTAATTCAGTGTGGGAAAGGATAATAGTTTCAATAAATGTTACTGGAACAACTGGATATCCATATGGAAAAAAGATGAACTTGATACTATATAAAAATGAACTAAAAGTGGATCATACACCAGAACCTAAAAGCTAACAGTACAAACTTTCTGAAAGAAAGAAAAGATAATTTTTCATAGCTCTGGGGTAGACAAGATTTCTTAGGACACAAAAAGCATGAACCATAAATGGAAAACAGTGATAAATTGGACTTCATCAAAATTAAAATCTTCTACTTTTTAATAGACTCTGCTAAGAGAATGAAAATGCAAGCCACAAACAAGGAATAAATTTGAAACATATTTGAGTACATATATATATATATTTATATATATATTTGTCATATTGACAAATATTGAAAATATTTGAATATATGCATATATATCTTTGTCAGATATGCATATATATATTTCAGTCTTACTAGTCAATAATAAGATTAGTAACCCAATGGAATATAGGCAAAAATTTTGAACAGACACTTTACCGAAGATCTAAAAGTGACCAATAAGCATATGAAAAATGGTCATTATTATTAGCTATCTGGGAAATGAAAAATCAAATCACAATAAGATATCATTACAAACTAGTGAAAATGGCTACAATTAAAGAGACTGACAACTCCAATCATTGGCAAGGATATGGAGCAGTTGGAAGTCCCATGGAATGCAAAATAGTATAACCCTTGGAAAACATTTTTGAGGTTTCTAATAAAATTAAATATAAACTTACTATATGACCCAACAATTCCACTCTTAGAAATTCATCCAAAAGAAATGAAATCATATGTCCACACAAAGACTTGCATGTGAGCATTCATAGCGCCTTTATTCATAATACTCTAAAACTAGAAACAACCCAATGGTCCATCAACAGGTGAATGCATAAACAAATCGTGGTATATCTATGCAATGGAATGCTACACGGCTATAAAAATGGAATGAACTACAGGCAAACACAGAAATATCAAAACATTATGCTGACTTAAAAGACTGTAAACTAAATGAATCCATTCATATGAATCTCTAAAAAAGACAAACATAATCTCCACTGACAAAAAGCAGATCAATCATTGCCTGAAAGTGAGGGTAGAGCTAAGGAATTACTGAGAAGGGTTACAATTGGAATTTTTGTGGTTATGAAAATGTCTAGATATCGATTGTGGTAGTGGTTACATGCATGTATATATTTCTCAAAACTCATGAAATGTATGCTTAAGATGGGTGTATTTTATGTAGGTAAATCCCATCTCAAAGTTGATTTAAAATGATACTGAGAATGATAACCCAGCTGCAAGCCTTTAAATCCAAATATGAAACAATATAAAATTTGATCTCATCATTTATAGTAAACACACCTACACTTGCAGACACACAGAGTTAAGACTGAAAGGAAAGAATCCAGAACAAAATATTTAAAATTATTTTGAATGAGTGGCAGTGTCCAAAATTTGGACAATTTTGTTTCCTGTTAAATTTTTCCTATTTTTATGTTTTCTACCCTAAATGATGTTGGTTTCATGATTTGGAATAACGACGGAATCATTTTCCTAAACACAATCATGTCATCACATCTCATGGTTGGTACTTACCTTTAAGTTCCTGGTCATACCCAGTTTAGGACTTGGATGACCCTAGTCACTGAGTAGACTTATCAATGTTCAAGTCCCTCCCGTTTCTGTTGTTTGTAGTGGTGTTTTCTCATCTGGCCCAATAATCGATAGTTTCCAGTATCACCTCCCCAGCAGGTAGGCTCTCTCTGGGCGTGCATCAGTGTCACCAGCAGGACTTGTGAAAGCACCGATTGCTGGGATGTCCCCCGGAGTTTCTGATTCAGTAGGGGGAGTGAAAGGACACAGTACAGAAAATTCACAGATGGAGCAGGAGTTATTGCCACACAAAAATAAACAGTAGGTATCAAGTTCCTACTGTGTTTCAAGTCATGATCTAGGGCTTTGCATAAGTTTCCTTCACTTAGTCCAGATAGAGAGTCTTAATTCAAGAAGTATTACTATCCCTGTTGTTATCTTCAACAAGAGAAAGAAAACACAAAATACAAGTATACATACATAGGTAGCCCTATGCTTGAAAAAATAGACAATTCATAATCTGTTGTAACTATATTAGCAATTTACAATAATTGAGTAAACAATTGGCTTTCTTTATTTTTGAGCAATGTTCTGAGCTCATTACCTTTTTAGTATTTATTATTCTTATTACAAGGAGTCACTTCATCAATAGCACTTTAGGCTAAGCTTTAAATACTAGAATAGTAAACATAACTCCGTGATCCCCAGTGTCCTAATAATATTTTTCCGTCTTGAGTTCTCCCATATCCAATATAACACTTGGGACTGACTTATAGCAACAATAGATAATATGTATTAAATGCTTGCTATGCCCAAGCACTGTACTAAACATTTCATATATATTGATTCATTTAATTTTCATAACCACATTATAAAGCAGGCACAATTATACCATCATGGTCCCCATTTTACATTTTATTTCCTGACTTCTCACTCAGTTTGGTGAGCCAACACCTTACCTAATTGCCTGGCCTTGGATTCAATATGTCAACCTCACAACTCATTCTCTTTCCCTTTTGCCATTCCACCTCCTGAAAACAGCCATGGTAGGAGAATTTACAGTAGTAGAACTTCATATTTAATGGAAAAAAATGAGTGTAAGTTAGAAACTTTTAGGAGTAATTTTAAAAAGCATAACACTCCATCTCTGAATCCTTTGAAATATTGGTTGAAATACGGTTGAAGACTGATCTTCCTAACTTAACGTTGGATGGGAAGTGGGACATGATTTTATTTCAATATTAAAGGACAGAAAGACGACACTCCCATACAGCTGGGGGAGCTGGGGACATGTCATTCTTGTCACCAGGCCAGGTGAAGGCATCTGGTACCTAGATCTCTACTCTAGCTCCTGAGTTCAGAAATACTGGACTAGGTTTCAGAATTTAGCAGTTTGGTTTGGAATCAACTTCAATTTTTAAGATTTTTTTATTCAAATATTTTTTCCAGCTTTATTAAGATATGATTGACAAATAAAAATTGTATTTATTTAAAGTGTACAACGTAATGATTTGATACACTTATGCATTGTGAAATGATTACCACAGTAAAGTTAATAAACATATCCATCACCTCACACAGTTACCATTTTGTGTGTGTGGTGACAACTCTTGAAATCTATCCTCCTGGCAAATTTCAAGTCTACTATACACTATTATTAACTATAATCACCATGCTGTACATTAGATCCCCAGGACTTATTCATCTTATAACCGAGTTTGTACTTTTTGACCAACATCTCCCCATTTCCCCCAACCCTCAGCTCCTGGCAACCACTATTCTACTCTCATTTGACTTCAATTTTTTGCAACTTTCTTGACTTGGGTGATTGTTCTCTTGGGTAGGCATAAGGTATAATTTTAGGTAAAATTTCCCCACCGTATCTTAGTTAATATGAATTTCCCCTGACCCCACTTAAGGAGAGGGAGAGAAGTCTAAAGACTAGATACAATATAGATATATATTGATATAAATCATTTGTTAGAAGAAAACTCAAGGTGGTTACAAGTGCATATAAAAAGAAGCCACCACTCTGTGAATGAGGGCCCAGAGAATGATTTCTCTAGGAAAGAAGATCTGAAATGAGTCTTAAAGCATGAGAATAAATCAGAAGAAGAGAAGAGAATACCAGGCAGACAGAACCACATGGACAAAGGCACGGAGGCAAGAAGCAGCAAAGTGTGTTTGGGGACCTGAAATGCCGTTAGCCTGCCTGGGGGGTAAATTTGAGGCAAGAGATGAGGCTGAAGAGGGGGTGAGAGGCAGCTCGTGAAAAGCCTTGTGACCCTTCATCTTGAATACTCAGCTACAGGAAAGGATGAGAGCACTATCCTCCAAGCAAGCCCCTTCCTGACCATCTCTGGGGAGGTGTCTCTAACATAGCAGGTCTGTGTATGCAGCCAGTATTGGAAGAGCTTTTCCTTCATGTTTCTTGATAAAGAAGGTTTTGCAACATCACTCACTACATTAAAATGCTGTCTTAGCTTCAGGGAACTGAAAGCATTTTTATTATGTTCCAACATTATTTATCCTTCCTGTACACAAGAGTGAAAAGCAGAAATCCAAAGAGAAAAATCCTTCTAATGTCTAAAACACAGCCATGGTCCATTTGTCTGCTCTTGCAGAGGTAGAGAGAAGACAAAAAAATGTGGGAGAGGGTTGGTGCCTGCCCCCTCCCTTCCCAGGATATATAGATGGGTGGAGGCAAGCTCGCAGGGAGATTTCCCCTACTCAAAATTGAGCCCTCATTCTCACCCATGTCCTGAAACTCCATTTCAACAGAATTCACTTCAGCCTTGTTCTTCTCTAAGAAGCCCCATCCATTCAGATCACATTGTCTGCAAGGTCATCCAAGGGCAGTCTTTCATCAGAAAGAAAATCATCTCACAGGTGTAACAATTACATAGTGTCAGTGGTCGCTAATTCATTTGCAGAAAATGTATAAATTCTTGTTATTTAATAACAAATTAATTTTTATCAAAAGGCTCCAAATTGTCTTATGACAGAAACTTAATCCAAATCAATTTACGGCAACCCGAGTGAAATCAATATTTTTCAAACAACTCAGGGGTTGCTTCTATGTATTTTCCAAAGGGTGACATATGCATTGCAAAGGAGATTTTTAACACAACTCAGGTGGAGGAGACTATTGTTGCTTGTTCATCATTGTCTATCCACACTAGACTCTGCTGGGATGGGTTTTACCACAACTCAGGCCAGGTGCGTCCATCTCCTACTGGTGCCAGCTATATGCATCTATCCTAGCTAGAAATGGCTGAGTAGTGAATATTTCCATCTGTTCCCCAGGTTCCAGGTCACTTGGTGTCTTGTCTTTCCCAAAGTCAGTGCCTCTGCGGGTCAGCCCTCTGTCTCCCGGCTCTTTCCGCTGTCCTCCCAGGGACCACAACGAGCTCAGCAGGTTTGTCTTAGGCTTTCTACCTTGCATGTTCTGGTGCTTTTTCTTCTCCACTGACGACAAATGAAGCCATCACAGCCTCTGTGTGAGGTCTGATGCCTCCTTGAATTTCACCAAGGAAATAGTGCACGGGTTCTCTATGGCCTCAGATCCTCTCCCTCACCTGGGAGTTTTTCCTTCCATAAGTGGGTTTGTCGACCTAAGGAAGTGGACAGAGTGCTGGGCCCCTCCTGGGAGACTCATAGCTGCCTCCAATTCTAACTTGATTTGCTTCCTCCTCTTTTAGAATCTTAGCTGCTGAGTATGGAGATAATCTTTCCCCTAAGTTCTGAGCACATTAGCATGTGTAGTTAAAGTTTTTATTTCTTCATTCATTCATCCATCCATCCATCCATTCATTCATTCATTCTCCACTTCCATTCCTCCTCTCATGAACAACCATCAAGGTGGTTCTTGTGTACCTTTTGATTTGCATGTTTCTTTGCAAAATGTGTATGATTGTTTATATAAATACTTTGGTTATAGACTTAATTTTGTCCATGGTGTTTTTTACTGACAGGAAATCCTTTGCCTTCTCTTTCATCTCTTCTTTTGTCAATCTTGGGAAATCTCATTTAGTTTGGGCAGGAGAAAATAAACTGAGTAAGTCCTCAGCATTTAATTCTAAAAAGTGTAGAGTGAAATATTAATATTTCTATGACCTTCCTCTCATCGGGCAGTGGAGGCCTGGTCTACTTTAAATGAGAGGGACAGAAACAAGGGAAAAAAATTAATTTCAGAAAACAAAATCCCAGAAATTAAAATGTTAAATAACTATCTTACAACATGACCATTGGACAATCACGTAGATACATAGAGTCCAGCCTCTCCTAGATGTTTTTTATACCAGAGCATCAACACAACTAGCAAACGTTTTCTCTTGCTTGCATAGGCCACCTTTCATACTGTGATATAGCATTGATGTATTTTACTCCAAGGAAAGGCTTTCCACCAAGGAAACTCTGCAACCTAATCAATTGGGATACAAACATTCCCAGTTCTTGTCAGTGTCAGTTCCTGCCACACTTTTGCAGACAATTTCTTGAGTCACTTCCTCAAAGGGAATTTAAATTAACACACGTGTTGATTTTCACTAATCTTGCTCTCATTTGATTTCTAAGTTGCATGAATTCCTGCCTATTCTCCCAAGTGCAAATGATAATGGCACTGCAATGTTAAAACAAAAACACAGACTTTGGAAAAAGACAGATCCAGGTCCCAAACTTGGCTCTGCACCATTTCCTCAACAGTGAATTACAGATAATAATTAATAGCACTATAGTGAGGGTTGAAGGAAATAATATATATAAAACGTTTAACACAGTACCTGCCACATAGTCACTTCATTGATATGTAACTCGTCTCTACAGTGACCAGGAAATGTAATGGGGTGAGAATCTAGTGTATTGTGTGACATTTTTCTGATGCAAGTAGAAAAATGTCCTCTTTTTAAGGAAGGGGCTTCATCTACAGAATGGCTTTAAAATATTGTGCCAGACACTGCAAGCAATTCTAACACACGAAGTCTGAGACGTCGAGAAAACCTTGGCAGGGCTATTTCTCTGGGGGCTCTAGAGGATTTGAACAGGTGCACAGTCTTGACCTTACATGGCAACGGCATGATTTTTCTCAAGCATGAAGCATGACGGCACACTGCGTCAAAGACCTGGAGGCCATGGCCTCAGGAAATTGGATGCTTGGAAAACAAGCATTCAAAAGGTGAAAATGCTTCATCTGGTTATTAGGAGAGGAGAGAAAAATGTTTGCTAGGAGTTGGGCCTTCAACATCCATGTGGATATGCTTAGTGCATCCACCAAGGTGTCCTTGGCTTATTGGGCTAATTGTACCACCCCTTGGGGATGGACATGAGGGTGGGAGCTTCTTATCCTCCATCACAGAGATCTGTTGATTCTGATAGGGATTTGAGTGGGGTGCAGGTCATGGTAGTTTTTCCCCCTGATTATTAAAAAATATGTATATTCAAATAAAAACAAGGAAAACAGAGAGAGAGATAAAGAGGAAAATAATCTTCCATAATCCTACTACCAAGAAACAGTCAGTGATAACATCCTGTTGTCAGCTCTCTTTCCCTCTTCCTCCCTCCATTTGTATCTTTTTAAACAACTTTATCAAAGAGTGTTTATACACCATAAATATCACCTTTTTAACATTGTACTGAAGGGGTTCAGAACAATACTCCCCAAGATGTGCTACTTCGGCATGTGGAACATTTTGAGCTAAAGGCAATCGAGACTCCTCAGGCTCAACAGAACATTTTCCCTCTCCCTTAAAGAATTTAAATTGGGGGCCTTGCCCATAACAAGAGTTATTACCAGAAATAAATTTTTATGACCTATCTGTATGGAAGGGCAAACCTCTAATTACTGAACATCTGCTCTTCTTATCATCCTGAGAATTACCCTCCTCTCTTCTGAAGCCTCAGGCTCCTATCCCATTCCTTGACTCAAAATGCGTAAAAATCTCACTTTACCTTTCTATCTCTGAACCTCTCATGTATGTGGAATCTCTGACTCTCTCATGTATGTGGGCTTCCCGTACGTATGTAATGAAATTAGATTT